>NC_056736.1:752557768-752900145 GCF_019279795.1 Protopterus annectens
ATCAAGTGAAGGAGCCCCTAAAAGACAAAGAAACACACTAATAATGGACATGACTGTGCTACAGAGAGTAGTGAGAAAACTAGCTTAGAGTGGAAGGAAAGAAGCAACTGTCTGTCTGTCTGGATGGGGAGGAGCAACTGTCTGTCTGTCTGGATGGGGGAGGAGCAGGGAACTGATTTGTGTTTGAAGATAGAGTGGAGTCTGGAAAACTGGATCTACAGGTGCCAAGAACACTATAAGAGCAAAATGGGAAGCACCAAGGGAGGGAAAAGAGAGAATAGAGACTCATTAAGGGGAGGGAGAGGGGAAGGCTAAGCAGACTGACTCATGAAAAAGTATGGCTGAACTTTGAGGGACGGAGGCATCAGTCACTTTAAAGGTGAACATACTGTTGATTTTAGAATTATCATTAATGTGATGCTTGGATATCTAGTCTTTATGGTCTGCTGGGTGACCTGCATGTTTGTAATTTTTATTTTTTTGTTTATGAAAATTCAGTAAAAAAAAGTTTAAACCAATATCATCATCATTGTAATTTTTTTTCTCCCTCCACCCACCCAGATCAGGCCTAATGACTCTTCTACCTGCGCTCTCATTTGGCCCAAATGCTCCTTGGTAGCATAAACTAAGAATCCCTGGGAAAAACAGGAGCCCTGCTGCCCATTTGTTCCTGCCTTGGAATTCCCGATCAGCTCATGGTAGGAAGTGGCCCTGCAGGGTGGCCTGCCATCTCCCCCTGCACTGCAGCTCTTCTGCTCTCCTTTGTAGCTGCCCCGTAAGGAGAAGCAAACTTCTGCTCCTTTATTTCCCATCTGCTCACTGGGCGGCTTGTACATTGCAGCTCACACATGTTGTGCTTCACCTCCATGCAGTGAATGCTTGGTGCTCCTGCTAGGTGTCACCCATGTAGTGAGCCAGAGCTGCCTATTTTACCTCCAGGAAGAGCAAGTCAGCAATGACCACTCACTCCGACCTGAGCCTGTATCTGAACTTGGGTCACCTGTGATGTAGGAAAGTCTTTATCCCTCAGTGCCATGAAGCCCCTATCATTAGTGTAAATTTTGAGGGAAGGCTTATAAGACATAGAAATGGAACATGTAACCCTGCTAGATTTGGTTTTCTTTGCAAACGTGTGGTTCTGCCGTCGAGGTATGCTACTGTATTTTCACTTGTGATGAATTTATGTTGATGCTTTATACACTTGTAAACGTAAAAGTAAGAACATGTTGCTGCTTATCAGGGATGTCTTAAGAAATATATAAATGTGAGCAATTTTGAATCCGTGAAAAGCCAGAGACATTCAAGGAATCCGCACATCTCCTCCTGTAAGTACCGGATTTGACTTAGCACTGTACTAATGTTGGACTGAAAGTAGGCAGGTAAGGTGGTTACTTTTTGCACGCTTCCAAAATGTTTGTTTTTGCAAAGAATGTTCTTTTCTTTTTTCTTCTTTCTGTAGTATCTGTAAACCAGAAGGGGAATTGTGAGTGAACAGATACGTAATAATTTGGGGAGTTGGGAGGGAGTCAGAAAGGAGCAAAGTTTTGACGAAACTTGTTTTTCTCTCTCTGAGTGCAAATAAAGGGAGTGTATTTTAATGATAAAATGTATAGTACTATGGCTACTACACTTACCCTTTTGTGTTTAATTTCATAAGCTAAAGAAAGACGCTCCCTACACATGGAATGTAGAACTTTCCAAAACAGAAAAATACTGGGAAGGTTGGTTCCGAGGGTTGTCTAGCCTCTTCCTTAGTTGTCCTGTACCAAAACTGCTGCTTTTGGCAGGTGAGTATTACCTGAGCTGTATATATTAGAGATGGTTTGTTAACATGTTTCATTTAAAGATTCTTGGTTATGTGCAGAAATAAGCATTTTTCATGGTTGCTTTTTTCAGCTGAAGACTTTTTTGGTAGCAGCACATAAGCAGACTGAGAGTGTAAAAAAAAGTTATATATGCTTAGTTAGTTACCAGATTAAAAATCTGTTTGCCTTCTGTTCCAGTTCTATCCATGCAAATAAATTTTCATAGTACATGGACAGCTTGGGTTATGGGTTGGCATATTGGGTCAATGCATATATACTGAGACTGTGTTGTCTTAACTCCCTCAGCTTACTTGGGCTTTGTTGCTTAAAGTATGTTACGTTTGTATGTTGTTCATGTTTATTTTTAATGTTAGGTTGCATGATCTTATGTTGGCTTTCCAAATGGTACATTTCAGTCATAGACAGTATCTGATCCAGATTTGCCTTATAGGAAAATCAGAGTTCACCTCTGTATAACTTGTAAGAAATAGACTTCAGCAACTGCCTTAATATGCTTTCTGCGAGTTCAGGTCATCATGCATTATGATCTTTTTAGTAAAGAGTTGTACCATTTTAAATTCCTGCAGATGGCTTGTTCTCAAAGGTTGAAAATGATTTTAAGGCATTGAATTACATCAGAAAATTGAAAAGTATAGTTCTTGTGGAGATGCTTTGTGTTGACTTCATAAGTGAAAAATGTGTCTATATCAGCTTATCGAAAAATGATAACATCGCTATTTTGGTTGTTTGACCTTTAGAGGTCAATCAACTAGCATTCGAAGACACGGAACAGCAATTTTTTTCCCCAGTTCCTCATTACAAATTGGATATGATCACCAGGGGAAGAGCGTCCTTTGGCTCTGTGGTTCAAGAATATCCTTACACCAGGCCATCCAGTGAATGAAGTAGCGGGGGACTCTGCCTCATTCATCAAGAATGAATGAAGACTGACAGCATCAGATAAAGAAGTTATGTACTCGCCATAACATTCCATCTGTGTTGTTAATCCTTGTTCATTCTTGACATCCCACTCACCTTTCCCTCTCCTGCACATTTCCTGGGGGATCAAACCCTTGTCCTGGGTTTCCATTGGGTTGTTTCCTTGGACATTGATTCTGCTTATAATTCCTGTGTATACTCTTGCTATGATCTGCAAACTTGATCTCAGGTATTGGAGAGGGGGATTGTGGGTAGAGTCTTAGCTCGAGACTTTTTTTGCTGGCGTGAGCTGTATAATGGCTGAGCCGGTTCCAAAGAGCGGAACAGAGTCCCATTCATCAAGAATGTACTAAGATCGACAGCACAGATGGAACTTTATGGTGAGTACATAACTTATTTTTTTTTTAATTTTGCATGTAATATAATCAGTACTTGCTTCTTATCTTGTTATAAAACCTATATTTCTTACAACTAAGAAAAATTATATAGTTTACTCTATCTTTAACATATACAGTCACTGAAAAGATTCCACCCACACATTTAAAATACCCATGACTGCACACTACACAAATTAGCATTTTCATGAAATGTTTTATATGAATGCTAATAAGAACACAATTGATGTACTTTGTGTTTCACTGTTGTAGTCATCACATTTGGGTTATCCCTGCCAGGGTAGCTCTCGGCCAGCCCAAATATCAAAGGCTTAGTATTTTTGCGTCGGTTGCTGTCGCTTCAGGACTGATGTCAAGTCATCAGTAGTATAAAGTAAGGCAGCCGACACTATTACATCAGTCTTTCTTGCCATGGAGCCCAAAGCAGAAGCAGTTCATGCGAGTGCCGGTTGGCCGCTACCTGAGTTTCGTCTAACAAATTGAAGCTGAAGTCTTCTAAAGCTAAGTACCCCATTGGGAATCCTTTTTTCTTGCACTAACCAATGTCAGAAAAAGCTAACATTTATCTCGCCTGTGGAAAGCAAATACCACACCGAGACTTTAATTCGTACTGCATCACTTGTTTAGGCCCAGACCACGACATCCCCCACTGTCACTTCTGTGCTTTGTTCAACGCCAGAACTATCCGTCATTGGGCCCTTATAGTAGCTAGCTATTTTCGCTTACAGTCCTCGAACTCCAGTATGGCTTTGGTAAGCCATCCAACAGCAGATCTTCTGAAAAAACATAAAGATAAAGACAGAGACAGACCGCACAGTTCCAAACCTACCAATGACACTCCCATTAAGCTAGTAGTCAGTTCTCCGGTTCTCAGTGAGGTGCTTTTACAGCCCCTGATGCCCACATCTGTGGATTCACAGGCCGCTACTGAGACCCTTTCAGAGTCCTGTATGCCGCAAAACTCTTCTTTGACTAAGGATCCTGCAGTCATCTCCACCTTGGATGGATCCGGAGCTGCTGAGCAGGCACCAGCTTCTGAGGAAGTTCTTCGCACTACCGATTCTTGACACAAACTGACTTCTTCTCTCACGACTACTGTTCTTTTGAAAATGATAGAGTTTCTTAGGCCCAGAGTATGAACCACACCCAAGAAACTGACGACTCAGTCTCGGGCACCTGCTTCCTTGCCTCAGTCTCAAATGCTTAAAATGGTGGAAGACCTTATCATGCTGATCAGGGGAAGCCAAGCTACCCCCTCCAAAAGGAAAGGAGATCTGTCTCCTGTAGTTTTGTCTGAACAAGAGTCAGATTGACTCTGACTCATCTGAATATGAAGACATGCATCCCCTCTCTACTTATGAGGATTCTGATGCAGAGAGGATACCATCCCTTTAGCCTCTGCCCCAGAGGATTTTTCCTTTGGGGAAACTCTTCATACCTTAAGGGAACATTTCCAGTGGGAGAGTCAGGACTACCCTCAGTCTAAAAAGAGACTGAGGGAATTCCTAGATCTTCCACAGAACAGACCCTTGGCCATCCCCCCAGTCCTGGATGTTGTCCTGGAATCCAGCTTGACTCCTGACACCCTCCCTCCTGCACCCAGAAAACCAGGCAGGTACTATAGAGTCCCTCTCACAAATTTCTTTTTAAAAATCTTACTGCTGACCCTGAGGCAATTTCTCAAGGGCCTGTAAGGGATTAAAGCAACCTCTGCTAAGAATCCCACCCCCTCAGATAGGGATTCCCGAGCACTAGACAGATGGGGTAAAAAAGTATACACCTCCGCTACTCTTGCTATCGGGACACTAATTTGCCAGTTCCGTATGTTAAAATTTCAGTAACATACCCTGAAACTCCTCAAACAAAAAATGTCTTCCTTTCCTGCTTGTGCAGAATCTAAAGAGTTACAAGAGTTAATGCATTCTGCAAGTCAAGTAACTAAACACACCTTGCACTGTGGTTTTGATGCCCTAGAAGCTTCTTGCAGGGCAGCAGAGTTACCGGATCTGTCATTAGAAGGCATGCATTGCTCAAGGAACAGCCCTTGCCAGACCATGTCAAATCTAAATTGTTGGATGTCCTCTTGCACAAAGACAACTTATTTGACACTAAGCCAGAAGAGGTCTTAAAAAAGATGGAAAAAAAAGCAAAATCTATGCAGACAGTTATGGATTTCTTACAGGTCCAGCCACCCAGGTTCAGCAGGCATTGTCCCATCAAGCAGTGGTCCTTTCCTGCTCCCACTAAGCCATTTCAGCCCAGACCCCCCAGACAGCAGCCACAGGGAATGCAGAGATCTAAGTAGTGGACTACCTCCACGTCAAAACCAGGGAGTTCTAAGCCACCCCCTTATGGTAAGAACTCACAATGACTCACCTCCCTCTGCCCACCTTCACTTACCCATAGGAGGAAAACTCTCCTTTCACGCAAGCACCTAGGCCACCATTACCAATGGCCGCTGGGTCCTCAACATAGTGTCCCAGGGATACAGATTTTCTTTCCACACCCTTCCAACCCCAAAAGGGTTCCCAGATCTATCTCCAAACCAGTGGGCAGAGGTGCAAAAGCAAGTCCTTTCCCTGCTCTCTCTGAGGGCAATAGAGCATGTTCCTGCAGAACAGAAAGGCCAAGGTTTCTACTCCAGACTTTTTCTGGTACCCAGAAAAGAGGGCACCTGGCACCCCATCCTTGATCTATACATGCTAAACACCTTCCTGGTGATCCCAAAATTAAAAATGCTGACCCTCCAGCAGCTGCTACCTATGCTCTCCAAGGATGCTTGGCTAGCCACCCTAGATCTAAAAGAACCCTACCTCCACATTCTTATCAGGGAATCATGCAGGAAATATCTCTGTTTTAGGGCAGGATCTTAGCACTTTCAGGTCTCTGGGCTTCCCTTTGGCTTATCTACTGCTCCCAGAGTTTTCACAAAATGTCTGGCTCCAGCCATTGCCTTTTGCAGACAAAGGAATATCCAGATTTACCCATACTTAAGACAACTACCTAATTCAGACAGACAGCCGGGAAAAGCTGCTCAAGCACCTGGCATTTGTAAAGTCCATACTAACCTCCTTAGGGCACACAATCAACGAAAAGAAATCCAAACAGGTGCCCACCCAAAGGATTATATTCCTGGGAGCAAGCCTGGACACAGCATCCCAGATGGCATTCCTTACACCAGAAAACCAAATTTTCCTGACAGCCTACTTCTCTCAACTAGCCACCAGACCCCAGCTATCTGCAAGGAAACTCCTGCAAGCTTTGGGGTTCATGGTATCTTGCCATACTACTCATTCCACATGCCAGACTGCATATGAGGAAACTTCAGTGGTACCTAAAAAGCCTTTGGTGTCAGCACTCTCAAGACTTGGAGACTCTTATACCTGTAATTCCTTGCCTCAGAATAGATTTTCTTTGGTGGGCAACAGCATGCTCCCACAACAAGGGACTTAACCTTCTCACCACCCTCTACCACCCAGACCCTCACCACAGATAAATCAGATTATGCCTGGGGGTACACACCTGGATGGTAGGTGCATACAGGGCCAATGGAGCCCACAGTAAATCCATCTGCACACCAACCAAAAAGAGATGATGGCTGTCCAGCAGGTCTTGATAGCTTTCAAGCCCCTTCTCTCCCCAGGGGGCTCTCCTGATCAAAACAGACAACGCCACTGTGATGTGGTATATCAACAAGCAGGGAGGGACTCGCTCCTACCCTCTATGCAGGCTGGATATGACCTTTTGGCACACAGCCTCTGCCATGCAACTCCACCTGTTAGCACAATTCCTACCAGGTTTTCTCAACTCTCTGGCAGACCAATTAAGCAGAAATCTTTTGGACCTACATGAGTGGCAGCTCAACAGAAGAACCTTCACCCTAATAACTCACAAATGGGGCACTCCGAAGGTCGACCTGGTTGCCTGCCACACCAGCCATCAGCTCAGCAAATTCTGCACCAGGGAGCATCACTGTATGGCTTAGAAAGTGGATGCCCTGTCCTTCCCCTGGGTCAATCTATCGGTCTATGCCTTTCCTCAACTACCTCATCCCCAGGGTACTGCTCAAAATAAAGGAGGAAAAACCAAGGACAGTTCTTATAGCTCCAGACTGGCCTCGCCAGCACTGCTCAGCCTGTCCCCACTGCGACCATGGCATCTTCCTCAAATTCCAAACATCCTGACCCAGAGGGAAGGGGAATTCATGCATCTCCAATTGCAGAGACTCAGTTTGGCAGCTTGGCTTATTCCCTAACCCCTGCTCAATCTGCCAACCTCAGTAAACAGGTTCTAGATGTTATACGTGAGGCCAGACGCCCACGACCAGAAAGTCTTATGCTGCCAAATGGAAGTTGTTCTGCACCTGGATTCAGGCTAAGGGAGCCACTACGGCACAGCCCTCCCTCCCTCTCACCATAGGTTACTTAGCTGACCTGCTACACAGTGGCCTCTCTATTTTCCCCTATAAAAGTTCATGCCTCTGCTATCTCTGCTCATTTCCCCACTGAGCAGCCCCTTTTCTCGCACCCTTTGATCAAACAGTTCCTGAGAGGGGCTAGCAACTTGAGGCAACCCAGAAGAGCACCAACCCCAGCTTGGGATCTTAACTTTGTGTTGGAAAAGCTCACCCTGCTCCCCTTTGAACCAGCTTCTTCTGCAGAGCTAAAATTTCTCTCCTGGAAGACAGCCTTCCTTCTGGCCATCATTTCAGCCAGAAGAGTCTCTGAGCTGCAAGCACTCATGGCTGGGGAACCCTTCATCATCTTTCATGCTGACAGGGTATTCCTCAGGACTAACACAGCCTTCATGCCCAAGGTGGTGTCCAGTGTGGCTCTCAACCAATCCATTCATTTGCCCACTTTTTTTCTAAATCCCCAGAACAAGGGGGAAAGGATCCTGCACTCTCTAGATGTGCACAGACAGCTCAGATTCTATCTGGACAGGACTAAATCCTTCAGAAAGTCTGATCAATTGCTGGTTAGCTTTGCTACAGGGGCAGAAGGCAGAGTCATCTCCAAACAAACCATTTCCAAATGGATAGCACACTGCATCCATTTCTGCTATAAACAACACAGAAAGCCTCCTCCCAAGGGGGTCAGGACTCACTCCACCAGAGCAGCCTCTACCTCTGCAGCTTTCCTCAGAGGAGTCCCCACCAGGGACATCATGGAGGCTGCCACCTGGACATCTGTTCACACTTTTACCAAACATTACCACCTGCCCCTCATCTCCAAATCCAGGGCAGGGTTTGCCTCTGCAGTCTTGCAGGGCATCCTAGCCAGACCCTAGTTTCCTTGACTGCCTCCACCCATTTCCTCAGCTTTGGGAATCAACCCAAATGTGATGACTGCAACAGTGAAACACGAAGAACATAGTGCAGTTGTGTACACTTAACATAAATGTAGATGTTCGAGTGTATTCACTGTTGCAGTCCTGGTTTCCCTCCCTCCATCCCCTTTTTTCCTTTTCTTCTCTTTCCTTTCAAGGGACTTATTGGTATTTACTTTCTACTGGTGGGGTTCTTCCACCAGAACCTGGCTCCTACTTGTGGGCTCCTGACAAGTTAGGGCAAGAAAAACTGATGTAATGGCGTCGGCTGCCTTCCTTTATACTACTGACATCCTGACGTCAGTCCTGAAGTGACAGCAACCGATGCAGAAATACTAAGCCTCTGATATTTGGGCTGGTCGAGGGCTACCCTGGCAGGGATAACCCAAATGTGATGACCAACTGTGAATACACTTAAACATCTCCATTTATGGTAAGTGTACACAACTGCACTTTTTGCTTGCAGTTGCTTTTTTCCTCATTAGTGCCCCCATGAATATTAATGACAAGGTTTGGTTATATGCTATACAGTCCACCCACAAGTTTAACAGAGCCAACAAATGTGCAGTCTTTCTCAGCCACCTTTTCTTGTAAAGTCATTTTCCCAAGTGAGACTGATGTTTTATAGCCTGACATGTAGTCACTAATGTCAGGGTTGCTGATTTTTCTTCCTGTTGATCTCCATCGCCCAACACCAGACTTGTTGAACTCCAAGGGTGCTTCTGATTCTTGTAGTCAACTCCTGTGCTTTTATTTTTTTCTCTCTTGAGCATTTTCCTTTGGAACATGGGAAAGGTTTTCACTGGCAAAGTCACTCTGCTTCACATTCTTCTGAGAATAAAGCACATAGTCCCCTTCTCCCCTTCTGCTTGCTGGCTCACTTTTTGTTGGATAAACTTATTTTCTCCTTATCCTGTTATGCATCCAAATATGTCTTTAGTACTCCAGGAAAAAATATTCTGAAGGCAGCTGGGATACAGCAGCTTGACTCTTAACACCTGCCTCTCTGCATTCCCTGATTGCGGAGATGCATTTGCTTCTCTTCTGCCAGTATTGTATGAATAATCCTTGTAATCCTTGCCCGCAAGTATTCTGCTGTCTTTAAATTTTAATACTTTTTTTTTCTAACACAGTTTTGTCAGGATCAGCTCTGTGCTTGTAAGGTTGCCTCCTTACTAATATAGGTCTTGGCTGCTTTCTCATGGCCAGGTTTGGAGCATACACGTGGTGTGCTCTGTAAATTAATAAATCCTGCTCTGGAACACCAATCCAGCTGCTCAATTACATTTTCTTGAAATTTATACAGTGTTTTCCTTTCAGTTTCTCTAGTAACAGCAGTAAAGTTCAGATTTTCAGTGTATGCTGTGTCTTCCAACTCTTATGTTTTGAAACAGTTTGTGAGAACTCTCATGCTCGGCCAGCCTTGTTTTCATTTCATCCTCTGCTTTTTGCATTTTTATCAGTCCCGTCTAGTTAAAGCTTTTTTTATTTGTTTCAGTCTCTCTCTCTCTCTCTCTCTCTGTATCTCTCTATTTCATTTGATAACACTGCTTCGGTGTTTCATTTATTTTAATTACCTCTGAGTACATTTGATTTATTTTTTCCTCTAAATTACTAGAAGCCATCTCTTATACCATAGTTGAAGGTTTAACTGCTTTTTTGGAGAACAGCTGTGGGATTCTTCCCATCAGTGTTTTTTTGGTACTTGCATATTATCGCAACCAGATTTTTAACTGATAATATGCAAGTACTCATGTGCTGTTTACGTGGCGACAAAATTATTTCACGTTATTGTCAGTTGCAAAGTGTATAACTATTTAAAGTGTACCCAGATTTTTTAGTCTCTTATCCTCCCATTATTTTAGGTTTTCGCCACATTTCATGCACCATCATGTTGTCACGAATGTGTGTCATTGTTACTTAATTGTCAAAGGTTCCCATTCAGTTATGGCTGAAAGGTGAATGTAGAAGGTAGAATTTGTAATGTCTGTTTTCAATTTGTGACATGTAACGATCATATTCACGCAGTCAGAAATTAAACGGCTTGTTGCATGTAACTGCTGCTTTTCTTCCGACTGGGACTGATTGCTCCACTGTCCCCAATTCACACTTGTGTCACTGCCATTGCACGTATACATACCTGTCAGCTGTCCACATTTGCGTACAATGTCCAGCTTTTTGACCCATATTTTTGGTATGGCCCTCATAAAATGTGTGATGGTCTACCAAGTCAGGGGGATGATCTGAAGATGGAAGTCAGTAACTAATAATAGCATATACTCCATATGTGTAGTAGCAGCCAGGTTAATTTTACTTCTCAGTAAGTGTTGTCGACAAAGGACTGTCCCCAGGAAGTGGAATTTAGCCATTATGCCTGTTCCTTTTCAGAACCAATGTAATACAAAAGTAATTTGGAGTTTACACACCCCTTTCTACTTTCAATTTGTTCTTTGCTGCCATCCAGGCAGTGTACTTGTAAGCCATTAACTGAATTTTAACCACAGTGAACATTTCACTGGCCCTTTTTTCCCAGTTTCTCTTTCACACTGGGAGAGATGAAATTAAGCTGTTTATCAGTGTGCAGCCATCTTGGAAGGTTCTTTGCCCAGAATTTTGGAGCAAACAAATTGAGAGGTGTGTGTGTCTGTCTCTGTTTGTCTCTGTCTGTGCCTGCGTGTGTCTGTCTGTGTGCGTGCTTATTCTCCCCGAAGGAGGAGCTCAGGGCCTGCAGTATTCGATGCTTATTTGTTTCACTGTGGAGTTGTATTACTTGATTTTCTGAATGGAAAAGGTGTAGTGTTATCCACTATTTTTCCCTATCACATTAATTTGCCGTGGACTGGACATTTTTGCAAATTCATGTTTTCAGTTTTATCAGAAACATTTGTCTCCTAAAGATTGCTTGTTTAGACAGGCTAAGAAATTAGATTTAACAACTTGCTTTTCTTCTGTGGATTTAACTAATCTACTTGCATATATTTTGTGTTGTGATTTATTTTCTCATTAAGTATCAGAGCAGTCTATTGAGTTATCCTGTCCAATAAATGGCTACTGACTGTAATATTCTAGTGGGAATCTTGAGCTTTATGGGATTCCATAACCTGGTCTTCTAAAGTTTCAGACTCCGACACACACACACACACACACACACACACACATCTGAGACGTAGTTGTTACACTTAGTATCCAAACAGCACACTTTTTTGAAACACAGCATTTTCAGGTGTCTTCTTTAAATCCGTAAGAAAGACATGATGTACTTCCTTTCTAGGCTCAACTGGATATTTAAGCACCGTGTCTAACATCAAAAACTTAACTTCTAACAAAGGGCTCCTTTTAACCCCAAAGCTCAAGTAATTGTAAAATCTGTGCTGGCCCATTAAAATTTATCACATTATGTCTGTGTAGAAGCATAGGACAACGTTGTACTGAAGTACATTTTTTAATAGTTTGTGTTATTTTTATTTTGGTATTTTTTCTTGTAGTACTGCATTTTATCAGTGTTTTGCAATATTAGTGTGTTGTATTTTTTTTCTGCTTTCTGATTGACTGAATTTTAAGCTTTTTTATTTATTTTTTATTGACATTTATGTGTTTGAGTTGTAGCTTGCATTTTGCATTATTGAATGCTCGGATGTTCTACTCTTTTTCATACTGAAGTGGATGTGAGAGATTGCTTGACTTTTTTGAATTATAATAGTTTATATTGTTGCAGCTCACGTCAGTGATTTGAAGTATTGTTGGTTGTGCTGTAATTTTAGAAGTTTTCTTTTTAATTTGGTGTTGTATTTTTCACTATCTTTGTGTAATCTACTTATATTTTGGAAGATGTAATAAATGTGTATGTATTTTTGATGTGTTAGTCACTTGACAGTGTGAATATTGGCACTAGATGACTGTCACTGTTTGACGCCCCATCCGTATGGGGGGGGGGAGAAAAGGGGGTGTGAAGGGATGGATATACATTTTGCAGTAGATGCATGATTTGTATTCCGCTCTATTTGAATGGTCCAAGTTGAGGATAATTACATATTCATATACACTGGATACTACGGTATTTGAATCCCCATACCTTGAGACTGCAATTCTTTTATTTGTATACACTGTAAAAAATGTCATGGTAGTTACTCATTTTAAGATGGTGATGGTCTACAAAATAAGCATAAAGGACATTGTAAGAAGAGTCATTTTTCTTTTCTTTTTTTTTGTTGGTTGCCCTTTCTGTCTGCATGTTCTGCCTTGCTGTGGGGACATGGGGGAGTACCTTGTTATATTGGTACGTGCTGACCTAGAAGGATGTACATCTGTTCCCCAGCAAATCAAGACAGAAAAGGCTGTTGGCAGCCTTATAGCGATTGTCCTTTCAGTGGAACTGATGGGAAAAGTCTCCAAGACTTGATTTATTTTTATTAAGTATTGCAGTGTTATCATTTATGCAGCATGTTTAGAAGTGTAATGCCATAATGCAACCTAAAATGCTCATCCTTCGGTTGCCGTGCGTTTCCTGTAACTTGTTATACTTATTTGCTGCCTGTCCACTCAGTGGTTAACCTGTTTGTATATCACTACCTGTCCAATCAGTGCTTAACCTGTTTGTATATCACTACCTGTCCAATCAGTGCTTAACCTGTTTGTATATCACTACATCACTACCTGTCCACTCAATGGTTAACCTGTTTATATATCACTACCTGTCCACTCAATGGTTAACCTGTTTATAACCTGTTTATATATCACTACCTGTCCACTCAGTGGTTAACCTGTTTATATATCACTACCTGTCCACTCAGTGGTTAACCTGTTTGTATATCACTAACTGTCCACTCAGTGGTTAACCTGTTTGTATATCGCTACCTGTCCACTCAGTGGTTAACCTGTTTGTATATCGCTACCTGTCCACTCAGTGGTTAACCTGTTTGTATATCACTACCTGTCCACTCAGTGGTTAACCTGTTTGTATATCACTACCTGTCCACTCAGTGGTTAACCTGTTTGCATATCACTACCTGTCCACTCAGTGGTTAACCTGTTTGTATATCGCTACCTGTCTACTCAATGGCTAACCTGTTTGTATATCGCTACCTGTCTACTCAATGGCTAACCTGTTTGTATATCGCTACCTGTCCACTCAATGGCTAACCTGTTTGTATATCGCTACCTGTCCACTCAATGGCTAACCTGTTTGTATATCGCTACCTGTCCACTCAATGGCTAACCTGTTTGTATATCGCTACCTGTCCACTCGGTGGTTAACCTGTTTATATATCACTACCTGTCCACTCAGTGGTTAACATGTTTATATATCACTACATCACTACCTGTCCACTCAATGGTTAACCTGTTTATAACCTGTTTATATATCACTACCTGTCCACTCAGTGGTTAACCTGTTTGCATATCACTACCTGTCCACTCAGTGGTTAACCTGTTTGTATATCACTACCTGTCTACTCAATGGCTAACCTGTTTGTATATCGCTACCTGTCCACTCAATGGCTAACCTGTTTGTATATCGCTGCCTGCCCACACCATGAGTTAACCTGTTTATATATCAGTACCTGTCCACTCAATGGTTACCTGTTTATCGCTGCCTGCCCACACCATGTTAATCTGTTTATATATCACTACCTGTCCACTCAATGGTTAACCTGTTTCTATATCGCTACCTGTTCACTCAATGGTTAACCTGTTTGTTGTATATCGCTGCCTGCCCACATGATGAGTTAACCTGTTTATATATCACTGCCTGCCCACACCATGAGTTAATCTGTTTATATTTCACTACCTGTCCACTCAATAGTTAACCTGTTTGTATGTCGCTACCTGTCCACTCAATGGTTAACCTGTTTGTATATTGCTGCCTGTCCACTCAATGGTTAACTATTTGTATATCGTTGCCTGTCCACTCAGTGGAAAACCTGTTTATATATTGCTGCCAGTCCACTCAGTGGTTAACCTGTTTGTATATCACTGCCTGTCCACTCAATGGTTAACCTGTTTGTATATCACTGCCTGTCCACTCAGTGGTTAACCTGTTTGTATATCACTACCTGTCCACTCAATGGTTAACCTGTTTGTATATCACTACCTGTCCACTCAATTGTTAACCTGTTTATCGCTGCCTGCCCACACCATGAGTTCACCTGTTTAGATATCGCTACCTGTCCACTCAATGGTTAACCTGTTTGTATATCGCTACCTGTCCACTCAATGGCTAACCTGTTTGTATATCGCTACCTGTCCACTCAATGGTTAACCTGTTTGTATATCGCTACCTGTCCACTCAATGGCTAACCTGTTTGTATATCGCTACCTGTCCACTCAATGGTTAACCTGTTTGTATATTGCTACCTGTCCACTCAGTGGTTAACCTGTTTGTATATCGCTGCCTGCCCACACCATGAGTTAACCTATTTATATATCACTACCTGACCACTCAGTGGTTAACCTGTTTATCGCTGCCTGCCCACACCATGAGTTAACCTGTTTATATATCACTACCTGTCCACTCAATGGTTAACCTGTTTGTATATCGCTGCCTGTCCACTCAATGGTTAACCTGTTTGTATATCGCTGCCTGTCCATTCAATGGTTAACCTGTTTATATATCGCTGCCTGCCCACACCATGAGTTAACCTGTTTATATATCGCTGCCTGCCCACACCATGAGTTAACCTGTTTGTATATCACTGCCGATCCACGCAATGGTTAATCTGTTTGTATATCGCTGCCTGCCCACACTATGAGTTAACCTGTTTGTATATCGCTGTCTGTCCACTCAATGGTTAACCTGTTTGTATATCGCTACCTGCCCACTCCATGGTTGACCTGTTTGTATATCGCTGTCTGCCCATACCATGAGTTAACCTGTTTATATATCACTGCCTGTCCACTCAGTGGTTGACCTTTTTGTATATCGCTGCCTGCCCACACCATGAGTTAATCTGTTTGTATATCACTACCTTTCCACTCAATGGTTAACCTGTTTGTATATCGCTACCTATCCACTCAATGGTTAACCTGTTTGTATATTGCTGCCTGTCCACTCAATGGTTAACCTGTTTGTATATTGTTGCCTGTCCACTCAATGGAAAACCTGTTTATATGTTGCTGCCAGTCCACTCAATGGTTAACCTGTTTGTATATCGCTGCCTGTCCACTCAATGATTAAACTGTTTGTATATCACTGCCTTGCCCGCACCATGAGTTAACCTGTTTATATATCACTGCCTGTCCACTCAATGGTTAACCTGTTTATATATCGCTGCATTGCCCACACCATGAGTTAACCTGTTTATATATCACTACCTGTCCAATCAGTGGTTAACCTGTCTGTATATCGCTACCTGTCCACTCAATGGTTAACCTGTTTGTATATCGCTGCCTGCCCACACCATGAGTTAACCTGTTTATATATCACTACCTGTCCACTCAATGGTTAACCTGTTTATATATCACTGCCTGCCCACATGATGAGTTAACTTGTTTATATATCGCTGCCTGCCCACACCATGAGTTAACCTGTTTATATATCACTACTTGTCCACTCAGTGGTTAACCTGTTTATATATCACTGCGTGCCCACACCATGAGTTAACCTGTTTGTATATTGCTGCCTGTCCACACTATGAGGTAACCTGTTTATATATCGCTGAACTACATTGTTAGTGTGTGGGAATTCTGTGTCCTTTAGCTTTGTGTTGTAGTATGCAGAATTGTTTGCTATCTGAATGTATAATAGCTAAATTGTGTGATTGCCATATAAGTTAAACACTGATATAAACTGAAAGAGAGAGTGTTTGCTGTGTACTCATGTGTCTTGTTCTGTTTTTTTTTTCAGGAGTTGATAGACTTGACAAAGATCTAACAATTGGACAAATGCAAGGTAGTACATGTTTTATTTTGTCATACTCTAAGCTCAAAGAAGTTTCTAACTGCTCATGTGGCCACTGGATATGAAATAGTTTGGCGTTTGCAGTAGTAGTAACTTTGTGTGTGTGTGATGGCAGAAGTGTTGGTTTGTTTTGGTAACTGCTTTGTGCCTCTGCTTACTCAAGTGACTTCTGTAGGTCATTTTAAATTGCTTTAACCCCTCCCCACCTTTGCTCGTGTAGCCTAAGGGCTTTGTTTTTTTCACCAGCATGTATACCCTGATCCAGCTTGTCCATGCACTCTGCAAATGCTTCACAATCCAGGTTTACATGCACCCTCACATTTCCTAGTTACACTTTGCTTCCAGTGCTGAACTGCAGACTTTGATGCACTTTTCAGTTAAGTTGATGTCCTTCAGCTGGTGACTTGCGTTTATACTCTTCCCCTTGGTTGGTAGACTTTGGAATCTGAGTATAATGTCGGTTGTCAAGGTCATCTGCACCATTTCATTCTTAGTCTAATTTGGTACATCAGAAATGAACTTAAACCTTCCCCTTTCCTCCATGATGGCACAAGGTACTTTTGATGAAAACACCGTTTCCTCTTCCAGGAAAAGAGCCATCCCCTGTTGCTTTTTCATTGAAGCAGAGTACACATTGGAGGAAGCCGGAAGCATTCAGTTATGTATTGCTTAACAGCTGAATTCTGGTAAAATATTAGCACATGTTAAGCAATGTGAAAAACAAAGGTGAATGCAGAGCTTGAGCTCTGCGGTTGAAAGTCTTCCTTACTGGATCACTGGTTGTGTATTTTCCTCTAATCTTCTTTGCAGAGATGACAGTGTTTGTGAACTTTCACACTGGGACTGCTGAAAGTGGCCTCCTTATAAACAGCACATGTTGGAACAATTCCACAAGGACCACCATTTGGAGGCCTCGTCTAAGCTTGGACCTCCTTGAGGCAAGTCTGATATTTAACCATCCCTTGAAACCTTCAGGTGGTGATTTTGGCACTGATTAGAAGGTGCAGCAACCTAAAATAATCCTTGACAAAGGGCCGTGAGATTGCAGTAAGCAGCCTGTCTGTTCCCGCCCTCGGGGTGTATCCCAAGTTTCATGTGCCATTCTGTCTTTGTATGATCTGCTCAAGCTTGTGGGTGGTTGGCCTGATCCTAGGCATTGGTCTTTTGAGTCTCTTGATCATTGATGATGGGTAGTACTTGAGACGGGGGACTCTTCCTTCTCTATCTGGCTTGCAGGCCCCATTTGAGGAAGATGCCTTTGGTCATTGTATTCATGGTCTTCCATCATGTGGACTAGTTACCAAGCAGAAATTTGCATGATGGGAGCTAAAGTCATTTGTATGGGATTACACCATTAGGCTGCTTGATAAGAAGCCCTGAAAAGACATTTCCCACACCATACCGCCTTTGGCCTAATACTCAATCTAGTACTGGTTCCTAATCCTTCATGAGTTCCTGCCCATGTGTGGTGGGGTTTCTGATTCTTCCTTTCCTGCAATGCAGAAAGCCTTTGAGGATTCAAAGGATGCACAGGTCACCATCTGAGAGAGACACCACTCTGCATCTCTTCTGTAAACTCCCCTCATTTGGAAATGCCTTCAGGTGGATAAGCAGCTTATACTGTCCTCTGGCCTCCTGAACCCGCCCCTCCCCTCCAGAGAAGTACTTCGGAGAATTTCTTGAGAAGAAGTGCAAGAAGCCTTGGTATTCGCACTTTTTGAGAAAGTTATTGGAGGCACTGTCAGAGCAGCCTGGAAGCACCCTGATTCTACTCTAAGAAAGGATAATAAATTTTTGCAGTCTTTTTCCTGACTGGGTAGATTTCATCCTTGCTAAATATTTCTGTGATGAATCCTTACTTCTTTCAGTCCACTGTACTTCCCAGAGACATAGCATGTTGCCATTGAACTGAGGACAACACTTTCGAGAGGTGTAGCTAAATGGTCTGTTCCTCTGGCACAGGGCACTCAGCTGTTCATATTGTTTGTCCCAGTTCCAAGCTTACCGTCTGAGGTGCCCAGTGGTGGATCTTTGTCAACATTTTGCCCATAGTGTCTACTCTGGAATAACCTGTTGTCATTTTGGTTAAGGCTTCATGGTTTGGTGTGTGCCTTTGCAGGACTTTATGGCTGAGACTGTCCTCCCTCAAGGAGGGGCTCAGAAAGCATGTCACAAATGCCAGCCTTGCAGGAGCTGTGTCTTTCAGACAGCCATCCAGGACCTGGCTACTGATCTTTTAAATAGGGACTAGGCCCATCTCTTTGACTTTTGTGATCCTCTTCTTACTACTTCCTAGCCTTTGTCTGCTAAGACTGGCCAGTGTCCGAAGAGAAGGTGACCTCTGAAGTCCAAGGAGGACTCTCCGTTGTTGCATGGTCTTGTACACGCTGTCCCAAGCCCTGGTGTTGATGGAATTGTACAGATTAGCAACTCTACCGATAGCCATGCAACTCTCTTAAGTACAGACCTGGTCTGCCAGTAGCTGAACATGGGATGGTAGTTTAGTTTGCTGCAGCTCTTGGAACCACCACAAATAATCATTTAGTTGTAAACATAATCACCTTTGGCTGCATTCTTTAAGCTATGTGATTCTCCAGAGAGGGCTTCACTGGCAGATTGTGTTCCAGCAAAGGTCTTGTAAGACTGCGTAAGAGTTATGAGGATTTTAATCCTAGTTTTTTCTTTTCATAAAGTGGGTAGAGTGCTTCAGACCTATTCCCAGTCTCTGTAGCTTCGGTCAGCATGTCCAGTATGTCTATTAGAAGAGAGGTGGTCTGCAGCGATATTCCTTTACTTCCAGATGAAGGGGTGGACTGATTAGCAGATGTGCTGGATACTTTGACACATCAGAATCTCTGCTCTGTACCAGAAGTGTGAGGCTTGACTGTGGCCAAGGTAACCCAGTATAGATTAATGAGTCGGGCGTTGGAGTAAGCTGGCAGTGAATATAGTCATCCCCATCCTGGTGATATTGGGGGGCAACATGGTATTAATTCAGGCTAGGCCTTAAAGTGGCTGTGAACGGCAGAGGAGAAGAGGCTGCTGTAGTAACCAGGGCTGGTCACAGGTGATCTCATTGCTCACCAGGCCTAATAAGCAGAATCAATGGGGTGGGCAGTAGGGTCTAGGAGACACTGGCACACACTGGTCAGTATATGTGATAACTTCTGGCTCTGATGTCCACTGTGTACCTTCGTCCCCAAACTTGCCTTCAGTAGCCTCATCCAGGATGTGTAATACCAGTGTGAATGTCTGATAACCCCAGTATCCATCCCTCCTGTCATGTGGTACTAGAAGAATGTTCAAGCTATGAAGGGTGGGGAGATACGCAGCTATCAGTTGAAGGGGTGTGAGGGGGAATAGGGTGAGACCTGTTATTGAGTATTCAAACTGCAGAAACGTGAAGTCCAGGCATCAGTGAAATTCATGAAGTCTCAGCACTTGCTGTAGTACCACTGAAGTATTTTTTCAGGGAGACTGTACCCCCCCCCCCAACACACACTTAAATACCAACTCCAAGGTCAGAGTATTCTCTGTATTCTGAAGAACAGTGAGGTACCTGAACCTCTTACTTGGTATATGTTGCCCATATTCAGAGTATTTGTCTCACTGTTCTCAGGATTATAGCTGTGGACCTCAGAATTTCAAAGTAACCACAGTATTGTGCATATTTTCAGGAAAATGCTGTAGTTTGCTCATGGCACGTGTCACTTCCATTTTAAAGTGTTGCTATTTTGACTTCCCCAGCACTCAGTGTTCACGCTGTTGGCCATGGAAGGTGAAGCTTTGTAAGAAAAAGGGACTTCTGGTGGAGAGGACTGCTGCTGTGCTCCAATGAATGTTTTTTCTAAGGGTCATCATAAATTGTAAGAAGTATTTTTTAATTCAGGATCAGAAGAAACCCTTTGTCAGGATGGAGTTGGACAGTCTCTATCATTTTTAGTTGTTGCTGTAGGAGAGGGCAGAGCAGATCATGGCTTTAGCTACTTGTGTGGGGATGCAGCACAGAGGCCAGGTTTGGAGAGGGCCCAGGAGGTCATGGCTTTAGCTACTTGTGTGGGGATGCAGCACAGAGGCCAGGTTTGGAGAGGCCCAGGAGATCATGGCTTTAGCTACTTGTGTGGGGATGCACCACAGAGGCCAGGTTTGGAGAGGGCTCAGGAGGTCATGGCTTTAGCTACTTGTGTGGGGATGCAACACAGAGGCCAGGTTTGGAGAGGGCCCAGGAGATCATGGCTTTAGCTACTTGTGTGGGGATGTAGCACAGAGGCCAGGTTTGGAGAGGGCCCAGGAGATCATGGCTTTAGCTACTTGTGTGGGGATGCAGCACAGAGGCCAGGTTTGGAGAGGGCCCAGGAGATCATGGCTTTAGCTACTTGTGTGGGGATGCAGCACAGAGGCCAGGTTTGGAGAGGGCCCAGGAGGTCATGGCTTTAGCTACTTGTGTGGGGATGCAGCACAGAGGCCAGGTTTAGACTCTACTGCGTCTTCTAGACTTGAATGCTGCCATCAGTTTTCTGGCCTTGTTTGTTTGTGCATGTGGATCTTGCAGTGGAGTACGAGATGTCAGTAGCTTCACCATCACCACAGATCTGCTGTAGGTATCAAACCCTTGTCTCCAGGCTCCTCACACCCTTGCTGTTAATGTCAGGCCCTTGTCACCACCTGCTGACAGACCTGCTATTGATGTTGGATCCTTGCCACCAGGCTCATCCTAGCCCTGCTTTTGATGCAAGAAAAAGTTTCTTGGACTTTCAGCATGAAAACCCTGAACCAGAAAGTCTGTATGCCCGTTCGGGGCACAAACATCCGTTACCTGGTCCTCACAAACATGGGGAAATGTTGTATACCCCCCAAGTGTAATGTCCTCATTTGTCAGGTCAAACCACAAAGCTGTCTCCTTGGAAATAAAAGTTAAGCTTGGGACACCACCTAACCTCAGAACGTTTAGGAATTATTCCAACACAAATTTCCTGCTTTTAAATAACATCCTGGCAAACTTTTAAACAGTCCTGTAAACCCAGGGTGCACTGTTGTCTTTGTGGAGTCATTCAGAAAGTCCTTGAAAAACTGTCTACAGCTGCATGGAGGGATCAGTGCTTAACCAGAAGTAGTACAGGGTAAGCTCAAAAAGCAAGCCATCGTGGTGAAACACCCGCATAAATAGGTTTTGTAACAAAACAAAGAAGGTCACGTCTGCTGAGGAAGGGAAGAACTCCCTCACCGAGCTTAATAAGCAACTTAGGGCACTAATTGTCTACCATATCCAAATCTGAGGTAAAAGTAGCCACCCAGGCTAAGGGCAGTCATAAGGCAGTCCTCAGCTGCGTCTGTAACCTCGATGGCAATGCACAGCAATATGCTGAACGAATTGTAAATGGAACCACCTGTTCTGAGCCAGAAGATCTAGATAATCTACTGGCCGATAAGTTCCGCTCCAGTTTTACCCCCACATTCGCCAGCAGACACCTTTCATGAAATGCCCCCAGCCATAACTTTCCCAATATCACTAAGGAGCAGGTCCAAAAAAGCACTGTCCAAGGCCCAAAGACTGCATTCATGGGTCCTGATAATATCCCAAGTTGTCTACTTAATAGCATGAAACATGATCTGTCGGGCCCACTATAGTCATCATTTAACTGTTTTGACTAACGGAGGACTGCAGCTGTTATTCTTGTGTACAAGGACAAGCCATCCACAAACCTGGGAAACTATAAACCCAGTAAGCATGGCTAGTTTCTTATAAAAAGCCATGGAAAAAAATAATCATGGATATGATAAATGACATAAGTAACCTTCAGATGCTGATTCAACTTGGTTTGGATTTAAGGGTTGGTCATACCTACTCAACCTAATAGACTTCTTTGAGAAAAATCACTAAAGCAGTGGACAAGGGCAAAATGTTGCATACTGCTTACCTTGATCTGGCCGAGGTATTTGACGAATGTCCCAGTCAGGCATTGTGGGTAAGCTCAAGAGGCGGTATATGCCTGGCCAACAAAAGCGTCTTCTAGTCCAGCCTTAATGGACCCGTTACACACTCATAAACTAAATTTCATTAGAAATGCCTAATTTAGGGACATCATCCTCTCCTGAAAGATGTGTTGGAGAGACTGGTATGTCTCACAGACTTTGCACCTTCTCTGCAACAGGCTTCCCACTCATGTGAAACAGGTATTGCATACACTCATTCAGGTGCACCCTAGATCAGTGGGTGGGGAATTGCAAATTTGCCCCTGGCCTGGTACCTGTATCTCCATTAGGAAGAGGGAGCTTGTCAATGCTTGACCATCCATGTTCAGATTGTATACCCTACACAAAACCTATGGGATCCAAACTAGTCCATTACGTTTGGGTAGCATGGCCTGGCTTAAGAAGGCCTTTATGGTCATTAGCCTTATAATCATTGTGATCCTATAAAACCATCACCAGGCTCCTCCTAGACCTGCTTTCGGTATCAGGACATTCTCTTCAGGCTGCTCCTGAGCCTGTTGTTGGAGCTAGATCTTTGCCACCAGAGTGTTCCTGGGCTTGCTGTTAGCATTCAGAAAATGGCAACAGGCTTCATGCAGACCAACGTTTGAGAGAGATCCCTGCCACAAGACTCCACACAGATCTGCTGTTGGTTTCAGACCCATCATCTCCTGCCACACACTTGCTTTTAGTATCAGACCCTTTTTACCAAGCTCCTGACAGACTTGCCATTTGTGTCGGAGCTTTGTCAACAGGCCTCTCTCAGACTTGCCACTGGTGTCTGTTTTCAAAGTCAAAGTAAACTTTATTATCATTTAGAACTACACACGTGTAGCCTAAATGAAATTGTGTATATGAGCTCAATCCATGAGATTACAAAGGAAAGTGAAACAGCACAAACAAGTAGAGGAATAAACATAATTAACAAATACAGAACTACTCCCAATACACGCAAGAAAGGGCAGAGACATTTACCAACAGTCGTATACGAAAAGAATACCCTCCCCAAAGTTAAATTAACCACCCTATTTAAAGTAAAACAAAACACACTACAAATTGAAATACCCGAGTTATTTGTCTAATATTACACCTGAGTGAGTTAAATAATACTGACAGTGGATATAATAAATAAATATTGCACTCACTTGGAATATATGTAAGTATGTATCATAAAGTATGCACAGTATATTTCACAAGAGTCTGCACAGACCTGTTGGTGTTAGACCCTTGTCACTAGGCTCCTTCTGGAACTGCCATTGGAGTCAGACCTTTGTCACCAGGCTCCTTGTAGAACTGTCATTGGTGCTGGATACTGTCACCAGGCTCCTTGTAGAACTGTCATTGGTACAGGATACTTGTCACCATTGTGGGAACAGTACATATAAAATAATGATCAGGAGGAGGAGTAAGGATTTAAGGAAGGTAGGAATTGAGCAGTTTATGTAATGTTGAACTGGTGATGGTTAGTTTGTATACAAAATAGAAATAAATGTTAATATGGTTTGTTTTCTTTTCTATCCATGTATGTGTGCCTGTGTCTCAGGTGGTAATTTAATAAAGGTGTTTAAAAAAAGCAGGACTCTCTGTGAACAACACTGAGGCATTAAATCCGAGATTATTGTCATCCTATCCATCATGAAGGGACTCAAGAAGGTGGATGGTAAACTTTGGAGAATACCTTTCACTTTACCAGATTCAGATAAAGAGCTCACATCAGATGCTTTTGAGTTAGCATGAGGAATACACAAGTCAGCTTAATATTCTGGATATGCCCAAGGCCGCTCAGGTGGCGACACAGAAATGTAAAGAAGAATGCGGCTGTACTGTGTTTTCTGCAGATCTTTCATTCATCTCTACATATAAAAGACCTCAAAGTAATGACAACACTGCAGTGTTACCCCACATGAGGTTTTAGGACCTGGACATCAGACCTGAATTGCCCACCTACAGGTAACTTGTAACCCTGATACGTAGACTCTGTTAACAGACAAGCAGGGGGACACACTGTTTATGTGAAAAGTGGAGAGTTAAGGTTTCCTGTACATCACAGAAAAATGATGGGAACACTAGGGATAGAACTGTTTGCATCAAAGGATGGTCATCTTCCAGTTTTATGTACTGTTTTGCTATTGCATAGAGACCAAGGCAAACCAGTGTAGTTTTTATCCACTGGAAGCAAGGGCTTCAGAGTGCGTTTTCTTGTCCCACTCTTTCCAGTAGTTATGGTGAAAGCAAAAAAAAAAAAAAGGGAGAGAGAAACTCGCAGATTTATGGTAGCAAAGGCAAGTGTAGTTCTCTGGTGTAACCCACATCCCAGCAGTAACCCTTAATGTTTCCAGCTTGTGACCTTGTTCAGTAGCATGGATGGGGAGGTTAGTATATCCCAGTCCCAGATTTTAAAGCGTGGAAGGTTTCAGGCTAGCTCCTCAGACATTTGCTCTCTCTCAAAGTCAAAGTAACATATTTTTCAGGAGGCTAGATGACCCAACCATGGGAAGTTATACTTAGCGAAGTTGAAAAGATTTTCATTTGTGGTCAGTAACAAATATTTGAATCCTTCTGCTTTGAACACATTACTGAAATACTTCAAGGCCTTTTCACCACACACTAGCCACCTCTTCTATCAAGCTGCGTCTGTCTGCCAACTGAACATGCTTCCCTCTGGAAGCTGCATTTTCCATGAACTGTATGTCTTCCACCATGGGACATCTGAGGGCAGGGAGAAAACCCAGTCTTTCCCCATGGGACATCTGAGGCCAGGGAGAAAAGCCAGTCTTCCCCCATGGGACTTGAACTTTGAGAATTTTACTTCACTTCATGTTGAGGTGGACATTTCAGTTGGCCTGAAGCAGTTGTCATACCATTTCTGTTTCAGTACCCATCACTTCAGCAAGAAGTTCAAAACTTAAGGCTTTTATTGCCAATGCATTTCACGGTCTTCCACAAGAGTAGTTTTTCTTTAAGGACCAGTCCTTCCTTCACGCACACGGTGTCCTCACAACTAACCCTTAATGGGTACACTCAGCTCCGTGTTTTACCAGAATCTTCAGGACAAGGGAGAAAGGATTCTGCATACCATGGATGTCCATAAACGGAGATATTTTATAAGCAGGACCAAGGATATTAAACCATCTGGTAGCTTTTTCTTTCCTTCATGTCAGGCAAACAGGGTAGACAAATGTACAAAGCAGGCTGTCTCCAGATGGCTAGCTAACAATATTACTTTTTTTTTCATTTTAAACTCTATTCAAGAGATGCAACTTGACAAAATAAGTACTCCCTGAAGTTCTACATACTCCTAAGGTAGGTTATAAGCTTCAGTAGCTAGATGTTAAGTAGCTTATTACACAAAATATTGTCAGGTTCATGAACTATACATCTGAAGTCATCTTGATACAAAGATCTTATTGTTGTATTGGAATGTCCCTCACTTAAGCAGTTACAGTATGTTCACTTTACTTTAACTTGTCTAATTACCAAGGCTCTGAAATAGCTTTAGAAAATCTGGCCAGTTTGGGTTCACTTTTTCCATTATTTAAAAATTGTGGCAAAGAGGTTTGAAACAAATGTTGTAATCAATATCATGATGTAATTATTTGTATTACTTGTCAGTAAGGGGATGCCTACTAACCAAAACTGAACTTCTCTGCTATGTGGCAAGTCGAAACGGCCCAGCCATTGGATTTTGTCTATAACCCAAACCTACAACTGCTGCAGTTCCAGACCGTACGTAGATAGTTTGCAAATGGTATATTTTCCATGTTACTTTTATTTTTTTTTCAAACATCTTTATTAAATTTGCATATATGACAAAGGCAATCTTACATTTATATAAATGAAAAACATACAAAAAGATATCACTTTAGTTGCAGTTTACATTACAGATAAACAACCGTAGTTGTAAACATTATACATCACTTATAAACCATCCAGTCGTCAGTTAAACATTATATTATGGCTCATTCAAATCCTGCCTCTTAATCCTCGTTCCTGTTCTGCATCTATTGTTCCCTCAATTCCTCTTTTTTCCTGTGTAGTGTGCTCCTTCCCTTTTCTTGTTCTTCTTCTTTCGGCTTTTCCCGGTTAGGGGTCGCCACAGTGGAACTCCTGTCTGTTAATGATTGGCACTAGATTTTTTTACGGGTGCCGAGGTGCCAGCTCGACGCCCAACCTTCATTGAAGGCACACCCATTCTGCGCATGTCTTTCAAACGCCACTTGACCACGGGGAGGACATGCAGACTCCACACAGAAGGCGCTCCAGCCAAGAATCGAACAGGAGAACCTCTTGCTCTGAGGCAACAATGCTACTGCTGCACCACCGCGGAGTTGCTCCTTCCCTTTTCTAAAAATCCCAATTTCAGTTGCTTTGTCTCTGTCATTATATTTACTGCTTCTATTAAAGTTGGTCTAGACTTTGATTTCCATTTTCTAGTAATTGCATACATTTTCTGTGTTTGTTGCCACATGTCTGTCAGATTTGTAAGGGTAAATTGTTTGAGGAAGGGCAGATATAATCAGTGTAGCATGTTTGTCCATTTTTGTTTCACTTCTGCAATGGGATGATTGTATTGGTCAGCTGTACGTCTTCATTGTGGTTTCCTAGTAGAACTAACATAGTCAGCATGCCTACCGTTGCAGGTCTCCTATCTGTGAAGGACTCTTGGAGACCCACTTCATGAGAGAGATGAGAGTTAGGAGACCTGTGTGAGGAAAACCTGCATTGGTATGACTGAGAAAACGCTGTACAGAAATGGCCACTCTCAGTACCATGCACATTATATGCAATCCAGATCTTCACAAGTGCTGTTAATAGAAGAGTACCTCACACACACACAGTTCTCTTTCGCAGCAGAGGAGCTAGCTGAAAAGGGCAACACCCAGTAGTGTTATAGTTGGAGTGTTCTTTTGCTATGATAAAGGTAAGACCAACATTATTAAAGACGAGGTTTGATGTGTTAACTATTCTTAGTACAGTATCTTGCTGACTTTTGTCCCATACCCAAGGGGACAGTGTGGTCTGACTATTCATCAATCCCTTCTTTGAAAACAGGCTGCAATGGCTTCAGAGTTCTTTCTACAGAGCATATATGCTAGGTGGTCCATGGTGAAACAGAGGGGAATATAACATTGCGTCTGCTCACAGTGAAACCAAAGCACCTACAATAACCTGAAAAATATACATTGGCAGTAATGTAAGAAAACACTGAATAATTAAGTAAATGCATGTCTGCCCTAATACTGAAAATACCGAACAACTAACTAACTGAATAAATAGTCGAGCACCACCCTCGCAGCTTTGGAAAACATTACTGTGGGAAGGTGAAAGTGTTACCACTCTGTTTGCAGTGTTTCACTGCACAAAGCACTAGTCATGCTGCACTGACCAGTTAGAAGGCACAAATACAAAGTGAAACAAGTCGTCCTGTTCACTCACTGTTTTCATCAAATTCACTGTAAAGTGCACTCACTAGAAACTCACAAGAACAAAATGGTGCAAATTGCAATGAAAACATCAGCACTTACTCTTTTTCATTGTTTGTGGTCTGATTGGTCTGATAATACTAGACTTTACTCAGGAATATGTGAATAAACATGGTCCCTATCCTGTTACATCAGTACTTGTATTTGCTGGGCTGACTTTGTCGAGCTGCCGTTGGAATGACTCCGTGTAGCTTTTTCTCATGCAGTAAATATTCAGTTCGCAATTGAGTACATAGGTGTGTGGGGGGGTGTGCGGGTATGGGTGTGTGTGGGCATGGGCATAATCTAGTTTGTCATTTTACATTTGGTTGACAGAAGTTGGGAAGAAGTCAGTAGACAACAAGGAGAAACTTTCCAGATGATAGGTAGAATTTGTTTTTATGTTCACTGTCTGAACATTTTTTGTATTCGCACTCATATGTATACCAGGAATAAAAGAAGTACAAGTGACTCTAACTTTGTAATTTACAGGAAAGTTCCAGATGCAGGTTCTTCCTCAGTGTGGGCATGCAGTTCATGAAGATGCTCCCGACAAAGTAAGTTAAACATCTTGTGTAAAAAAATAATGTAAAAAAAAATTACATACATGAAAACCAAAGTATGCATTGTTGGCCAAATGTACAATTGTCAAAAAATGATGAATGAGAAGCCATAATAACAAAATTATTTTCACAAACTGAAATTCAGAAAAGATCAGTAGGAAAGCATCTAGAATACTGATGTGCATGGCAGGAAAGCTGCATATCTGCCTTTGAAGTCCTACTGGGTTGGATAAGATGGTATTTCCTCTGTTATCTCATGGCTTGGTACGTTTGTGAAATCCCTATGGCCCCTGTGCTTTGAAGCATGTTTGCCTATCATTGATATGTGTTGTAATGTCATGCTCCAGCTTAGAGGGCACATTTATCTTTCTCACTTTGTAATTCTCTTCTGCTGTGTCATGAACATAATATATTTCATAAGAAATAGTCTGCCTTTGATTGTTAAAACACAAACCTTTAGTTTTCCTGTACTCAGCAGATCACAAACCATGGCCCACATGTTATCTAAATGTTTACAGCCTGGGAAGGTACCGTAGTGTGAAACATTGATGGAAACGAAGCCCAGTCAGAGCAGTTTACAGCCTGGGAAGGTACCGTAGTGTGAAAAATTGATACAAACGAAGCTCAGTCAGAGCAGTTTACAACCTGGGAAGGTACCGTAGTGTGAAGCATTGACACAAACGAGACCCAGTCAGAGCAGTTTACAGCCTAGGAAGGTACCGTAGTGTGAAACATTGACACAAATGAGGCCCAGTCAGAGAAGTTTACAGCCTGGGAAGGTACCGTAGTGTGAAACATTGATACAAACGGGGACCAATCAGAGCAGTTTACAGCCTGGAAAGGTACCGTAGTGTGAAACATTGACACAAACGAGGCCCAGTCAGAGCAGTTTACAGCCTGGGAAGGTACCGTAGTGTGAAACATTGACACAAATGAGGCCCAGTCAGAGCTGTCCAACTACAGGAGACTTAGGAGTTAACGTCCTGCATTAACACAAGGTTGGTGAGACTGTGGAGAATGCCCATTGTGGGGCAGATGAAGGGGATGGTCCTTTGACCATTCCTAAGTTAATGTATTGCCAGTGGGAGAATGTGTGCCATCTTGCGGCCAGGCAGCAGAGCCTTTTTATTCTGAGTTTGTTCCTGAATTGACCTTGCTTTTGTTGAGTCATGAGCATTGTCTTGGTTAGTAAAAGATTGCTATTCGCAAGTCAGCAGTTGATGAGGGCAGTGGGAGATTGATTTTCAACAACCACCTTGGCGAGGTGTGCTGTGCATTATATAAGCTCACATCCTGTCGTATGTGGGTGACTGGAGCAGCACCTCACCTTCATCTTACTTGGTGTGATCCCTTCAGTACCATCCGTGAATGTACTTGGTGTGATCCCTTCAGTACCATCAGTGAATGTACTTGGTGTGATCCCTTCAGTACCATCAGTGAATGTACTTGGTGTGATCCCTTCAGTACCATCAGTGAATGTACTTGGTGTGATCCCTTCAGTACCATCAGTGAATGTACTTGGTGTGATCCCTTCAGTACCATCAGTGAATGTACTTGGTGTGATCCCTTCAGTACCATCAGTGAATGTACTTGGTGTGATCCCTTCAGTACCATCAGTGAATGTACTTGGTGTGATCCCTTCAGTACCATCAGTGAATGTACTTGGTGTGATCCCTTCAGTACCATCAGTGAATGTACTTGGTGTGATCCCTTCAGTACCATCCGTGAATGTACTTGGTGTGATCCCTTCAGTACCATCAGTGAATGTACTTGGTGTGATCCCTTCAGTACCATCCGTGAATGTACTTGGTGTGATCCCTTCAGTACCATCAGTGAATGTACTTGGTGTGATCCCTTCAGTATCATCCGTGAATGTACTTGGTGTGATCCCTTCAGTACCATCCGTGAATGTACTTGGTGTGATCCCTTCAGTACCATCAGTGAATGTACTTGGTGTGATCCCTTCAGTACCATCCGTGAATGTACTTGGTGTGATCCCTTCAGTACCATCCGTGAATGTACTTGGTGTGATCCTTCAGTACCATCAGTGAATGTACTTGGTGTGATCCCTTCAGTACCATCAGTGAATGTACTTGGTGTGATCCCTTCAGTACCATCCGTGAATGTACTTGGTGTGATCCCTTCAGTACCATCCGTGAATGTACTTGGTGTGATCCCTTCAGTACCATCCGTGAATGTACTTGGTGTGATCCCTTCAGTACCATCAGTGAATGTACTTGGTGTGATCCCTTCAGTACCATCAGTGAATGTACTTGGTGTGATCCCTTCAGTACCATCAGTGAATGTACTTGGTGTGATCCCTTCAGTACCATCCGTGAATGTACTTGGTGTGATCCCTTCAGTACCATCCGTGAATGTACTTGGTGTGATCCCTTCAGTACCATCCGTGAATGTACTTGGTGTGATCCCTTCAGTACCATCCGTGAATGTACTTGGTGTGATCCCTTCAGTACCATCCGTGAATGTACTTGGTGTGATCCCTTCAGTACCATCAGTGAATGTACTTGGTGTGATCCCTTCAGTACCATCCGTGAATGTACTTGGTGTGATCCCTTCAGTACCATCAGTGAATGTACTTGGTGTGATCCCTTCAGTACCATCAGTGAATGTACTTGGTGTGATCCCTTCAGTACCATCCGTGAATGTACTTGGTGTGATCCCTTCAGTACCATCAGTGAATGTACTTGGTGTGATCCCTTCAGTACCATCAGTGAATGTACTTGGTGTGATCCCTTCAGTACCATCCGTGAATGTACTTGGTGTGATCCCTTCAGTACCATCCGTGAATGTACTTGGTGTGATCCCTTCAGTACCATCCGTGAATGTACTTGGTGTGATCCCTTCAGTACCATCCATGAATGTACTTGGTGTGATCCCTTCAGTACCATCCGTGAATGTACTTGGTGTGATCCCTTCAGTACCATCTGTGACTGTACTTGGTGTGATCCCTTCAGTACCATCAGTGAATGTACTTGGTGTGATCCCTTCAGTACCATCAGTGAATGTACTTGGTGTGATCCCTTCAGTACCATCAGTGACTGTACTTGGTGTGATCCCTTCAGTACCATCCGTGAATGTACTTGGTGTGATCCCTTCAGTACCATCCGTGAATGTACTTGGTGTGATCCCTTCAGTACCATCAGTGAATGTACTTGGTGTGATCCCTTCAGTACCATCAGTGAATGTACTTGGTGTGATCCCTTCAGTACCATCAGTGAATGTACTTGGTGTGATCCCTTCAGTACCATCAGTGAATGTACTTGGTGTGATCCCTTCAGTACCATCAGTGAATGTACTTGGTGTGATCCCTTCAGTACCATCCGTGAATGTACTTGGTGTGATCCCTTCAGTACCATCCGTGAATGTACTTGGTGTGATCCCTTCAGTACCATCCGTGAATGTACTTGGTGTGATCCTTCAGTACCATCAGTGAATGTACTTGGTGTGGTCCCTTCAGTACCATCAGTGAATGTACTTGGTGTGATCCCTTCAGTACCATCAGTGAATGTACTTGGTGTGATCCCTTCAGTACCATCAGTGAATGTACTTGGTGTGATCCCTTCAGTACCATCCGTGAATGTACTTGGTGTGATCCCTTCAGTACCATCAGTGAATGTACTTGGTGTGATCCCTTCAGTACCATCCGTGAATGTACTTGGTGTGATCCCTTCAGTACCATCCGTGAATGTACTTGGTGTGATCCCTTCAGTACCATCAGTGAATGTACTTGGTGTGATCCCTTCAGTACCATCAGTGAATGTACTTGGTGTGATCCCTTCAGTACCATCAGTGAATGTACTTGGTGTGATCCCTTCAGTACCATCAGTGAATGTACTTGGTGTGATCCCTTCAGTACCATCAGTGAATGTACTTGGTGTGATCCCTTCAGTACCATCCGTGAATGTACTTGGTGTGATCCCTTCAGTACCATCCGTGAATGTACTTGGTGTGATCCCTTCAGTACCATCCGTGAATGTACTTGGTGTGATCCCTTCAGTACCATCCGTGAATGTACTTGGTGTGATCCCTTCAGTACCATCAGTGAATGTACTTGGTGTGATCCCTTCAGTACCATCAGTGAATGTACTTGGTGTGATCCCTTCAGTACCATCAGTGAATGTACTTGGTGTGATCCCTTCAGTACCATCAGTGAATGTACTTGGTGTGATCCCTTCAGTACCATCCGTGAATGTACTTGGTGTGATCCCTTCAGTACCATCCGTGAATGTACTTGGTGTGATCCCTTCAGTACCATCAGTGAATGTACTTGGTGTGATCCCTTCAGTACCATCAGTGAATGTACTTGGTGTGATCCCTTCAGTACCATCAGTGAATGTACTTGGTGTGATCCCTTCAGTACCATCAGTGAATGTACTTGGTGTGATCCCTTCAGTACCATCAGTGAATGTACTTGGTGTGATCCCTTCAGTACCATCCGTGAATGTACTTGGTGTGATCCCTTCAGTACCATCCGTGAATGTACTTGGTGTGATCCCTTCAGTACCATCAGTGAATGTACTTGGTGTGATCCCGTCAGTACCATCTGTGAATGTACTTGGTGTGATCCCTTCAGTACCATCTGTGAATGTACTTGGTGTGATCCCTTCAGTACCATCAGTGACTGTACTTGGTGTGATCCCTTCAGTACCATCAGTGAATGTACTTGGTGTGATCCCTTCAGTACCATCAGTGAATGTACTTGGTGTGATCCCTTCAGTACCATCCGTGAATGTACTTGGTGTGATCCCTTCAGTACCATCCGTGAATGTACTTGGTGTGATCCCTTCAGTACCATCAGTGAATGTACTTGGTGTGATCCCTTCAGTACCATCCGTGAATGTACTTGGTGTGATCCCTTCAGTACCATCAGTGAATGTACTTGGTGTGATCCCTTCAGTACCATCAGTGAATGTACTTGGTGTGATCCCTTCAGTACCATCAGTGAATGTACTTGGTGTGATCCCTTCAGTACCATCCGTGAATGTACTTGGTGTGATCCCTTCAGTACCATCCGTGAATGTTTAGTGGCAGAACTTCGGATCGGGGATCTACTTCTTTGGATATCCTTCCCTCAAAGTCAGTGAAAGCTGGCTCACTAGGGTTGATGATATTTCTGTATGTTTCTGTCTAAACTGGGCCATGAAGAAGACCCGTGTGTTTCATAGGTTCATACTAGGCTATCTGCCCTAGGGCATTTATAAGCCTAGCCAGAGTGTGTTTGGCTTTCGCCACCCATTTTAAATTAATTTTGCTATGCCCTTTTTCGAGGTTAGTATACTGTGCCACAGAAGTGATACCCGGGGTAAACCTACGATCTCCCATCCACTCATCAAGATTCCTCTTGAAGAGAGTCAATGAGGGACTGTGCCTAACCTGGACTGGGATTTTATTCCAGAGTGAAGGGAGCCTCTGGGTTATGAATCTGTCCCTCCAGCATGTCCTATTTATTTCAGTGCTGAGGTTCAAGTCTCTCGAGCGAGTAGCTCGATGGGATTTGGATTTTCTGAGGTGCAGCATGTCCATTAATTCCGGGTTGGGCATGGTTTTATATGTCAGGCACAGATCGCCTCTGAGCAGGCGGTATGCCACTGTGTAGAGCTGGAGTTTCTTTAACCGGGCAGCATACGGCATCTGTTTGAGCCCTTTGATCCTCTTGGTGAGGTACTTTTGGGGTCTTTCTAGTTGCTTCAGGTGTCTGATAAGGTACATCCCAAAAGGGGCATTGTACTCAATTATGGGCCTGATGAGGGATGAGTAAAGAGGCACGATGACCTCCCCTGATCTAGATGTGAATCCCTTCACGATTAGGTGGGCTATATAAAATGTTTTTCTAACCACTTTGGCCACATGGTTGTCAAATGAGCAATTGCTATCAACTTGGGTCCCCAGGTCCCTAATTACTTCTTCTGTACTTAATGGATTACCACCTATGTGGTAATTTGTGGGCACTTTGTTTTTGCCAAAGGGGATGACTATACACTTTTGGCGTTAGCTTGAGGCCATGGCTCTGGCACCAGTTGTCTGTTTCTATGAGGCCCTTTTGGAGGATGCTTGTGTCGGCTGGAGAGTTTATTATGGTGCCCAGTTTGCAGTCATCTGCGAACTTGGTCAGCCACAGTCCTTACGTGTTGGCCTGTACCTCCGAGAAATATATACCGAACAAGAGAGGTCCCAGGACTTAGCCTTGTGGGACGCCACTTGTAACTGGTTTGGAGTCTGACATGGCTCCAGCAATTCTAACCATGTGGGTTCTGTCCTTGAGCCAGTTTGCAACCCATCTAGTGACATAGGGGTTTATATTTAAGCTGGTGAGCTTATCTATAATGCCGAGTGGGGTATTGTATCGAAGGCTTTTGCGAGGTCCAGGTAGGCTGTGTGGACCACCTTCCCCTCATCAATGGCCTTGGTGACTGTTTCAAAGAAATCGACCAGGTTTAAGAGGCAAGATCTTCCCTTAACAAAGCCGAACTGGGTAGGATCCAGTGTCTGTAGGTCCCCAATATCTTTATTTATGAGGTCCATGGTGATCCTTTCCATAGCTTTGCAGACCAAGCTAGTCAGGCTTATGGGGCGGTAGTTTCCAGGATCCGTTGAGGCACCACCTTTGTGGAGAGGGACCACTGTTGCTGTACACCACTCTTTGGGTACATATCCTGTAGTAAGGCTGAGATTGAACAGCAGTTTTATGTTTGGGTTTAGCTCTTCTTGGAGTTCATGTAGGACGCAGCCCGGGACACTGTCTGGTCACATTGATGCTGTGTTTTTTGCTTTGGAGAGGGCGGCTCTTACCTGAGCATCTGAGATGTCAGGGGGGCAGCACTCTGCTGGGATAGATATTTGCCCTTTTGGTGGGGAGGGGGGTGAGAAGTTTGCTCCGAACCTGTCAGCTAGGATGTTGGCAATGTTTGTGGGTTCAGTGTATTTTTTGTCATTTTGGACTAATTCTGAGCATATCTGGGAATTCCCACCCATGTTCCTAACATAACTAAAGAAAGCCTTGTGATTATCCTTAGTGTCCTGTGCAATTTTTCTCTCGAAGCTGGCCTTAGACGATTTTATGAGTGCCCGTAGTTTTTTGCTGATACTGATCAGAGATGCCTTCCCTATTTGGGATTTTGCTCTATCATGTAGTAGCTTCCGCCTTCTATTGTATAGTTTGTTTATGGCTGGTGTCCACCAGACAGGACGTCTGCCTTTGGAGGATTGGGTCTTGGTTTTATTTGGGATTGCATGATCCATGCATTCCTGAAGGTGTTCATAGAATGCGTTTATAAAGAATTCTGCGGTCTGGGCCATATTTTCCACAGGCCCAGGGGCTTTGAAGGATTCCACCTCAATTTTGAGGAGTGTGAAATTTGCTTTAGAGAAGTTTTTCACTGTGCTTTTCTGGGCAGGGGGTGGGGTCGGGATGTGACTATCCAGTGAGATTAGTTTATGGTCTGATCTTACCAGTGAGGGATACACTTCTGGTCTGGAGCATAGAGTCCCCATGTTGGTGATGATCCGGTCCAGTATGTTTTCCCCTCTTGTGGGAATGGTAACAAGTTGTTCCATAGCATTTGAGTTTATAAATTCTAGGAACCTTTGGGCTAGGGTGTTGGAGCTAGAGTAATGCTTCCAGACTATGTTTGGGTAGTTGAAGTCGCCCAATATAATGGTGTTTGGAGAGACCTTCATATTTTCCAGTGTTTTCAGGAAGGCCGAGTGGGGTTCCTGGGTTTGGGAGGGTGGTCTGTAGCAGGCTATAAACTGGAAAGCAGTTTTACCCACTTTTAGTTGCACATGGATAGTCTCTGATGCTTCGTGCTGTGCCACCAACCTGGAGGTGTGGGTATCTTTGACGAATATTGATACCCCCCCCCTTTTGTGGTTCGGTCCAAGTTTTGGGGCCGAAAAGCATGGTATGAGGTATAACCTGGTAATGCTGGGTTGCTCTCGGGAGCCTTGAACCAGGTTTCTGTTACTGCACAGATATCGATGTTCTCCATACTAAGGAAAGTTTCGAGTGCGTGCATCTTGAGATTTAGACTTCTGGCGTTGAGTAGCATTACTCTTAGATGTCCTTCAAGGATGCATCTGCAGTCCTAACATATGGGTTGTCCTGCCTCAGGCAGCCCTTCGGTCGGCCGGATTCCGAAGTCTGGGTCTGGCCTCGGCTGATGTCGCACTTCACCCGACGTCATAGCTGCTGTCAATTGGGTATAAAGGCATCAGCCGACGCCATTTTCCTCCGTCTTTCTTGCCGCGTGGCGCCCGAAGCAGAAGCTGTTCGCAAGTGCCGGTCGGTCAGTACCAGAGATTACTACTACCGAAGACTTCTAAAAAGCTAAGTATCCCGTTGGGGACTCTTTCTTGCCTCAGCCGATGTCAGAAAAATTGAATAACTGTTTAACTTGTGGGAAACAAATACCTCATAAGGATTTCCACTCTTACTGCCTTCCTTGCTTAGGCCCAGACCACGACGTAGCAGCTTGTCTAGCCTGTGCTTCCTTCAGCCGACAGACACTTAGACGTCGGTCGGAGTTTGCAGAAGAGTTTTTCGGCCCCACTTTTGCTTACAACATGCCGTCGGAGACTCCGACTTCACAATTACCTAAAAAGCGTAAGGAAAAGGACCGACACTCGCGGTCAGCGGTTTTGGCCGAAACCGCGGTTAAGCCAACCGCGAGTGTCTCGGTTTCGCCTGAAACAGAGTCCTCGGTTCTTCCTTCGGCCGAAAGCAAGCATGCCTCCTACAACCGAGGCCCCCTCCAGCATGGCTGAATCTGCTACTGTATTTCCACCTGCTGTTGCAGGTTCTCAGGATTTATCAGATACTATTCCCTTAGACATATCTTCTCCTGCACGTGGAGCTGCTAGGCCCCCTGCATCCATGTCTATTGAGGCTTTTTCTAGGGCTAAAGCAGCTAAATCTTCTAAGGCCTTGCCTGCTAAAACCCCCTCACACAGGCCTAGCTCTAGTACCCAAATGCTTAGCCTGGCAGAGGATCTCATTTCTTTGATCAGGGGATCCCAACCACACCCTGACAGGGCCTCTCATCCCCCTCCAGAGAAGAGGCCTAGAGCAGAGCCCCCTGAGCCAGTTTCTACAGATTATTCCTCTGATGATTCAGAAAACTCAAATCCTCCAGAAGGCCCTTATTCTCCATATGAGGACTCTGACGCAGAAGACTCCATTCCTTCTGCCTCTCCTCCTGAGGAATTTTCTTTTGGGGAAACCTTGCATGCTATGAGAGAACAATTTCAATGGCAGGGCCAGGATTTTTCAGATTCTAGGAAAAGGCTTAGGACCTTTTTACATTTGCCACAGCATAGGCCTTTAGCCATTCCTCCAGTACTTACAGTTGTGGATGATGCATTTAATGATGCTTGCACTGCCCCTGACTCTCTTCCCCCGGCCCCTGCTAAGCCCGACAGATACTACAGGGTCCCGGACACACATTATCACTTGTATAAGGCTCCTATTGCAGATCCTGAAACTATTTCACAGGGCCCCAAAGCTGTAGCAGCTGCCTCTGCCCAAAACCCCCTCCCCTCTGAAAGAGAATCTAGGGCATTAGAGAGATGGGGTAAAAAAGTTTATACTTCTGCTACTCTTTCATTTCCACATGATTCAGTATCAGGAATTTTTATTAGATCAGCTAACTAAAAAACTGTCCTCTCCTGAACCTATAGACCTAAGTCCCTTCAGGATTTGGTACATAACACTCAGCAGGTCAGTAATCATTCCTTAAAATGCGGCTATGATGCACTGGAGGCTTCCTTTAGATCAGCTATGACTGGTACAGTGATCAGAAGGCATGCATGGTTAAAAGAGCAATCTTTACCAGACCACGTAAAGTCAAAGCTCCTAGATGCTCCCATGGAAAAACACAGTTTATTTGGCTCCCCTGCACAGCAAGTGTTAAAGAAGGTGGAAGAAAAAGCAAAATCTGTCCAAACAGTCAAGGATTTCTTACAGGTCCAGCCTCCGAGGTTTAGTAGGAATTGGCCTTCGAAGAATTGGTCCTTTCCAGACACCACCAGAACACAGAGAGGCAGAAATAGGCACCCAAGAGGCAGAGGTCAATCCAGAGGTGCCTACAGGGGACGTCAGTGGCAGCCTAACAACCAGAGAAGTACTGCCACAGATCCAGCCACTACCACTTCCACAGGACAATCACAGTGACTTGGCTCTGATACCGCCTACCAGGGAACAACTAGAAGCACCCTTAGGCGGAAAGCTAGCCTTATTTTCAGTAAACTGGCATTACATTGGGAGGGTGGCCTAATGGTTAAGGTGTTTGCCTTACAAACACAAGGTGCAGGGTTTGAGTCTCACAAGGGATAATTGGCTAAGCTTAAAATGGCTCGGAAGGGCAGTTAGCTTAGTACTAACCTATGAACCTATAACCTAACCTATAACATTACAGGAGACAAATGGATTTTAAAGACAATAGACAAAGGCTACAGGTTTCACTTCCATACTCTACCAAGGAAGAGAGGAATGCCAAACTTACCACCAAACCAAAAAACAAACGCTCTAGAACAAATCGACCACTTACTAAGGATGAGAGCTATAGAAAAGGTACCGTCTATGGAACAAGGACAAGGATTTTATTCCAGACTTTTCCTGGTACCAAGAAAGGAAAACCAATGGAGTCCTGTTCTAGACCTGTCCGCTCTGAACACATATCTCATTGTTCCAAAATTCAAGATGCTAACCCTACAGCAACTTCTTCCCATGCTGGGCAAGGAGTCTTGGCTGGTGACTCTAGATCTCAAGGAGGCATACCTGCACGTCCCCATACGACCAAATTGCAGAAGATACCTCAGATTTCTTGCAGGATCAGAGCATTATCAATTCTCAGCATTGCCTTTTGGCTTATCTACTACGCCCAGAGTATTCACGAAATGCCTGGCATCAGTAATTGCTCATTGCAGGCTTCAGGGAATTCAAATTTATCCATACCTGGACGACTGCCTGTTACAAGCGGACAACAAAAACAAATTAACAAAAGATTTGAGAAAGGTTATTCACCTACTGCAAGCCCTGGGATACACAGTCAACATAAAAAAGTCAAGGCTGATACCATCCCAAAGGATAACTTTCTTGGGTGCGGAACTGGACACATCAAACCAAATGTCATTCCTCACAGCAGAAAAGCAGAAGCAACTACCACTCTATTTCATGGCATTAATAACGCAGAACCAGCTTACAGCAAGGAAAATCCTGCAAGCCCTGGGTTACATGGCATCCTGCATAATATTGATTCCACATGCCAGACTACATATGAGGAAGTTGCAATGGTACCTAAGGAATTTATGGTCTCAGCACAAGCACAGCCTAGAAGCCCAAATTCCAATAATTCCATGCCTGAAGCAAGAATTCCAGTGGTGGGCTCAGGCCTGTCAATTGAACAAAGGGCTGCCTTTCCACAGCCCTCACCCAAGCCAGACTATCACCACGGACGCCTCAGACCTCGGTTGGGGGGCACACATGGTGGACAAGTGCATACAAGGCCTATGGACACAAGACCGGCTGAACCTACACATAAATCAAAAAGAGATGCTGGCAGTAAAGCAGGCAATTCAGACATTCAGACAGTTTCTTCAACAGGGTCATTTGCTGATAAGGACGGACAACACCACAGTTATGTGGTATATCAACAAACAGGGAGGCACACATTCATATCCTCTATGCCGGATGGCAATGGACCTCTGGAATGTGGCCCTGAACCTCAACATTCAGCTCCAGGCAATATTTGTGCCAGGAAAAGAAAATATACTAGCAGACATCTTAAGCAGAACTACCACGGATGCCCACGAATGGATGCTGCATCCAGACATCTTCAAATCCATTACAAAGAAATGGGGACTACCAGAAATAGACCTGTTGCATCCCCACTCAACCACCAATTGAGAAAATTCTGCACAAGGACATACCACCCACTTGCTTGGAAGGTGGACTCCCTATCCTTCAGTTGGGAAAACCTGACAGCATATGCATTCCCACCTCTTCCTTTGATGCACAAAGTGCTACTGAAGATCAAAGAAGATCACCCAAGGATCATCCTGATAGCTCCAGACTGGCCGAGGCAGCATTGGTACCCGCTACTGAGGAGTATGTCTCGGGAACACGCATGGCCTCTACCTCTAGTTCCTTTACTGCTAACACAGAACAACTTCAAAATCCTGCATCCAAACTTGACAACACTGCAGCTAGCTGCTTGGAACATTACATAAAACAAAATAACCCAGATTTATCTCAAAGGGTTAAAGACATTATCCTGGAGGCTCAGACCCTCCACAAGGAAAACTTATTCAGCAAAATGGAAAAGATACCTCATTTGGAGTGCAGCAAAAGGAGAAAATGTATCATTGGCAAACATAGCTAACATCCTGGAATATTTAGCAGAGCTTTTCCACAATGGCCTGTCTTACTCCTCCATTAAGATTCATGCATCAGCAATTTCAGCAGAATACAACATGGATCCTCCAGTCTTCTCTCATCCTCTACTCAGGCAGTTTCTGAGAGGAATTAAAAATGTAAAGCCTCCAAGGAAGCCACCTTTGCCTACATGGGACCTGAACTTTGTGTTAGAAAAGTTAACACTTCCCCATTTTGAACCAGCAGCAACAGCAGAATTACAGTTCTTATCTTGGAAAACTGCTTTCCTGCTTGCAATCACTTCAGCAAGAAGGGTTTCTGAATTACAGGCATTAATGGCAGTACAGCCCTTCCTTATCTTCCATCAGGATAGAGTGTCCTTGAGAACTAATCCTACTTTTATGCCAAAGGTGGTCTCCAGGGTATCATTAAACCAAGCAATCCACCTACCAACATTCTTCCCCAACCCACAGAACAGGGGGGGAAAGACTACTGCATACTTTGGATGTGCACAGGCAATTGCGCTACTACCTGGACAGAACCAAGAACAATAGAAAAACTGACCAGCTTCTGGTAGCATATGCAACAGGAATGGAAGGAAAAGCAATTTCAAAACAGACAATCTCAAAATGGATAGGAAATTGCATTAGATTTTGTTACTCTTTTCATGGAAAGACAACTCCAGAAAACATCAGACCTCACTCCACAAGGGCTACAGCCACTACTACAGCTTTTTTACGAGGAGTGGCTACCAAAGACATTTTAGAGGCTGCTACTTGGAGCTCTGTGCATACATTTGCCAAGCATTATAATCTACCTTTATACTCCAGATCCCGAGCAGGTTTTGCCACTACTGTTTTGCAAGGGATCTTAACTACACCATAATCTTTTTAGTGCCTCCTCCCCCACTTTGGCTATGGTATTCTACCCATATGTTAGGACTGCAGATGCATCCTTGAAGGACATAGTACAGTTTTGTACCTACCATAAATGTAGATGTCCGAGAGGTATGCATCTGCAGTCAGGATTACCCACCCTCCTTCCCCTCTGTGGTATTCCTAGGGTATTTGCCCATCTTGTAGCTAGCTGGGGGAATCTATTATGGTGTATTTGTTTGTATATATGTATATACATGTTTATTTTTATTTGCTCTCTACTGTTTGGAATCATTTGCATTTATCCAAATTTAGCCTTCCTAGAAGGGCACCTGGCATCTGGGGCAAGAAACACTGAGGAAAATGGCGTTGGCTGATGCCTTTATACCCAATTGACAGCAGCTATGACGTCGGGTGAAGTGCGACATCAGCCGAGGCCAGACCCAGACTTTGGAATCCGGCCGACCGAAGGGCTGCCTGAGGCAGGACAACCCATATGTTAGGACTGCAGATGCATACCTCTCGGACATCTACATTTATGGTAGGTACAAAACTGTACTTTTCTTATCCTTTGTGATACCTATGGAGGTGGGTTTGTCTTTTGAGCCTTGCCTAAAAAAGGCACTATGGGGTTAGCAAGAGCCTTTGCCAATATCCGAAAGCCCAGGGGTGACAGTTGCAAGCCGTCCCTAGCGAAGCATCGTGGCTTGTCGAGCATGTCATCCCAGGCTGACAGGCATTGGATCCCCTTTGAATGACACCAATACTTAAGCCAGTTGTTGAAATTGATCATCTTGTCTTCATATTGTGACATCATTCTTGGTGAGGGTAAGATGCTACTCAAGGTCAGGGTCATACCGGCCTGGGCCACATGCTCAGAGAGCTCCTCTGTCTCTTCATGTAGTCCAGGAAGGTACGTCTCAGGTCATTCACACCAGCATGGACAATGAGTCATATTTGTACTTGCCTTGGACTGACCTGAGTGCTTGTGTTATGTGGCGGATCCTAGCGCCCGACAGGCAGCTCACCGTGACCTTCTCCTTGTTCAGCCTGGTGAGTGGGACGTCAGTGTGCCTGATGATAGAGTCACCTATTACAAGTGCATCAGGTGTGTTGTTTAGCCTTTAAGGGCTGTGACTGTTCGGCACACTGGCTTTGTGAGCTATGTGTTGCATGTGTTTTGTTTTGGGGTAGCGGTTGCTTGGGTGTCTGCTTTGGATGTCTCTGCTGCTTAGGCAGATTTTTATTTAGAGCCTCCGAGTATGTTTGGTTTGCTGTCGTGGTAGGTATATGTGAGACTGGAATTGTAGTGAGTGTGGTTTCCTTCTCCTCCTGACTGGTTACAGCAGTACTGAGTTGAGATAGCTTAGCCTCCAGTTTGGCTGTATGGTTGCATCTCTCACATGTGTTGGAATTTGTTGGGAGGAGGAGAGTGTTGTCTGTGTACATGAGGCAGTTGTAACATTGCCTCAAGATTCCCAGATTCACCAGCTGGACCGTAGAGGAGATTGACAACTGGATATGCTAGAATAGTATTGGGAATTCCTTTATAATTGAAAAAAAGGGCCAATGGGAGGAACAAGGTACTCAAGGGGAGTTTGTGAGGGTGTAGTGCTTTTAATTTTTTAGTGCTGACTTGTATAATTGCTTTAGTGAGCAAGTGCCAGGTAACTTAAATGCAATGTGTTACAGGTAACTTAAATGCAAAAACGACAAACAGTAAATTTCTTTCAAGTGAAACAAGGAAATAAGTGCAGTAAGCAATGCAGATATCACTAGGGATCCACAGAAGCGCTGAAAAGCTGAGTTTTAGGTGGAATTAGAGTTTCAGGGAAATAACAAGCAAACAAACAACAAGCATACAAACAAAGCTAGATTCAGCAGGTCTGGATCTAGTCTATGCTACAGCAAACAAGGTGTACCAGTTTCAGTAAGAAGCAGTTCAAATATGCAGGCACTATAAGCCTTTAACCAGAAATTCCCAGCTCAGAAGGGCAGATTCCAGCCTCTCCTCCCACAAGAGTGCAGACCACAAACCTTCTTAATGTGAAACAACTGGTCTGAAGCCCAAGTGCTTAAACTAAAAGGCTTAGAATGAATTACACCAAGCAGTAATAAATACAATTGAGTACTTTTAAGATGACACAAAAGCAAAATAAAGTAGGAAGAACACAAATACAGTAAAAGCAGATAAAATTTTTTTTTTTTTTTGAGTGAGCAAATGAGATGGGCCCAGGAGTTACAGGACAGAAACAAGTGCAAATGCAGGCCTTCAAATCAGAAAGTTGAGAGAGATGGAAGACCGCCCAAACGGCCAATAACTACAAATTCTGGGCCAGAACCACTCCTTATTTGGTAGACAGGTTACCTAATGCTTACCACTCCCACTGATAAGCTTGAAGGCTTCCCTCCAACACAGAAAGGCTTGGCGGGGCTCAGAAGCTTACAAACAGTCCTGGATACAGCAAATCTGTATCTGGAACACTAATTTGAGGAAAGGTAGGAAACAGGCTTACAGTTTTTTTTTAATGTGTTTAGACTGTTATGTCAAGTGGGACTTCCTTTTACAGGGACAGGAGTGCTGTCTTAGATAACATGGTTTGATAGTTTTGCCAGGCCACGCTCATGCCTGTCACAAAGCCATATATTATGTCCAGCCTGTACTGCCTTGAACAATGTGGTCACATTACCTGGCTTACTTGGTGATCACTTGTTAGTCTCCCACTACCTCACTTATAGGCTGAATTCAGGTCCTCCGTTTCCTTCAAGGAAGTGGCTCTGAGGCCTTAAGTCCTGTCTGAGATTGTGAAGGTTTGAGACTCTTCTGTCCTGTAGCTCCTTTCCAGATGTTCCCTCCTTTGCATACTTTCAGGTTTATGAAGTTCACCTTTGAACTAACTACTTCTGTTCTGTACCCTCCCCAGAAGGAAGAGAACGAGTATGGGGGGGGGGGGGACTTGGAGCAGTGGAACTTGCCCTAAAATAGTTTACTTTTCCAGCCCATAAGCTTATGGATACAGCTTTCCATGGTCCCTGGAAAGTGAATACTCTCTGAGTAAACAGTCCAGTGAAGTCCTGAGCAAGTATCCCAAGCTACTGCTCATGTTCTCTTCCATCTGGCATTTTGAAACATCAGCATTTCAGCATTATACTCTTTGGTAAAGACTGAGAGCTTTGGAAACGGGGGACAACAATGTTTTTTATACTGATACTTTTGGATTTCCTGTTTTAACTCGTCTCTTACTTCCCACATTCTCCCCTATAGACCTGGACCAGTCGAACTTGACATGTTTGAGGTTGTTGAAAAGTCCGTTAATCGTCTTTTTCAGTGGTCTTTTCACGTATTATACTATACTGTCACTTGTGTTGATTCCTTCATGATGGAGAAAGGCTTGGAGTGTATTTGCCCAGTAATGTGTTTCAGGCTGCCGTTCAGGGATGAGGCAAACCATTCTGGATGTTTCTTTCAAGGGCAGTGGTCTTTTTGGCAGGCTTCATTGAACCTGATCAAAGCAGGAAGTGGGCAGTGATCACTTCTTTTTTAGTGATATTTTATGGGGGGGGGTTTACCTCTTGTAGGCCTTCCAGTATCGCAAGAAGAAACTGCCTTTTCAGATCATGTCAGTCAGTGATGTCATCCCTAGCTGTGACCATGAAGTCTCTTAGAAAACTGAGTCATGGTCATGACATGTCTAATTAATGAGCTCCCTGGTTACCCCCAGCTTGGAGAAAAGTCGTCATGGTATAAACATTGTTATGTGAACACCTGCATCTTGGAATTGCTAGTGCTCTGCAGAGGGAGCAGGCATCCTGGAATGATTTCTTCTTCCATAATTCTTTTGCTCCACTGGAATGGAAGACCTTCTTTCCATCCTAGACCTCTGTACTGTATTTATTTCCCTTTGCTAATTAGACAGATAAGGTGGCCAACTGACCTTTTTTGAACACAACGCAAGCTCATGCAGCAAAGATGTTTATATGACTAGATAGAAAATAGTCCAGTGTAACTACTGTGTAAACAAAAGTAGAGCGTCTTAAGTTTGCAATGAGCAAAGTTTCACACATTTACTTAAATTATGGGAGTTTCAGTTTTCTCCGAGACACCTCTAGAATTCAAATCAATTCAGTTTTTTTCGATTCCTGTTAGAAATTTAAAAAGTGTATCATGTGCCTTCATAAGGTTTGTTACATTTCTATGATTTGAACATCAGTATAGAGTGAAACTTGTGGAATTTTGACATTTCTTTTAAACATAATCTCTGTAGCAATTGCATTTTTTTTAATTTATTTTGAATTTAACTGGGGTAGAGCACTGCTTCCATTAGACCCATTTCACCCTCAGCTTAGGGAAAACACAATAGATGTTCCTCGTGCATACAGCTGCCGTCATAACAGATGGGTTATCCTGCCGTCAGGCAGGTCCTCAGTCGGCCGAATTCCAAAGTCCATGTCCGGCGTCTGTTGTCGTCACTTCTTCCCTGACGTCAGTGCGGCAGGGGTATAAAAGAACCAGCCGACGCCATCCTCTTCAGTCTTTCTTGCCGTGCGGTGCCCGAAGCAGAAGCAGTTCGCAAGTGCCAGTCGGCCAGCTCTTGAGATTTACAAAAATATTTCAGCCGAAGTCTTCTTCAAAGCTAAGTACCCCGTTGGGGAAACTTTTCTTGCCTCAGACCGATGTCAGACAAAGTTAATAATTGCATTTCATGTGGGAAGCAAATACCGCATAAGGATTTCCATTCTTTCTTTATTCCTTGCTTAGGCCCAGACCACGACGTCTCGGCCTGCCTTTTTTGTGCTAGATTCAACAAACGCACTATTAAGCGTCGGGCGGAGTTCGTCCAACACTATTTTGGTAAAAAAATTGAATTACATTATGTCGTCGGATACTCCGACTCCAGTTTTGAGTAAAAGACGCAAAGATAAGGACCGACATATGAGGTCCACGACTTCTACCGACCCCACACTAAAGCCGACTATCGGTGCTCCGGTTCTCAGCGAGGCGCCTACGCAGTCCCTGAGTACCAATGACGCTTCATTACCGGTGTCTTCTGTGCCCGAGGTCGCAGGCTCCTCGGCCCCCATTCCGACTACAGATACCGACGCCACTCTTGGCAGTGAAACTCAGAGTTTAGACAGGCCTGCCACTTCTCAAGGTGTCTTCAGGCTTTCCTCCTTTTCCATTAAGGCTTTCACAAAATCTAAAGCAGCCATGAAAACTAAAAAAACAATGTCCACAGACCCCTTCTCAAGGCCCCATGCCTAAAAACAGATGCTCAAAATGGCTGAGGATTTGATTACTCTTATCAGGGGTTCTCAACCCCCCTCGGACAAAAGGCCCAGATTTGAGGAAGACTACCCTTCCTCAGATCAAGCCTCTATTACCTCAGAACATTCTGAGGACCAGGAATATTCATATCCCCCTTTTGAAGACTCTGATGTTGAGGAGTCCATTCCCTCGGTCCCCCCCCCCCCCCGAGGACTATTCTTTTGGGGAAACCCTACATACCTTGAGGGAACACTTTCACTGGGAAGGCCAAGATTACTCAGATTCCAAGAAAAGGCTCAGGGATTTTCTCTTGCTTCCCCAGCACAGGCCTCTGGCTATCCCTCATGTCTTGGATATATTAGATGATGTGTACACAGAAGCCAGCCTCAACCCAGATTCTTTACCTCCAGCTCCTGTTAAACCTGACAGGTATTACCGGGTTCCTGATTCACACCAGTTCCTATACAAAAGCCATGTTGCTGACCCAGAAACTATTTCACAGGGTCCCAAGGGAATTAAGGCCCCTACTGCTAAAAACCCATTACCTTCAGAGAGAGATTCCAGAGCTTTAGAAAGGTGGGGGGAAAAGGTGTACACCTCTGCCACTTTGACCATGAGGGCATTAAACTGTCAATTCCATATGTTGAAGTACCAACAGTTTTTGTTATCTCAGTTGAAAAGCAAAATGACACAACCTGAGCAACCAAATTTAAAGGAGTTGCAGGATTTGTTGCATAGTGCAGAGCAAGTGGGTAAACATACCTTGTAGTGCGGTTTTGATGCTTTAGAGGCCTCATGTAGAGCTGCTGTTACAGGGTCTGTCATACGTAGACATGCTTGGCTCAAAGAGCAAACCTTACCAGATCATGTCAAAGCTAAATTACTAGATGCACCTCTTCAAAAAAATTTATTGTTTGGTGTTAAAGCTGAGGAGGTATTAAAGAAAATGGAGGAAAAGGCAAGATCAATGCAAACGGTGAAAGATTTCCTACAGGTACAACCTCCACGTTTCAGCAGAAACTGGCCTTCAAAAAATTGGTCCTTTCCAGCCACGGACAGACCTCAGAGGCAGATACAGGCGCCCAAGGGGTAGAGGGCAATCTCAAGGATCATTCAGAAACAGACAATGGCAAGTACCTACACCAAGAGGTGGAGAAGATAGATCACAGTCATTCAGAAAGCAGACGCAATGACTTTCCCCTTTGCATGCCAAGCAAAGCTTTAATGGCAGCACCTTTAGGCGGAAAACTGGCATTATTTTCAAAAAATTGGCATATTGTCACAAAAGACAAATGGATCCTGGACATTATAGACAGAGGCTACAGATTCCACTTTCACACCCTTCCAAAACTGAGAGGCATACCAAACCTGCCACAAAATCAAAGGGCAGAGGCACAAAAACAAAATTCAGCTCTCATGGACATGAAAGCTATTCAAGAGGTACCTGCAAAAGAACATGGTCAAGGTTTTTATTCCAGACTATTCCTGGTACCAAGGAAGGACAAAGATTGGAGACCTATTTTAGACCTATCCATCCTAAACACATATTTACTCGTACCAAAATTCAAGATGCTCACATTACAGCAGCTTCTTCCCATGCTGGGCAAGGAGTCTTGGCTGGTAACATTGGACCTCAAGGAGGCATACCTGCATGTTCCTATCAGACAAGATTGCAGAAGATACCTCAGATTTCTTGCAGGTACAACCCATTACCAATTCTCTGCATTGCCCTTTGGCTTATCTACTGTGCCCAGAGTGTTTACAAAATGCCTGGCATCAGTAATTGCCTTCTGCAGACTTCAAGGGATACAAATATACCCATATCTGGACGACTGCCTGATCCAAGCGGACAGCAAGCACATACTTCTGAAACACCTGGCGTTTGTAATAAATTTGTTGAACTTTCTGGGATACAGTGTCAACAAAAAGAAATCAAAACTAATACCCTCTCAAACAATAATTTTCCTGGGTGCCAGCTTGAATACAAACACCCAGATGGCCTACCTCACACCAGAGAAGCAAGGGCAACTATCTCAATACTTCAGCAAAATGGCAACCTTCACCAGGCTGACTGCAAGGAAAGTCCTGCAGGCTCTTGGATTCATGGCATCTTGTATTCTGCTGATCCCATGTGCAAAGCTGCATATGAGGAAACTTCAATGGTACCTAAAAAACTTATGGTCTCAACACAGCCACCGTTTGGAAACAATTATATCACTCATTCCATGTCTTCAAAAGGAATTTCTGTGGTGGGCTCAAGCATGCCAAAGAAACATAGGTCTCCCCTTCCTGCATGCCTCAAGCAAATCAAATCATCACAACAGACTCCTCGGACTACGCCTGGGGGGCGCACATGACAGATCAGTGCATTCAGGGAAAATGGTCCCAAAAACAGAAGCACCTACACATCAATCAAAAGGAAATGCTAGCAGTACAAAATGCTATTATGGCCTTCAAAGACCTACAGCATCCAGGCCAGCTATTAATAAGGACAGACAACACCACAGTGATGTGGTACATAAACAAACAGGGAGGAACTCATTCATACCCCCTGTGCAGACTAGCCATGTCCCTTTGGAACACTGCTCTGGAATTGCAAATCCAGCTTCAAGCACAATTCCTGCCAGGGAAGGAAAACACACTGGCAGACAGCCTAAGCAGAAATATGACAGATCCACATGAATGGAAGTTGCATCCTCAAGTTTTCGCAAAGATAACTCGGGCATGGGGACAGCCAGACATAGATCTCTTTGCTACCCACAGAAATTACCAACTGAAAAAATTTTGCTCAAGGACCCATCATCCACAGGCCTGGAAAGTGGACGCACTTTCTTTCAATTGGACAACACTGACAGTCTATGCCTTTCCACCTCTTCCTCTGCTGCCCAGAGTTCTAATAAAAGCCAGAGCAGAGAGGCCAAACATGATTCTGATTCCTCCAGACTGGCCAAGACAACACTGCTATCCACTCCTGAAGAGCCTGACGCATTCCCCACCGTGGATCCTGCCTCTAGTGCCTCTTCTGTTGTCCCAGCACAACTTCAAAACTCTTCACAGTCAGCTGAAAACCCTCAATCTAGCCGCATGGAGAATCCCTTGATTTCCCAACAGACCCTCCTCTCCAAGGAGGTGCAGGATGTCATCTTGGAGGCCAGAAGACCTACTACTAGAAAAGCCTACTCTGCCAAATGGAAACGGTTTTGTGCCTGGAATCAGAAAAAGGGCCAGAATCCTTGGATAATAAATTTACCTCAAATATTACAGTACCTAGCTGAGATGTTAAACAGTGGACTTTCCTTCTCCTCCAAGATCCATGCTTCAGCCATTTCTGCACAATACAACACAGATCCTCCTTTATTCTCTCATCCTCTCTTAAGACAGTTCCTCAGAGGGGCTAAGAATATAAAACCTCCAAGGAAACCACCAGTACCTGCTTGGGACCTCAACTTCATTTTGGAAAAACTGACCCTGCCTCCATTTGAGCCAGCTGCTTCAACAGAACTGCAATATTTGTTATGGAAAACAGCCTTCCTTCTGGCTATCACCTCAGCACGCAGGGTTTCGGAACTACAGACCCTCATGGCTGTGCAACCTTTCATCATTTTCCATGAGGACAGAGTTTCCTTACGAACCAACCCTTCCTTTATGCCAAAGGTAGTATCCAGTGTAGCCTTGAATCAGACTATCCACTTACCTACCTTTTATCCTAACCCACAAAACAAAGGGGAAAGACTACTACATTCCTTGGACATTCACAGGCAACTTCGTTATTATTTGGACAGGACAAAGCCATTCAGAAAATCCGAGCAACTCTTGTGTCCTATGCTACAGGTGCTCAAGGAAAGGCCATCTCCAAACAGACAATCTCAAAATGGATAGCCCACTGCATACACTTTTGTTACTCATTTCATGGAAAAACTGTGCCTTCAAGCATCAGATCCCACTCCACAAGGGCCACAGCTACCTCTGCAGCTTTCCTCAGGGGGGGGGTTCCTACCAAGGACATTTTGGAAGCAGCCACTTGGAGTTCTGTGCACACTTTCTCCAAGCACGATCACCTTCCACTTTACTCTAAATCTAGAGCGGGCTTTGCCACTGCAGTCTTGCAGGGCATCCTTGCTCCTCCTAGTTCCACTTAGTGCCTACCACCCCTACTTAGCTTTGGGATTCTTCCCATCTGTTATGACTGCAGCTGTATGCACGATGAACATAGTACAGTTTTGTACCTACCATAAATGTAGATGTTCGAGTGCTCATACAGCTGCAGTCCAGGTTTCCCTCCCTCCATCCCCTCTTGGGACAGGCCTTATGACAAACACCTTCTCATACAACCTGATTGGGGTATTCTTTTATGGTGTATTTGCTTGCAAACTACTGTTTTTTTGATTATTTTACATTGCATTATTACATAAGTTTATGTTTTGCCTTCCTTCTGGGGGCACCTGACATCTGGGGCAAGAGAGACTGAAGAGGATGGCGTCGGCTGGTTCTTTTATACCCCTGCCGCACTGACGTCAGGGAAGAAGTGACGACAACCGACGCCGGACCTGGACTTTGGAATTCGGCCGACCGAGGACCCGCCTGACGGCAGGATAACCTATCTGTTATGCCTGCAGCTGTATTAGCACTCGAACATCTACATTTATGGTAGGTACAAAACTGTACTTTACATGACATTATTTACAAATTGAATGATAAAATGCAGTATATTCATACATTGTGTACTATTTATTTATTAATTGTTGACATTTGTTGACCAGAAAGTTTGACTGTGACAGGAGCCCATTTTCAGCAGAGGCCCAGGGTTAAAAGCTCCATAAAAACATTGATTACACAGTGTTTTACAAGAATTTACAGCATTTACAGAAATTACAGTATAATACAGTACAATATAACAAAATGACAAGGAGACTAATAAATTGTGGGGAAGTTACAATATCATAGAGAAAAGCAGAGTAATTTACAAGATATAATACACACACACACACACACACACACACACACACACACACACACACACACACACACACACAGTTTTTGTAAATTTTGAAATAGGTTAAAAGTTAAGCAAGGAAAAAGGAAAAACTTACTAGAGGGTTAGTGTTAGGTTGAAAGGATTAATAAAGGAAAAGGAAAACCACTAGTGGGGTAGTTTTAAAGGGGTGAGGGATCACTAGTGGGGTAGTTTTAAAGGGGTGCAGGATTAGAATGATAGTTAAGGTTATTAGTAAGAACAGAGTTGTTTAAAGTAACTTATAGATCAAAAAGAGTTTCCTACTGTTTTTGATGGATAAAGATTGGGGGTAAGCTAGAGGAAGGCTCATGGGGAGAGTAGGGTGTTTATATATTTGAATAGATTAATCTATTTGTATAGATTAAATATCATAATTGGGTTGAGGGTGTAAAGGCAATAGATAAAAACATTCTACACAGACTGAAAAAACATAATATGTACATGCATTATATATAAAATGGCATCATAGTTGGCATGATAAATGAATCTCAATCAAAACTAGAGTCTGAGCAGCAGGGGATGAAGAGGTTAAGTTATATGACAGTGAGATAGTTGCCCTATCCTACAGTCTTGAAATGTGCTTTTATTTTTAATGGAATATGGGGTAAGAGAAATTATAAAAAAAATGAAGGGAGAGATTCCCACAGTTTGGGTCCATGGACTGAGAAAGCATGGTCTGTGCAGTCAATCCTCGGTTGGAGGAGAGGACACGTGTGGTTAAGATGTGTAAGGTTGCATGTTGGTGCATCTGTGAACAGTCTGGTTGCTACTGGAGGGAAGGTGTCATTCTTGATGAATTTAAATAGTTGAGGGGCGAGTAGAAAGTCAGCTCAGGAAGAATTATAATGGGCTTTATCAGCAAAGACATAGGTGACCTTCAGACTCTTCTCCTAACCCAGTTTGGCCTGTTAAGGGTGAATCATGCTTATTAAACCTGGTAGACTTCTTCAAGAATGTCACCAAAGTCCTGGATGAAGGAAAAACTGTACATACTGCCTATTTTGCATTAGCCAACGGTTATGACACAATCCCCCTCTCCGGTATCATTGAGAAACTCTCCCAGCTAATACAGACAAATCATTGGTGGCAAAGCCACATACTAAAACTAAATGCAAGAAAATGCATTATTATCATCTCTTTTGGCAGAGTGGAATTCCCTACTCATTACAATATTGACAGCACCCCCCCCCCCCCAGCTCAAATCCAGTGGTGTGAGATTTGGGAACATAGGTTGAATGCAGTCTAAACTTTGATCACCATGTGTCCACAGTGGTAAGGAAAGCCTTCTAGGTTGCGCACTTCATAAGGAAGGGCATCACATCCAAGACTAAAGATGTTATAACTCCTCTGTACTCGACCCAAATCAGACGACAAGAGTACAATCTTCCCTTTTGCATGTACATCACCAGACACCTGCAGCAGCTGGAGAGACTACAGTAGTTTCTTAAACAAATTCAGGGCCTCCAAACCATGACTTGCGTGGATAGACTGAAAGCTCTGTCACTGTATTCTGTCTTGCAGGTTGCTGAGAGGTGACGTGCCTAGCCCACCAGGGCAGTCTCTGACCCTGGCCTAATGGAAATGCTGCACATCAAATGGGGCAAGAGTCACTCACTGCAGAGATCTTAACCTGGGCTGTGACATTAACAGAACATGCTGGAGTGACAGACATCTCATAGAGGTTGCCGCTCCTCTGGAATTAACTTGACCTAGTAACCTCCTATGAACAGGTAGCCAGTTAGCTTTTTTTATAGGTTCATAGATTCATAGATTCATAGGTGTTCACTATGCTAAAGACCACAAGGGCCTTTTAAGCTTAGCCATGCATCCCAAATCTCTGACAAGTTCTGATACCCCTGATAAGTGTAGTGTAAGCATGGGCCTAGGAGATGAACCATTTACAGGTTACCTATTTGCATTAGAGATATAGGTGCCAAACTAGGGATGAATTTCTGGATGTTCATCGTGTTTCACTGTTGCAGTCATTACAATTGGGTTATCCTGCTGGCAGGCTTACCCGCAGTCAGCCTGAATTCCAAAGTCTAGTCTGGCGTCGGTTGCTGTCAGCTCTTCCCTGATGTCAGTGCGACAGGGGTATATAAGATGCAGCCGATGCCATTTTCTTCAGTCTTTCTTGCCGCGCGGTGCCCGAAGCAAAAGCAGTTTGCAAGTGCCGGTCGGCCGACTCCTGAAGTTTTCATATTCGAATTTCAGATCCAAAGTCTTCATTAAAGCTAAGTACCCCGTTGGGGAAACTTTTTTCTTGTATCAGACCGATGTCAGAAAAAGTTAATAATTGTATTTCTTGTGGGAAGCAAATACCTCAAGGATTTTCATTCTTACTGTATTCCTTGCCCAGGCCCGGACCATAACGTTGCTAGTTGTCGGTTTTGTGCTAGATTTAACCAACGCACTATTAAGTGTCGGTACGAATTTGCATTTCATTACTTTGGTAGAAGATTTAATTATATAATGCCGTCAGATCAGCCAACTACCGGAATTTACAAAAAATGAAAAGAAAAAGAAAAGGACAGGCATCTGAGATCCAAAACCGACGACGAGGCTTCTTCTAGGCCTGTCGCCGGTTCTCAGTGAGGCGCTTTTGCAGCCCCTGATGCCCGCTACCTCAGAGCCACAGGCCACTTCCGACTCCCACGTGGAGCTGACCGGGCCTATGGAAACTCAAGGTATTGGACACTCGGAAACTATTCCCTCAGATGGGTCCGGAGCCGCTGAGCAGGCATCGGCTTCTGAGGGTGTTTTCTGGCCTACACAGTTATATGTGAAACCAACTTCAGCTACAAAGGCAAAGACTAAAGCAGCTCTAAAGACAAAGAAACCAGTAAAGCATTCACCTGGACAGGCCACCATGCCTAAAAAACAGAGCTTACAATGGCCGAAGACCTTATTACTTTGATCAGGGGTTCCCATCCCCCTCCTGAAAAGAGGCCTAGGCAAGAGTTAGATTATGAATCTTCAGACCAGGTTTCCATTTCCTCTGATTCCTCCTCTGAACAGGATTACTCTATTCCTCCCTATGAGGATTCTGATGCTGAAGAATCTATTCCTTCAGCCTCTCCTCCTGAGGATTATTCTTTTGGGGGAAACACTGCATACTATGAGGGAGCATTTCCACTGGGAGAGCCAAGATTACTCAGAATCCAAGAAAAGGCTCGGAGATTTCCTTTTATTGCCCCAGCACAGGCCCCTTGCTATCCCGCCTGTTTTAGACATTGTAGATGATGTATTTACAGAGTCCAGTTTTTCTCCATACTCTCTACCACCAGCCCTTGTTAAGCCAGACAGATACTACAGGGTTCCTGATTCACATACATTTCTCTACAAGAACCCTGCAGCTGACCTAGAAACCATCTCTCAGGGTCCCAAAGGGGTCAAGGCTTCTACTGCAAAAAACCCTATTCCCTCTGATAGGGATTCTAGGGCCCTAGACAGATGGGGCAAAAAGATTTATACCTTTGCTTCCTTGGCTGTAAGAGCTTTAAATTGCCAATTTCATATGCTTAAGTATCAACAATATCTTATGTCTTTGCTTAAACAGAAAATGCCAGCAAATGCAGAATGTGCAGACAAAGAAATGCAGGATTTATTGCATGCAGCTGAACAAGTTGGAAAGCATACTTTGCAATGTGGTTTTGATTCTCTAGAGGCCTCCTGCAGGGCCGCTGTTACAGGGTCTGTCATTAGGAGACATGCTTGGTTAAAAAAACAAAATTTGCCAGATCATGTTAAAGCAAAACTATTAGACGCTCCTTTACAGCATGATACTTTGTTTGGTGTTGAAGCAGAAGAGGTGTTGAAGAAAATGGAGGACAAAGCTAAATCTATGCAAACAGTCAAGGATTTCTTGCAGGTACAGCCTCCCAGATTTAGCAGGAACTGGCCTACGAAGAATTGGTCCTTTCCAGTGTCAGACCACAAAGGGGCAGATACAGACGCCCTAGAGGCAGATCACTAGAGGAATAGAACTCAATAGAGGAAGGCTCATACAGGCCTAAACAATGGGGTGCTTCTACCTCCAAGAGCGGAGAGGAAAAATCACAGCCATACAGGAAACAGTCTCAATGACTTTCCACTTCCAGCACAAAGCACTTATCTTTTGGCAGCCCCTTTGGGGGGAAAGCTAGCACTTTTTTCACAAAATTGGCACATGATCACCCAGGACAAATGGGTTCTAAATATAGTTTCACAAGGCTACAGGTTCCACTTTCATACCCTGCCAAGGCAAAACGGTATGCCAGACCTGCCACGCAATCAATGGGCAGAGGCACAAAAACAAGTTTCATCCCTCATGGACATGAGGGCCAATCAACAGGTACCAGAACAAGAGCAGGGTCACGGATCCTATTCAAGACTGTTCTTAGTACCCAGAAAGGACAAAGCCTGGAGACCAATACTGGACCTGTCTATTCTAAACACATATCTGGATATTCCAAAATTCAAAATGTTGACTCTACAGCAGCTTCTGCCCATGTTGGGCAAGAAGGCTTGGCTTTTGACTTTAGATCTAAAAGAGGCATACTTGCAGGCATACCTGCATATCCCAATTAGACAAACATGCAGAAGATACCTCAGATTCAAAGCTGGCTCAATGCACTACCAATTCTCTGCACTGCCCTTTGGCTTATCTACTGCGCCCAGGTCTTCACAAAATGCCTGGCACCAGTAATTGCATTTTGCAGACAAAGAGGAATACAAATATATCCTTACTTGGACGACTGCCTTATTCAAGCAGAGAACAAAGACATTCTACTACAGCATCTGGCGTTTGTAAAAAGATTACTGACAAGTCTAGGGTACGAGAAGAAATTAAAACTCGTACCCTCTCAAGAGATATTATTCCTGGGTGCAAGCTTAAATACAACAGCCCAGATGGCTTATCTCACGGCAGACAAACACAGACAACTGACTACTTACTTCAAAATGTTGGCAACAAAGACCCAGTTATCTGCAAGAAAAATTCTGCAGGCCTTGAGTTTCATGGCATCCTGCATTCTACTAATTCCATATGCAAGACTGCATATGAGGAAACTTCAATGGTATCTAAAAAGTGTTTGGTCCGAACATTGCCACAGCCTGGAAACAATAATTGCCCTCATTCCCTGCCTACAACAGGAGTTTCGATGGTGGGCAAAAGCCTGTCACCACAGCATGAGATAGCCATTCACCTTACCCACAGCCAGGCAGCCATTGACAACAGATGCATCAGATTACGCCTGGGGGCCCATATGGCAGGAAGATATATTCAGGGCACATGGTCCGCAAGTCAAATGCATCTACATATCAATCAAAAAGAGATGCTAGCTGTTCAGAATGCCCTAACAGCCTTCAAGTATCAACTTCAACCAGGGTAACTACTAATAAAAACAGACAATACTACAGTCATGTGGTAAATAAACAAGCAGGGAGGCACACATTCCTACCCCCTCTGCAGGCTAGCCATGAACTTGTGGCACACAGCATTGACTTACCAAGTACATCTGCAGGCTCAATTCCTGCCAGGAAGGAAAAATACTCTGGCAGACGAACTAAGCAGAAATGTAATGGATCCACAAGTCTTCAGCATGATAACAAAGACCTGGGGATGCCCGGACATAGACCTATCTGCCTCTCCTCACAACTACCAACTACAAAGATTCTGCACAAGGACTTATCACAAGCAAGCATGGAAAGTGGATGCTCCATCTTTCAGCTGGAAAAATCTAAAAGTATATGCCTTTCTTCCTCTGCCACTCCTCCCCAAGGTACTCCTCAAGGTCAGACAAGAGAAACCAAAAATGATACTGATTGCCCCAGACAGGCCCCGCCAGCACTGGTACCCAATCCTAAAGAGCTTGTCTCACTGCCCAGCCTGGACATTACCTCAAATTCCTCATTTGTTGACCCAACAAGACAGCCAGATACTGCACAGCCAACTCAAAACCTTAAACCTGGCGGCATGGCGGATAATATAGCCTCTCAAGTCACAACTCTTTCTAAAGCAGTAACGGATGTTATTTTGGAGGCCAGGAGGCCTAGCACCAGAAAATATTATGCAGACAAATGGAAGAGATTCTGTGCTGGAACCAAGCACAAGGCATTGACATGATTGTTCCAAATATTCCTCAGATTTTACAATATTTAACTGATATGCTGAATAAAGGCCTCTCCTTTTCATCAATTAAAATTCATGCCTCTGGCATTTCAGCTCATTACAATACAGAACCACCTATTTTTTCTCATCCATTACTCAGACAGTACCTCAGAGGGGCCAAAAACATAAGACTTCCAAGGAGAGCACCAATTCCTGCATGGGACCTCAACTATGTCTTGGAAAAACTCACACTGCCTCCGTTTGAGCCAGCCTCTGCAGCTGACATTAAATTCTTATCCTGGAAAACAGCACTGCTCCTAGCAATAACCTCAGCTAGAAGAGTCTCAGAGTTACAGGCACTCATGGCTGTGGAACCTTTTATCATTTTCCATCCTGACAGAGTTTCGCTGAGGACAAACCCTACATTTATGCCTAAGGTAGTGTCCAGTGTGGCCCTTAACCAAGCAATTAATTTGCCTACTTTTTATCCAAATCCACAGAATAAGGGTGAGAAAATTCTGCATTCTTTGGACATTCACAGACAGCTACGCTTCTACTTGGACAGAACTAAAGCTTTCAGAAAGACTGATCAACTTCTAGTGGCATATGCTGCAGCATCACAAGGAAAGCCCATCTCAAAACAGGCTATTTCAAAGTGGATAGGCCATTGCATTCATTTCTGCTATTCACAGCATGGCAAATCAGTGCCTAAGGGCATTAGGCCACATTCAACCAGAGCAGCAGCCACTTCAGCAGCCTTCCTCAGAGGAGTACCAACCCAAGACATCTTAAAGGCTGCAACTTGGAGTTCAGTGCATACCTTTACAAAGCACTACCACCTACCACTCTACTCTAAATCCAGGGCAGGCTTTGCCACTGCAGTTCTGCAGGGCCTTATAGCCTCTCCTAATCCTATTTAGCTCCAGCCTCCCAACCTCAGCTTTGGGATTCAACCCAAGAGTAATGACTGCAACAGTGAAACATGAACATAGTACAGTTGTGTACCTACCATAAATGTAGATGTTCGAGTGTGTTCACTGTTGCAGTCCTGGTTACCCTCCCACCATCCCCCTTTCTTCTTTGCTGGGACCTAACTGCACTTTTCTACTCTATACAACCTATGTGGTGTATTTGCTTGTAGATGAAGGAAAAGTTGTTTTTTGTGCATGCATGCTTATTGGCATAATTTAGCCTACCATTTTAGGGGCACCTGACATCTGGGGCAAGAAATACTGAAGAAAATGGCGTTGGCTGCATCTTATATACCCCTGGCGCACTGACGTCAGGGAAGAGGCGACAGCAACCGACGCTGGACCTAGACTTTGGAATTCAGGTGGTCTGACAATGCCCTGTATGCCAGGCATAGATCTCCACTCAAAAGCCTGTAGGAGACAGAATACAGGGATAGGACCTTGAGGCAGGCTACATAGGACATATGACTTACACCCTGTATTCTTTTAGTGAGGAACCTCTGTGGACATTCCAGTTGATAAATATGCCTGGTTAGGTACATACCAAAGTGGGCATTGTACTCAATGATAGGTCTGATGAATGCCGAATACAGGGCAACAATGACTTCCTTGGACTTAGATGCCATACCTTTGTTTATAAGCTGCACAACATAAAATGATTTCCTCACTACTGTATATACGTGATGGTCAAAGGCTAGTTTACTATCTATGTGTGTCCCTAAGTCCCTGACTACTGGGTCAACTCTAAGGGGTGTGTTGTCAATATGATATTTACCAGTGATGGATGACTTCCCAAAGGATACTATTATGTATTTCTTGGCATTTAGTTTTAGTCCATGGCTCTAATCTCAGTTATTTGTCTGTGCCAGCCCCTCCTGGAGAACATTTGTGTCAGTGTGAGATTCAGTGACACCTCGTAATTTGCAGTCATCTGCAAATTTAGTCATTCAGAGACCACTGACATTGGCCTTGATTTCTGAGAAGTAAATGCCAAAAAGGAACAGTCTGAGGACTGATCCCTGAGGAACTCACTTGTGACTGACCTCTTTGTAGAGGTGGACTCCCCAATTCTAACTTCCTGGGTACTGTCTGTGAGCCAGTTGGCTATCCACTGGGAGACATATGGGTTTTTGCCTAACCTCTTGAGTTTGTGGGTATTGTGTCAAATGCCTTGTCCAGGTCAAGGTAGGCAGTGTGAACAATTTTGCTCTCATCCATTGCTTCGGTGACCTTCTCAATGAAGTCCACCAGGTTGAGAAGGCATGATCTGCCCTTGGTGAAACCAAACTAGGTTGGGTCCAGTGTCTGGAGGTTTACTATATCTCTGTTGATCATCTGTACATGGCCCACCTTTGTGCAGAGGGATGACTGTTGCCTTTCTCCATTCATGAGGCACAAAGCCTGTTTGGAAGCTGAAGTTAAATAGTAATTCCAGAGGCCCTGATGGGTCATGTTCCATGCTATTTAGAAGGCATCCTGGGATATTGTCTTGGCCCATTGATGCAGTGTCCTTGGTCTTAGAGAGAGCATTAAGGACCTGTTCCCTAGTGATAGTAGGGTGAGTTATATTTGATATTTCCTGAGGGAAGGTTGAGGGGGGGGAAGAGGGGTAATATTGAAGCTGAATTTATCAGCCAAGGAGGTTTGCTGTATCTTCTGGGTCAGTATAGGTGGCTCCATTTACAATGACCTCTGCACAAAATTGTGCATTCCCTTTGAGGTTGCAGACATAGCTAAAGAATGTTTTGTGGTTATCCTTGGCCTGGGAGGCCAAACTTACTTCAAATTTGGCATTGGTAGACTTTATTTGTCCTCTGAGTTGTTTGTTTAGTTTGATGAGAGTGCTTTTATCCTTCTGGGTGCTGCACCTCCTAATTTTTGCCATGATTTTCTTCCAGCTGTTATACACCCAATTGATTTTGTGATTCCACCAGGGTGGCTTATTTTTCAAGTTAATTTTATACTTCTTACTGGTGGGTGCAGCTGCCTCTGTGCAGCTATTAACATGCTTGTACAGGGTTTCTGTGAACAGCTCTGCATAGGCAGAAGTATTCTCAGGGTTTATAGGGGCTTGAAATTTTGCCAGGTTCTCACTTAATAGCAGGAGGTTAGCCTTAGAATAGTTCCTGAATATTCCCGGTTGAGCTGGAGGTCCAGGTTTTATTTTTACTTCAAAGGAGATCATTCTCTGGTCTGACCTTACCAGGGAAGACATTACAGTAGGGGGTGTGCAGTACTCTCCCATATTAATGAGGACCAGATCTTGTATGGTTGCATCCCTGGTTGGTGTATTGACTGTCTGGTCAAGGCAGTTTGTGTTTACAAAATCCAGGAATCTCTATGCATGTAAGTTTGATGTCATATAGGATTCCCAGTTAGTTGTGGGATAATTAGTCACCCATGAATATGGTATTGGGTTGGATGGCTAGTGTTTCCAAGTTTAAATACATGGTATGGGTTTCCTGGGTCATAGAAGGGGACCTATAGCTTGCAAGGAAGTGATGTTGGATTTTACCTGTGGTGATTTGAACATGGAGCAGCTGAAGTGCATTGTCCTGTTTGACCAGCCAGCTGGTCTAAATGTGTAGAAGTCATTATAACCTTGCACTGTTGGTGTGCTCTCAGTGGCTTTAAACCATGTCTCAGAGACTGCAAATATATCAGCATTCTCTAGAGTAAAGAGAGCTTCCAGGCAATGGAGTTTTTTGTTTAGACTCCTAACATTGAGCAGTATGACCTTTAGAGTTTCTTGGTTTTGATTTGCTATGTCGGAAGTGCTTTCAATTTGGCATTGCCTGAAAAAGGCACTATGAGGGAAGACAGTGATTTAGCTAATATTCAGAAACCTAGAGGGGGGAGGTGCAGAACCATCCATGGCAAAGCAGCGTGGTCTGCTGACCATCTCCTTCCATGCTGACAAATATTGTACACCCTTAGAATAACACCAGAAAATAAGCCAGTTACTAAAGTCAATCTTTTGTTCATATTGTGGCATCATCCTTGGCGAAGGTAAAGTGCTGCTCAGTGCTAGTCTCATTAGCAGCCTGCGATACATAGTCTGAGAGCTCTATGATGTCTCTCTTCATATAGTCCTGGGAGGTATGTCTCAGGATATTTACTCCCACATGGTCTGTGACTGAGTCGTATTGGTAATTGTGGTCCAATGACTTGAGTGCATGTGTAATGTGGCGGATCCTAGTTACTGACCATATCAGCCTGGTGAGAGGGACATCAGTGTGTCTCACGATGGAGTTTCCAATGGCTAGAATGTTAGATTGTGTGTTGATTTGTCTTATGGGCTTAGAGGTAGAGGCTCCATGAGATGTAGCTCTTTGTGTTGATGTGGGTGTTGTTTTGAAAGTGTGTGTTTGGGGTTGCTGAGGGTATTTCTTGTGTGTACTTTGTCTAGGAGGTCTTTGTGGTTTAGGAAGGTTTATGTAAGTGCCTCCGTATATGTGGGTCTATATGTCTACTGTGAATTGTGCTTGATGGGTGCAGCATGTCTACTACTGACAACCTTACTGACATTAGGAGTACTTTTTTCTGAGAGCTTTGCCTCCAGTGACATTGTGTAAATACATCTCTCACGTACCATATCAGTTTGTTTGAGAATTAACTGGTGTCAGTAAACATGAGGCAATTTCTCCATTGCCTCAGGATGCCCATATCCACCAAGCCAGTAACGGAGACAGTAGGAAAGTTCATATCCATGGCAACAGACCCTTTTTATTGATTAGACAGTTGAAGTAAGAATATTAGTCACTGTCAGGAGTTTGCAACTATGTAGTCAGTGCTTGTCACTGCAAACTAGCTGTCCTGTGTGCAACTAGATATTGGAGAAATTTCAAGTTGTGCTTTTACAAGAAAAATATCACTCAAGGTGTCTGACTCTGTACAGAGCACTGCCAAACACTTGAGGGGAAACAAATGCGAAGACACTGAAAATTTAAGGATGAAGTATTTAGGCAGATATTCTGAAGTTAGAAACAAATCAAGCAGCACTTACTGAAAACAAAGAATTAGCTTGTCAAGAATGATGAAAAGAGGGGAGTTGCATGAATGGCTACTGCCTGGCTACTACTAATGCTGGTCTCAGCACAGCTTCACTCTTTTGGGATACAATACTCCTTTGCTTCTTCTCTCATCAGAAGCAAAATGTTAGCACCAACCCCAAGAAGATAAACAGGCCACAGCCTGTTTGGTGATCCACAGTCTTGTCCCAGATGATGCAAGGGTCTGTAGGCTTGTAGCCTTTTTCTGGTAGATGCCTCAAATAACAACCAGACCAATCACATACGCTAAGCACAGGCACTCTCTCTCCAACCAGAAATAGTCGGGAATCTATGCATTTTGCGCCTACTCTCACTGGATCAGAGTATAAGCAGATTCCAAGCTGTCACCTACAAAGCAGTTGTTAGGCTTTCTGGTGATCAGCAGTGTCCAGGAAATAATGTAACTGCACTCCTTCTCTCACCAGGAGAAAACAGAAGCACTAATCCCAAGATCACTACTGAGAGGCAGAATGTGGGCTGTCCAGTAACTGGTGGTCTTGCAATAGATGCTTAAAGGTAAGATGAAAAAAACAATGGTTTTGCAGTGGGTGGTCATTTCATGGGGAGAGAGTGATGAATCTGCAAATAGCATTTCATATAGACTGAACATTGGATACATTTCTTATAGAAACTGCAACAATTAGCGGGAGACAATATTTTAGCTGAGCCAGAAAACTACCTTTACCTGTGGCATCTCTGCATGATCTGGATAGAAGAAGGGAAATCCTGTTAAGCCAGAATAGGAGTGTGTTGATTTGTATGTGTGTATGTAGTACAGGTGGAATTGGAAATTTTAAAAAGGAGTCCAACCAAACCTCTTGGTCAGCGGATGGCAACCTGCTGCTCGCGAGCCACATGTAGCTCTTGGAACACATGGCTGCGGCTCTTGTCTACAGTCATAAACGTCTGTGTAGAGAGGTGCCTTTAGGAACAAATGGTGTGACACACTTCGGAAATAACACTGGAACACATCTAGAAAAATTAAATGGACCAGGATGCCCAGTAATTAAAAATACTATTACTTTCCGACATTAAACTCGAGTAACTGTACTACACTACTCGTGCAAAACCATTCAAGAAATCAGAACACACCTCCTGAATTAGGAAAAAGGAGAGGAGTTTTAACGCCGATTAAGACTTTATCCCATAAGGGCCGCCTCAGCTTCACTAATGTATATTGAAGCTTCAGTAAATTGTTCGCTCTGTTAGTACAGTATAAAATGACACAGATTTAAATGTCACTGTAAAATGGAGGACAGTAACAGTAGTATTAAAAATAATCCTCTCTGCTGCAGCACACAAGGCATACTAGGGACTGTACACAGTTAATGTACGGACACAAGAGTCTCAGCAGTTGGGTTACCTTTGTGCCATTTTCAAATGCTGGTAATTTGCCCTTTCCTGCCTGTTCTTTCTTGACTGTCTTTGCTTGTTTCGCAGGAAGGGAAAGAGAACATAGAGTTCCATATATAACGAGAACTTCGAGTTCCATATATAACTAAAGACTACCAATAAGCATATGAAGCTGCTTGTGGAGCAATATTCCTAGAATTTTTTTTATTGGTAAATGCACAGTTTTAGTTGACAGGCAAAAATGTTCCTGTTATTAGACAGCAAAATAATTCACTCCAGCTCCCTGCTGCATGTTAAACTGACTATGAAGTTGTTACAGGCGGGTGCCACCTGCTCTTCTTTTCTTAGCTGGATACTGTAGTCGGAATGTCCACATTTCTGTCTCATATTTTTGGTCTGTTTCTCTTAAGTTGTTTGTTTTTATTGCACATCCCTGGCAAATCATTGAGGACTGAAGTCAGAAAATGGTGGCAGACATTTGAGCTTTAGACTTCATGTCCTTCAGAAGATTTGTACAAATGCAAAACGTGTTCTGGCTTTCAAGTTTGTAAGAGTGATATTTAAAAGGTGTCCCTATTTTTTTTTTGTTCCCCCATTATTTGAGGCTTTGTCCAGATTTCCTGGGCTAAAAGAGGTTGAGAAGTATGGGGTGCAGTGATTTTAAACCTCCTCTCCCAGAACATTATTCTGCATGTATTGTTCCCACAGTTTCCATTTATTTCTATGTAATTTGCTTGTACTGGTTTCTAAGGATCGTATCTCAAACCCCCTTCTGTACCCATTGCGACACTTTGTAAATCTTGAGTCAAACATTTTAGGATAAAATGGCCCATCACTCAAAAAGGTTGTGGACCCCTGCTCAAGGTATTTGAATGAAGAGACATTTTCAGTAGTGTTAAGATGAACAAGGATTTTTAGAGGATTGCAGACAGAAGTAAGATTTTGCCTAGTGCCAAAAAGCATTGATGTCTTTCTATTCCTATATTGCAGTATTGTTAGTGTGTGATTCTCATCTCAGGTGACCTGAACGTTGGCTTCTGTACAAAAGCTTAAGCCTGATTGCTGCAGGTGTGTGGGATATCACACATAGGGCCATAAACCAGGGACGTTAAATGTGACGTATGCATGCACAGACCTCAGAACATTTCAGCCACAGTAGACAGTCTCATCGAGTGCTTCACTCCTAGCCGTCTTAAAGCCAAGTACCCCATTGGGTATTTTGTGTTGTTTTCCTTGCTTGAGCTTGATTTGCTGTTCCTCCCTGTTAGCCGATGTCAACTAAGAAGGGTAAATGCCGATGTGGGTGCCAGATTCCACATAAGGACACGCACGACTGTTGCATTTTTTGCCTAGGCTGAAAACAAGTATTAATAACAACGTTGCACAACTCCATTGTCTCTTGGAAGTCTACTCCTTTGACATTCTATGCTTAACAGAAACCTGGTTAAAACCTACTACTAAAGACAATGAAGTCATTCCACCCGGCTATAATATCGTACGACTTGACCGTGTAGCTAAGAAGGGCAGTGGGATTGCTATCTTATTTAAATCAGGGCTACAAATTACTACCTATGACTATAAACCACCTCAAGACTCTAATGCTGAAATTCTTATTTCCAAACTTCAAATTAACACTGTCAAATCCATTTATATTATCTGTATGTATCTACCTTTTGGCAATAACAGTGCCACCATAGAAGATATCCTTTGCTGGTTATCCCAGAACTTACCCCAAGAAACCATAATCCTAGGGGATCTTAACACTGATTGGAAGTGTTGCAGCGGTAGTCACCCTACCACCCATATTAACCTATTTGTTTTTTCTCAAGCCGTTACTTCCCCTACCAGGATAAACAAGCCTAATAAGAAAGAAAGTACCTTAGATTGGATTCTCATAAGTAATCATCCCCAGACTTATGAAGCTGGAGCCCTCTCTGATGATGTGAGTGACCACTCACTCACCTACATCATCAGGCATAAGACCAATCTACCCATTCCAACCATTTGTAGGACAATTAGAACCAAGAAAAACTTTAACCCAGATCTCTTCCAAAGAGAACTAAAAGCATGTAACTGGTCTCCCTTAAAATACCTCCCACTGGAGGAAGCTGTTAATTACTTTAATTCTGAGTTCCTAGCTATACTTGACCACCAGGCACCAACCTGCTCTATCAGAATTAGAACCAAGTCTGCCGCATGGCTTTCAAAAGAAACCAAGCAAAAAATCCATCCCAGAAATAAATACTGGAACAAATGTTGAATGATTAAAAACCCAGTAGACCAGCAAAACTTCAGACAGCTGAGAAATGAAACTAAAAAAGCTATACTGTCTGACAAAAGAAACTACTACCTACAATTCCAGCAGACTCGCCATAATAAACCACAGTCTATCACACCAAACCCACAAGGCACAGACCTGGAAAATCCCAAGCATACTGCCAATGCCGCTAATACCTTTTTCACTGAAGCCATTCAAACACTTGCCAGTCAGTTATCACCTAATAGCTTTCTTATATCTAACTCTAACTCTACCCATCCCACTCCATTTCTCATCCAACCAGTCCCAACAACATATATTCTTACCCTTATCCAAAAACTGAAACCATTCTCTCCTTCAGCAGACCAACTACCCACTGAATATCTACAAAAAGCAGCCAAATCCATTGCCTATCCCATTTCCATCCTGAGCAATAGAGCCATCACTGAAGGACACATCCCTAGTATCTGGAAAGTCTCCCATATTATCCCCCTACATAAAGGAGGAAGCTCTACTGAATACTCTAACTACCGTCCCATAGCCCTACTTTCTCCTCTGGCAAAGATCATGGAAAAATGTATCCACAGGCAAATGCTAGACCATCTAATCCAAAATAATTTACTATCCAGCTGTCAACATTGTTTCAGACCTTCCCACAGCACTACTACTGCCCTCCTTTCCTTTACTGACTGTATTAACAAAAACCGTAACCACAATATGCTTTCCTCTGCATTGTTTATTGATCTGTCCAAGGCATTCAATGTGGTAAATCACCAGATACTTATAAATATCCTTAAATCCCTGTCACTAGATGAACTTGCTGTAAAATGGTTCAAGTCCTACTTAAATAACAGGCATCAGGCTGTGCTTTGGCACAATATTCTACCTACCCACCTGCCTGTTAACCTTGGTGTCCCTCAAGGGTCCATATTAGGACCCCTACTTTTTTCTATATTTATCAGTGACCTTCACCTAGCAATTCCCCAAGCTGCATGCATACAATACGCAGACGATTCCACTCTTATATGCTCATCCACATCCAAATCTGAACTTCACTCCCTTACCCAAAAGGTGTTTAACACAGTTGAACAATGGTTTACACAGAGCTGTCTCCTCCTGAACCCCCAAAAAACTAAACTCCTCCTTTTTACTCCTACTCGTAAGTCCTCCCCAAAAGATTTTACAGTAACATCCAATAACGGTACTCTGATATCCCCAGAGCCTACAACCAAACTACTAGGTATCACCATAGACAACAACCTCAACTTCGATACCCATATCAATAATACTCTAAAAACTGTTAACAGAAAACTAGGCTCTCTATAAGATCAAATCCTTCCTTTCTCCTTCAGCTAGAATAACTATTGCTCACACTCATGTAATCTCTACTCTCCTATATGCCTCACCCATATATACAAATCTGTCTAAAAACAACCTCAATAAAATGGAACATTCCTACAATAACATAGCCAGATTTGCTACAGGAAACCCATTCAGAACCCACCACTGTTATAATCTAAAGCAGCTAGGATGGCTTGAACTGCAAAATCAGCTTAAATTCCACCAACTGACCATTGCCCATAAGACCCTTTACCAACCTACCAATACTCCTGTACTATCTACCCTCATCATCCCCTATACCAATCTGAAGACCTTACGATCATCACATAAACTTCTTGTATATATTTGTAAATCAAACAACAGGGCTGGGGACTCTCTATCCTCTAATACTGTTGGAAAATCCTGGCACCTTCTTCCAGGTGAACTTTCCTCCCTTCCCTCTGTATCACTTTTCAAAAGGAAACTAAAACTCTTCCTCAGAACACACTGGTTGTGCCCCTGTACTAAACCTGAGCTCTTCTATCTTGCATCTGCCTACCCTCTTCTTCTCATTTATCAAGTTTTATTTTCCTTAAACTACAACATAACCTTTTCCTACTATATACTGTTACTTGCATCTTCTGGAAACTTATTGTGATAACATTTTTTACTAACCTAGTTATATTATATTATAACCTACCTTATGTATTACCTGCATTTTTTGTATTGTACCTGCATTTCTTCTGCACTTTGTTATGAATGTCTGCCCTCCTGATTATCTCTGTGATGTACCTGCAACGTGCATCGTACATACGAACTTTTGTATATGAGATTTCGTTTTTGTATACGAGATGTTTTTGTTTCCACAGAGCTTATCTTCCCCGGGCCTCTGCTGAAAATGGACATGTATCCAGTTAGACTAGCCCGGTCAACAAATTTAAAATAAATAAAATACCTCTTGCACTATTTGCCACTCCTTTGTACAAAATACACTCAGAAGCCATCTAGCCACTGTTAATCTGTACCTAGAAAACCAGAGGCGTAAAAAAACTAGTGCTCAGAATGGATCCTGAGTCAGCCGTTCCAATGGAACCACCATGAAAAAAGGCTAAGTTGCCAAGGCCTAGTACTTCTACCACTCCGCCATCAGATGTCCCACCAGCTTCTGATTTAGGAGTTGAGGGACGTCCATTAGATCTGTCTACTTCTTTGGCTTCCCTCGAGGAAGCTGCTTCGGAAGTAATGGCTGGCATGTCCACTGAGGCAACTCAGATGTCAGTCCCTACCGATGTTGAGGGGGAACCACCCACCACCAGATGACTGACTGGGATGCCACCACCTGAAGCCCCAGCTCCAGTTCAAGCCCCTGAAACTAGGCCTTCTTCTAGGACTACTCCTTTAAAAATTAAGCAGAAAACTAAATACTTACCCCCCTCCACAGAGGGAGTTCCTGACTGGCAATCTTTCACCCACTCCTTGATGTAGGCCTTCATGGCCCTTAGGCTCACAGCCACCGCACCCTCCACCATTCCTGTTCTCAGCCCTAGGCCTGCCTCAGCTTCTTCATTCCACGTTCCCACTTCCCATGAAGAGGAAGAACAACAGGAGGTATACTACTCCTCTTCTGATGAGTCCATTACTTATTCAACTCAAATTGCTTCTCCACTAGAATATTTTTCCCATGATGAAGAATCCATAGAAGGGGACTCTCCACCACAGGATATCACAAAGATGAAAGAATACTTCAAATGGGACACTTCCCAAATGACTGAAACTCAAGAGATATACTTTGTTACTTTAAGTGGATTCTCCCTCCCCTTCAGCCATTCCACCAGTTATTCCTGCCTACCTTGATGCATTCTCTTCAGCTCAAAAACCCGGACTCACAACAGCCTGCTCCTAAGAGACCTGACCGTTTCTATAAAAGTCAGGATGAACAGAAATTCCTGGGAAAACCACCCCTGGCAGCCCAGCAGTGATTGCTGTATCCCCTGACAAGCAGTCAAGACTGATTCCCTCCTCGTCCCTTTTGCCTATTGACAAAGACAGTAAGAACATAGACAGGGTAATCAAGGTTTGTACTTCCTCCACCCTAGCCTTCAAAGCTATCAACTACCAAACCCATATGATAAAGTATGCTTTGGACTTAGTATCCCAAGCTTCTACCCTCTGTCATCTATGCCTGACTGCCCTAGAAAAACAGAGATAGCATCAAAACTTTCCCTGGCCTCTCAAGTGGACAGACATTCTATTAGATGCAGTTATGATGCAGCAGAGGCCTCTGCAAGGTCCACTGCTTCTGCATCAGTACTACGCTGATACTCATGGCTACGCCTTCAACCCCTACTAGAGGACTTCTAGACCACAACCTCCTGTTTGATAAGCAGTCTGCAGACCTCTTTAAAAACCTTCAGGAGAGAAGTAAAAAGCTCCAAGACATTAAGCACCTGCTGGTGTCTCCCATTCCTAAATATTACAGAAATTGCCCTGCTAAGTCTACCTTTGTCAGGAGGACCCCCTACTCTGCTACTCCATCCTCTTCCAGGCATAGAAAAGGAGCCAGGAGGCAGACCTCTTGCAGGCCAGCCACCTCTCAACCTACTCGAAGACCGCCCTTTCCTCACAGAAATGGCTCTAACAATGCGTGACTGCCTTGCCTACCTCCCTTGTCAGACCACCTCTCCCACTTCCTACCCCTTTGGAGAACCTTCATCAGTGACCAGTGGGTGCTGGCAGTAGTACAAGAGGGATATTTCCTCAATTGAAAAGAAAAGCCCTTTACAAGGGTTATTTAATTCCCCCCAAAAATCAAATACACCTTATTCCTCAGATCCTACAGGATCTTCTGAACCAGGGAACTATAGAACCTATCCTTCTAGGACAAGAAGGAAAAGGCTTTTACTCAAGATTATTTATTGTCCCCAAAAAAGACGCCCTTGGAGGCCAATTCAGGATCTATTCTTTCTAAACTTCTTCCTAAAAGTTCCATCATTCAGAATGTTATCCTTACAAACCCTTCTCCCACTATTGCCAGCACAGACCTTTGTGGCCACACTCGATCTAAAGGAAGCCTACCACCATATCCCCATAAAACCCTCTCACAGAAAATACTTGCATTTTACTGGTTCCTCTTCTCACTTTCAGTTTATAGCCTTGCCCTTTGGTTTATTTACTGCACCCAGGGTATTCACAAAATGCATGACCCTAGTGATAGCCTTTTGCAGAACCAAAGGCATTCAAGTTTGCTCTTATCTAGACAACATCCTCATTTTGGCAGACAGAGAGGACACCCTACAAAACCATCTGCCGTTCACCATTTCCCAGCCACAAGGCTTGGGGGTTCACCCTCAACATCCCAGAATCATCCATAACCCCTCAGCAGGACAAAATCTTTCTGGTTTGCAGGGTCAGACCTGATGCGGGCATTCCTCCCGCTGGACAAAGTTCTCTCCTTCTCTACCCACTTCCACGACCTGATGCAGGTTCAACAGATGTCAACAAGACAATTCCTACGGGTTCTGGGTCTAATGGCACCACTGTCCCTATGCTGCCTTTGTCCAGGATGCATATGGGAAAACTGCAGTGGTACTTGAAGAATGTGTGGTCCCAACACAAACATCTAGAGTTTCAGATTCCACTTTTGCCCTGTCTCAAAGCAGAACTAAGGTGGTGGGTATAACAAATCCAAATAAACCCAGGCCTTCCACTTCAGCAAGTGGACGATAAACTCAATAACTTTAGGGTACTTGCTGCAGACCGCCTGTCCCGAAGGAGCAAAAGTGAGACTTACTGTGACCAAGACTTTTTCTTGAGATAAGTTTGCCAGTAGATTCAGTGTTGATCAGGCAGCCAAAAATAAATAGATCCTCGGATGGCTGCAGACTGGATTTTGCAATGCTGATGGTGATCCCCAAAGAGACAAATGTGTAGCACATATTGTCTTGCCTCAGCTAATTGCTTCAGAGATATGGCTGTCAGGAGCTAATTGTCCAAGTATAGAAAAATCCTTATTAGTAGGAATCTCATGTAAACAGCGACCAGTGCCTTACATTTGGTGAACACCTGGGGGGAAGTCGGAAACTAAGAAATATTGGCTCCTACCTCGAAGTGAAGATGCTTCCTAGATGTCTGATCTATTTTTATGTGAAGACAGGCATCCCAAAGATCCACATCCAGTCCCAGCATCATGGAAGGGGACGGCTTCTATATGCATTTCCACCCTTCCTTTTCATTCAAAAGGTCCTCCTGAAAATCAGGAAGGAAAAAACTAAAATCTTGCTGGTGACTCCCTATTGGCCAAGGCCGCACTGGTTCCCCCTACTACTTACATTCACCAAGGGTAATCATCACAAGTTGCCCCACATGGTGGACCTACTGACACTACAGAAGGGAACACTCACTCATCCTTGCCTATAGATGTTATGTCTAGCACTCTGGGTGATAAACTTTTAATTCCCTTCAGACACCACTATTCTGAGGATGTGCTTTCAGTCCTGAGGGAGGCCAGGAAACCTACTGCAAGGAGATCCTACATATCAAAATGGGAAAGATTCTCCAGGTGGTGTCTCCAGAGGCACAGGGATCCCTTTCAAGTGGATACTCCTCTAGTCCTTATGTGTGTGAACTTCTCAAGGCTGGGCTTTCATACTCCTCAGTGAAAGTCCACCCTTCTGCAATCTCTGCCTGCTTACCCCTAGAACCCCCTTTACTAGCCAGGCTAGATGTTAAATTATTCCTGAAAGGGGTCTTGCATATCAGACCATGAAGAAAGCTCATTCCACCCCCTTGGGACTTGAACTTCATCCTAGAAAAACTTATACTGCCTCCATTCGAGCCAGCCAGTTCTGCAACACTCCAAATGTGCACATGGAAGAATGTTCTGCTGGTGGCCCTTCCTGTGCTAGAAGGGAGTCAGAGTTACAAGCTCTGATGGCCTGCCCGCCCTGTCTTCCACAAGAACCCCTCTTGCCTATTCTCTGCACCCCTGATTGTAGTCATCTCTATTGGCAGAATTTTCTTTCCCATTCTCGTATTGGCTCACTTTTGAATACTTTCTGCTACATAATGAATATAGTATTCTCTATGACTATTGTTGTTCTGCTTAAGAATCTGCATCTAGAATCCAGTCTGTATTTGTTGAATTTCTCCCCTGCTGCACTGGGATCACCATCCCTTTTCACATTAAAGTACAGTCTTCTGCTTGTGGTACATATAGGAGCCTTAACTGTGCACCTCCAAAATATGAAAACTGGTGACTAGTAAATTAAGGAGCGGGGGGGATTTAAGTTTGTTAATGTTATTCAGTGATTTATTACACAATTATTTGACCTTTTGGGATATGTTTACATATGGTTCATGGATATGAAAACTAATAGGGCAGTGGTCTCTGAAAGATGATGGACGGTGGTGAGTGAGATAAATTAGTTTTGGTCAGGTGTTATTTCAGCCTTCAAATGCTTTCACAAAATGCTTATCTATAACTTTGTTCAAAAGGTAGATGTTCTTCATGTTTCACTGTTGCAGTCATTACATTTGGTAATCTGCTGGCAGGTTGCCCTCAGTCGGCCTGAATTCCAAAGTCTTGGGTCCTGCGTCGATTGCTGTCCTCTCTTCCATGACGTCAGGGGTATAAAACATGCAGCCGACACAATTTTCTTTAGTCTTTCTTTGCCGCACGGTGCCCGAAGCAGAAGCGTTTTGCAAGTGCCGGTCGGCCGACTACTGAAATATTCGAGTTTGAGTTTCAGAACCGAAGTCTTCACAAAAGCTAAGTACCCCGTTAGGGAAACTTTTTTTCTTGCTTTTTACCAATGTCAGAAAAAGTTAATAATTGTATTACTTGTGGGAAGCAAATACCTCATAAGGATTTCCATTTATACTGTATTCCTTGCCTTGGCCCTGATCACAACGTGCCTGGCTGTCAGTTTTGTGCTAGATTTAACCAACGCACTGTTAAGCGCCGGTATATTTTTGCATCAAAGTATTTTGGAAACTGATTTAACTACCCAGAAATGTCATCGGATAGCAATCTGACTACATACATAAAAAAAACGCAAAGAAAAGAATAGAGAAAGACAGTCGAGATCCAAAACCAACGACGAAGCTTCTCCTAAACCAGCCGCCGGTACTCAGTGAGGTGCTTTCGCAACCCCTGATACCCGCTACCTTAGAGTCGCAGGCCTCTACCGACACCCATGTGGAGTCCGGCATGCCACAAGATAGTCAAGGTATTGGACCGACGGATGCATCTCCCTCTGATGGGTCCGGCGCTGCTGAGCAGGCACCGGCTCCTGAGGGTGTTTTCAGACCTCAACATTTGTATATCAAACAGACGGCAGCTGCAAAACCAAAGACAAAAGCAACTTCTAAAACTAAAAAAACCGACGCATGAGGCACGTGCACAGGCCTCTATGCCTAAAAAACAGATGATCAAAATGGCTGAAGACCTTATTACCTTGATTGGGGTACCCATCCCCCTCCAGATAAGAGGCCTAGGCAAGACACTGATTATGAATCTTCAGATCAGGTTTCTATTTCTTCTGATTCCTCTTCTGATCAGGAATTATCTATACCTCCTTATGAGGATTCTGATGCTGAGAAGTCCATTCCATCTGCATCTCCTCCTGAGGATTATTCATTTGGAGAAACCTTGCATACTTTGAGGGAGCATTTTCACTGGGAGAGTCAAGACTTCTCAGAATCAAAAAAGAGGCTCAGGATTTCCTCCTTCTCCCTCAGCACAAGCCTTTAGCCATTCCCCCTTAGACATTGTGGATGATGTGTTTTCGGAGTCAAGCTTGACCCCTGACTCCTTACCTCTGGCTCCAAGTAAGCCTGACAGATATTACAGGGAGGGTCCCTGACTCGCATAAATTTTTATTTAGAAACCCTGCTGCTGATCCTGAAACTATTTCACAGGGTCCAAAGGCGGTAAGTCCTCAACAGCTAAAAATCCTACCCCCTCTGACAGAGATGCAAGGGCACTGGACAGATGGGTAAAAAGGTTTTATGCATCTGCAACCTTGGCAATCAGGGCCTTAAACTGTCAATTTCATATGCTTAAGTACCAACAACATGTTATGGGATTGCTGAAACAGAAAATTATGTTGATTTCAAAATGTGCAGAAAATTAAGAATTGCAGGAATTATTGCATGCAGCTGAACAAGTTGGAAAGCATACTTTGCAATGTGGTTTTGATTCTTTAGAGGCCTCCTGCAGGGCCGCAGTTACTGGATCTGTGATTAGGAGGCATGCCTGGTTAAAGGAACAAAATTTGCCTGATCATGTTAAAGCTAAATTGCTAGATGCACCTTTACAGCATGATTCTTTGTTTGGCATTAAGGCAGAAGAGGTTTTAAAAAAAATGGAAGACAAAGCTAAGTCTGTGCAAACTGTTAAAGACTTCTTACAAGTGCAGCCACCAAGATTCAGTAGACACTGGCCTACAAAAAATTGGTCCTTTCCTGTGTCAGACAGAGCTCAAAGGGGCAAATCCAGATGCCCCAAGGGTTCCAGATACCAGGCGCAAGACTCATACAGGTCAAAGCAATGGGGCGCATCCACCTCCAAATCTGGAGGAGATAAAACGCAAACCTACAGAAAGCAATCCCAATGACTTCCCTCTGCCTACACCAAGCACTTATCTTTTGGCAGCACCCATAGGGGGGAAATTAGCAATTTTTGCTCAGAATTGGCAGTTAACCCAGGACAAGTGGGTACTAAACATTGTATCACAGGGATACAGATTCCATTTCCACACACTGCCAATGGCAAATGGTTGGCCAGATCTGCCAAAAAATCAATGGGCAGAGGCACAGAAACAGGTTACGTCCCTCATGGATATGGGGGCCATTCAGACAGTACCAGAGCAGGAAAAAGGACAAGGTTTTTACTCAAGACTGTTCTTGGTACCCAGAAAGGACAAGGCCTGGCGGCCAATACTGGATTTATCTATTTTGAACACATACCTGGACATTCCAAAATTCAAAATGCTGACTTTGCAGCAGCTTCTGCCCATGCTGGGCAAGAATACTTGGCTGGTGACATTAGACCTAAAAGAGGCATACCTGCATGTCCCAATAAGACAGTCATGCAGAAGATACCTCAGATTCAAGGCTGGCTCAATGCTTTACCAATTCTCTAAACTGCCCTTTGGCTTATCTACTGCGCCCAGGGTCTTTACAAAGTGCCTGGCAACAGTAATTGCATTTTGCAGGCAGAGAAATACAAATATATCCTTACTTGGACGACTGTCTAATTCAAGCAGAGAACAAGGAGACACTTCTTCGACATCTGGCGTTTCTGAAAAGGCTTCTAACATGCCTAGGGTACACAGTAAACGAAAAGAAATCACAACTGGTACCCTCTCAAAAGATAACATTCCTGGGTGCAAGCTTGAATACAACTGCCCAGATGGTTTACCTTACGCCAGACAAAGGCAACTGACTACTTACTTCAAACTGATGGCAACCAAAACCCAGTCTTCTGCAAGACAAATTCTGCAGGCTCTGGGCTTCATGGCATCCTGCATCCTACTAATTCCATATACAAGACTGCATATGAGGAAACTTCATTGGTACCTGAAAAGTTTATGGAGTCAACATTCACAGAGTCTGGAAGCAATGATTCCTATCATTCCCTGCCTGCAGCAGGAGTGTCTATGGTGGGCAAAGGCCTGCCACCAAAACGTGGGATGGCCCTTCACTCTACCCCCTGCCAGCCAAACCTTAACAACAGACTCATCAAATTATGCCCGGGGGGGGTCCACATGGCAGGAAGATGCATTCAGGGCATATGGGCACCGAAATAAATGTGTCTACATATCAAACAAAAAGAGATGCTAGCTGTTCAAAATGCCCTAAGCCTTCGAGGATTTACTTCATCCAGGACCAGTACTGATAAAGACGGACAACACCACAGTCATGTGGTATATAAACAAGCAAGGGGGCACACACTCATACCCCCTTGCTTGTTTATGTACCACAGTCATGTGGTATATAAACAAGCAAGGGGGCACACACTCATACCCCCTTTGCAGATTAGCCATGGCACTGTGGGACACAGCTTTGACCTACCAAATACATCTTCAAGCTCAATTCCTGCCAGGAAAGCAAAACACTCTGGCAGACGATTTAAGCAGAAACCTTATGGATCCTCATGAGTGGAAACTAAATCCACAAGTCTTCAGCATGATAACAGAGAAATGGGGGAGCCCAGACATAGATCTATTTGCCTCTCCTCAAAATTATCAATTGAAAAGATTCTGCACAAGGACTTATTTACGCCTTTCCTCCTCTGCCTCTTCTACCCAAGGTCCTCCTAAAAGTCAGACAAGAGAAGCCAAAGATGATATTAATTGCCCCGGACTGGCCCCACCAATAGTGGTACCCAATCCTAAGGAACTTGTCTCACTACCCAGCTTGGATCTTGCCTCAAAGACCACAACTACTGTCCCAGCAAAACAATCAGATCCTGCACAATCAACTAAAGACTCTAAACCTGGCAGCATGGCTAATCATGTAATCATACAAACAACACCTCTCAGTAAAGCTGTGATGGATGTTATTTTGGAAGCCAGAAGACCTAGTACTAGAAAATCTTATGCTGACAAATGGAAGAGATTCTGTGCTTGGAATCAAGCACAAGGAACTGATGCACCAGAACAAATATTCCTCAGATATTACAATACTTAACTGAGATGCTTGACAAAGGCCTATCTTTTTCATCAATTAAAATCCATGCCTCTGCCATTTCGGCTCATTACAATACAGAGCCACCAATCTTTTCTCATCCTTTACTAAAGCAGTATTTTAGAGGAGCCAAAAATTTAAGGCCTCCTAGAAGATCACCATTACCTACATGGGACCTTAATTATGTGTTGGAAAAGCTCACCCTGCCTCCATTTAAACCAGCTGCTACCGCTGATATAATGTTCTTATCATGGAAGACAGCTCTGCTACTAGCAATTACTTCGGCAAGAATTTCAGAGCTACAGGCCCTCATGGCTGTAGAGCCTTTTGTCATATTTTACCCAGACAGGGTGTCTCTGAGGACAAATCCTACTTTTATGCCTAAAGTGGTTTCCAGTGTGGCTCTTAACCAAACAATTCATCTGCCAACTTTTTATCTAAATCCGCAGAACAAAGGGAATTCTGCACTCCTTGGATGTACACAGACAGCTAAGATTCTACTTGAGCAGGCCTAAAGCTCTAAGAAAAAACTGAGCAATTACTAGTGTCATATGCTGCAGGATCAGAAGGAAAGGCTGTTTCAAAGCAGACAATTTCAAAGTGGATAAGCCACTGCATCCGTTTCTGTTACTTACACCATGATAAACCAGTGCCCAAGGGCATTAGGTCTCATTCCACCAGAGCTGCAGCTACTTCAGCAGCCTTTCTCAGAGGAGTACCAACCAAAGACATTCTAGAGGCTGCTACTTGGAGTTCTGTTCACACCTTTATAAAGCATTACCATTTGTCTCTCTACTCTAAGTCCAGGGCAGGCTTTGCCACTGCAGTGCTGCAGGGCCTTATAGCCGCACCTAATGCTGTTTAGCTCCAGCCTCCCAATTATAGCTTTGGGATTCTACCCAAATGTAATGACTGCATCAGTGAAACACGAAGAACATAGTACAGTTGTGTACACTTACCATAAATGTAGATGTTAGAGTGTATTCACTGTTGCAGTCCAGGTTACCCTCCCTCCATCCCCCTGTCATTTTAAAGTTTATCTTTCCTTCTCTATCTTCTACAACCTATATGGTGTATTTGCTTGTAGATGAAGGTAAAGTTTATATTGATGCATGAATATATATATATATATATATATATATATATCTAATATTACTACCTTTTTGGGGGCACCTGACATCGGGGGCAAGAAATACTAAAGAAAATGGTGTCGGCTGCATGTTTTATACCCCTGACGACCTAACATCATGGAAGAGAGGACAGCAACTGACGCAGGACCCAAGACTTTGGAATTCAGGCCGACTGAGGACATTCTGCCAGCAGATTACCCAAATGTAATGACTGCAACAGTGAATACACTCGAACATCTACATTTATGGTAAGTGTACACAACTGTACTTTCTATGAGGCCATTCTGGTCTTTGAGAAGACCCTTTCTCCTATAGCTAGGCAAACATCTGTTCTAACTAAGGTAAAGCATTCTATAGGCTCACAAGGCTGTCTTCTGTTGCACAGACCATTCCGATGAGGATCAGCAGCGTAGTCCCACACCCCCACCAAAAGAGGAAGTGCAAAAGGAAGCTCATAGACTGCGCTTTGGAGTCTGTCGCACAGGATCCAGATTGAGACAAAGGGGAGATTTCTCCTAAACTCCCTCCAGAAGATCCTTTAGTAAAATATTAGAGATGATGATGAGGTAGAGGGGCTTATGAGGAAAAAATACCCCCCCCCCCCCAGAAGAACACATCTTACAGGAAGCCTGCATTTCATCTCCCCCAACTTTGTGGTTAGTGTTCCATCCACATAAGTTAGTCAGCATTGTCTTTTCCAAGGTTTGGAAAGAAACAGGTTTGGCCGAGCCAATTAAAAGAAAGCCATACAGGATTTTACATACCCCTCAAAGATGGACTCTTTTAGGATACATGACCCCTTATTGGTTCCGTATGTACTCCTAACAAAAACTTGAGGGTGATGGACACATTGAGCAAGGTGTGTTTATGCATCCATTACATACTCAGAGCCTTGACCTGCATGGCACATATGGTTTGGTTTCAAAGGGACATTGACAGCAGGCACCTTGAAACAGCTGCATGCGGGGTGATCTACGTTTTCAGTTAGAAACCCAGGTTGCTACTGGGTGTGTATCTGAAACAGTGCAGGGGATGGGGCAGCAAGGGCAGCAGGATTAGGCTTAGCCATGAGACTGGCCTGGTTGTGGCTGACTGATTTCCTGGACCATTTCAAGATGGTGTTTAATGCCCATCTTTGCTGGCTTAATGTTATTTGGACAACAAGTAAAGGATAGACTTTGTACTTATGAGCAAGAGGGCAAAATACTCACTGGTCTTAGGTTTAAGTTCATCTCCCCTCAAAAGACTTAAGCACAGCCAAAAAGGGATTATGAACTTGTGGTTTTGGGTATCCCAGCAAAGACTGCAACCAGACAGTTTCTTTGGGTAGACTGGGAATATCAGTCATGCCATCAACTCAGGGGAAGAGATGGTCTGAGTTACTAAGAGGTAGGGGATCATTTTGAGGATTTTGTGCTTATAGTCTATGAAGTTTGTCTGACTGTTCCACTTTAGAGGAAGTTGGGGGGACATCTCTCCTTGCACATTCCAGCATGGATGGCCATCATTTTGGACTCATGGCTAAGGGGACGTGTATCCAGAGGCTACTTTATTCCCTTTTCCCATTAGTGCCTTCCAAACCGAGATAGAGGCATCAGCAAAGGAGGTGCAAAAGGCCTCCTCAACAGCAGAGTAATGTAGGAGGTCCCACCGGACCAGAGAAGATCCAGATTTTACTCCAGAAAGACTAAGGACCTCAGGCCTTAACAAGCATGTAAAGGATGTCTTTCCAGTTGGTCATAGTGCATTCAGTTTCACCGTGCCTACAGGCAGGGGACTGCAAGTGCTTTGTGGATCTTTGGAATGCCTGTCTTCCCATAAAAATATATCAAGCATCCAGGAAGCATCTTCACTTCAAGGTAGGAGCCAATATTTCTTAGTTTCAGACACCCCCCAGTGTTCACCAAATGTAAGGAGGCACTGGTCACTGTTTACATGTGATTCATAAGAATAAGGATTTTTCTATACTTGGACAATTAATTAGCTCCTGACAGCAATATCTATGGAGCAATTAGCTGAGGCAAGACCAAATGTGCTACACATCTGTGTCTTTGGGGATCACCATCAGCATTGCAAAATCCAGTCTACAGCCATCCAAGGATCTGTTTATTATTGGCTGCCTGATCAACACACTGAATCTACTGGCAAGCTTACCTCAAGAAAAAGTCTTGGTCATAATAAGTCTCACTTTGCTCCTTCAGGACAGGCTGTCTGTAGCAAGTATCCTAAAGTTATTGCATTTATTGTCCACTTGATTCAAATGTTCTCTCATACCAGATTCAACATGGGAATACTGTATTGGACACTTCATACGCAGTGGGAGCAATCTTCTCAACCTATTTATCACACTGATTGTCCTGTATTGGACACTTCAGACCCAGTGGGAGCAATCTTCTCAACTTATCACACTGTTTGATTGTCAAGGTTGTCAGGAGTCTACAATGGTGGTCCTATCCACAAACTTTGAAGAGTGATTCTCCATTTAACAAGCCAATTCTCAAGGCAGTATTAATCACGTTTGTCTTCCCTTGAGTGGTGGTAGTGGTGACTTGAGACCCCCTTAACCAGACAAGCACCTGCTTGGAATCTAACGGTCCTTGATGACCCCTCCCTTTGAAACAGCTATGTAGGCATTAAATTCCTGTCATGGAAGACCGTGTTTCTTGTGGATATAACTTTGGCAGTGTGGATCTCAGAGCCATAAACATTTCCTCACAGTACTCCCATATTGTTTTTCACCAAGACAGAGTCTGTCAGAATCAAGCCAAGCTTTCTACCCAAAGTTGCTTTGCATGCTAATTTAAATCTGTGCATTTATTTGCCTGTATTTTTTCCAAAGCATTCTAATAAAGGGAAGTATCTCCTGCACTGTTTGTATTTTCATAGGCAGCTGTGTTTTTATTTGGACTGTACAAATTAATTTAGGAAGGATGAACATTTTTTTGTTTTTACCTGTTAAACAAACTTCCAAGACTGATTCTCCTTTTGCTACAACAAGGCTGGCAAAGAACTAGTTTTTCCAAAGCACATTCAGTCTGGGCTCAAGCCATGTTCATTGCCTTTCTATGCACCCTTCTGCTTGAAGGTATTACAGCAGTGGCCATGTACTCCTCCCTACATACTTGTAGTTACATTATAGCCTTGACCGTGTTTTCCAATGCAAGGACTTCCCTTGGGTAGGCTACTCATGTTACTTGAGGAATCGGTCCTGCTGTTTAGTGTTCTGACAGGACCTGAGAAATAGCTAACTTATGTACTTAACAGAATGTTAAATTTCTTTGGTCTCTGTCTGGACACTTGAACAACCCATCCACCATCCCCCTAGGAATTATCCTTTCTGGAGAGATTTGAAGTGGTCTGTGGAGGGCCTAAACTATCTGATTTCTTTTGAGCTACTAACTCTATAATGGGGCCACACCTCATCTGGTGGATTCACTAACAGGGAGGGATTTTCAGTAGAAAGGAGCTGGAGCTTATGAGGTTTGTTGCCATTACAAGGTGCCAGAGGCACCAGTCCTGCCATTCCAGTATCTTGACAAAGATCGAGGAAATCTTAACATTCAGTAAGTACATAACTTATGCTGTACAGCTTTAAATATTACTTTTTTGAGGAGTGGCATGGCTCTACTTTAAATATTAAGTTCAAGTGCTTAATTGAATTACAGCGATGAGCGAGAGGGACTGCCAAGAAAGTGAATGAGGATATTTTTTTTTCTCTGTAAAACATGGGAGTTTGGCATTGACTGGAAGATAGCATTTGGAAGACAGTGTTCAAGTTAAGGAAAACATGTTTTTTGCTAAAGTTAATCTTGACTGGAGGGAAGAGTGGATGAGTTAGATAGTGGCACAGTTTAAGCTGAGCTCATTGCTTCAGTGCAGTAAGTTAACTCATTCCCTCCACTAGAGCTCTTTTGAGTATGTACTTTTAACTCCCAGTGGGAGTGGCTTCAGCATTTAAAAAATGAAGTTATCACCTTATATTTTTAACAAATACCCATTGACAGAAATATATCAATACCATTGTGTTTGCCGTCATGTATGCTTCAAGATAAATTTTTCTGATACCTTGTATGTAACATGGTTTTGGAACTATTAATGCAAATATGAACAGGCAATATTTGACGCCTAGAGGCGCAGTAGGAGGAAACTGCAGAAATGCCTGGAGACGTCACTTGGCTGTAGTGAGACAGTGGGATCTAGTACTGCAGTAGGATATCTCTGTTGATCCAGCATCAGAATAGTACTGTAATACTTGAGCCCCACAATTACACTTTGAAAGTGGAGGAAGGAATGCTTGTTAATCCCGTCACCCCAACAATTACACTTTGAAAGTGGGGGAAGGAATGCTTGTTTAACCCCCTGTCACCCCAACAATTACACTTTGAAACTGGGGGAAGGAATGTTTGTTAATCCCATCACCAATATCAAGCTCTAGCCTTGCACTTGAGTCTTCATACTGGTAAACAGCTACTGCAGTACAGTCAGAGGAACAAAACAGCTTTAAAACACTAAATACTTCATTCAGCCTTTCCTTTTTAGCCAAATCAAACGTTTAACTTATTTTAAAGTTGTTTTTTGCTTTTTCTCCCACTGTTCTTTTGTGGCTGCTTTGTGTGGCAGTGGTAAGTGTGTTACACCAGTCAAAGTTGCAAAATACTTTGTTGTCCTACACGTTTCGTTCACTGTTGTACACTGAAGCTGTTTAACCTCCATACTAGAATTATCATAAAGTTTCTCCTATCATAACACTTTTATCTGTGTGTTCTTGACATGAACATTGAGATTACCCTCTCAAGCTTTGCTCACAATGTGAATTCCTTGATGTCCACGCCTTTTATACACACACACACACTGGTTATGATCACGGATGGTTCTTAATTTTGGGTGGTTGTCCTTCTGCAGTCTTTTATGGGGTGGTCAGTTGCAATATTCACACTTTTCCTGGATTAATGAATATCCTGTTTCTTTTCTAATTATGTAGCACTTAACACTTTTTTTTTCAAATAATTTTATTCAATTTTTAAAACAATAATTAACAAATTACAGATCTAGAAAGAATACATTGAGTGTAACATTTACAGAATGTACAACTGCCTCAAACAAATAGACAAAAGGAATGTGAGTATAGTTATACAGACAAATATTATACATTTTTAAGTCGACTGAAATAAAATTAAAATGTTGATTTCTTGCTTTCTCTCTTCTTATGAAGGTAAAGTTGAAATAGTTTTTAGATGTCTCAGCTAGAGAGATAATTTTCTCCCAAGGATTGTTGATCCATTTCCTAGGAAATTTTCTCATTTCCTTGACTTTAATTTCCGACAGTGCTACCTCCTTCACTAGAGTTAGAAAATCGTCAAATGACAGAGTGCTGGAGGACTTCCATTTTCTTGTAATGCATTTTTTTGAAACTGCCATAGTAGTCCAAAGAAGTTAAAGGTCTTTCCTCTTCATAATAATGGATTCATTTATATTCAAAAGAATTAAGGACTTTGACAAAGTGAAATAATCAGTAAAAATGGCTTGCAAAAGTTTACCAATATCCTCCCAGAATTTCTTTATATGAGAGCAGTCATAAATAATATGAGACCAATCAGCATTACATCTCATAGAGCATCTCCAACATAGTATTTAGTTAGAGTTATTAAATCTAGCTATTTTGTTGGGAGTGTAAAAGGCTCTATGCAGAAACTTCCATGCGAAAATTTTCCAACTTTGTATATTTGAGGTTAACTTAATAGAATATAAAATATCTATTTTGGTCTCATTTAAAAACAGTAATGGGTAATCTTTAGTGATAAACTTCCAGAATTTCTGGTTAGATTTTATCTTATAATTAATAATGATTTTATATAGCTTTGATGTTAAATTTGTCCAATTAAAGTCTATATATATTGTTTCATATAAGCAAGATATAAATTTAGGCACAGATTTAAATGAGGAGTTGTATATTGTTCTACATAGATCTTGTGTATGAGATATTAGACTATTAAGGGCTAACCATTCAATATTTGACAAATTAAAAGTGCTAATTAAGTGGTTTACATCCATGACTATCAGATTTTCCATACATTGGTACCAACAATAGAAATGGTTTCCTTTCCGTGAGTTAAGAGTGTTTATGGGAATGTTATTGAAAAAGTTTTTTGTAATTTTAAAGGGAGTTAATAACTGAAACCATAATTTAATATCAATATTATTGTTTATAAAGCTTCGAAAAGTGTTATAGATGTAATTTGTATAATTTAGATTAGTAGGTTTAGTGGAATTATGTTGTAAATTTATGCAAATAATATACCAGAGTTTGTTTTTCTGTTCAATCAGATGTAAATGTTTTACTAATTTACTTTCTTTTTGAAAAATAACAGTATGTAATGTTTTCCATGCAGAAGAAAATTTTGGATCTAGCCAGTTTATCATTGTTTTGAGAATAGAAGCTTTAATATAAGATTCTAAATCGGGGAAGTTTATGCCTCCCATTTCCCAAGGCTTAATATGATTTAGAAATGCTGTCCTATTTTTTGGGGGTACCAAAGGAAGTTTATAAAATTTGTATGTAATTCTTTTAAAATGTTTTTATTATAGGGATAGCTAGTGCAATGTAAAAATTGTATTTAATTCTTTTAAAATGTTTTTATTATAGGGATAGCTAGTGCAATGTAATTTACTTTAGGAAGAAGAACCATTTTTATTAGCTGCAGTCTATCTTCAAATATTAGATACAATTTATTCCACTTTTCCACTAGTGACTTAAGGGTATTCAGAATATTATTGTAATTTGTGGATAAAGTTAATTCTAATTTTTCACACAAAACAATCCGTAAATAATTTAAAGAGGAAACCAGTTTTCCAATTTTTAAACCTGAGATCTGATAAAATTTGTCAGCTAATGAACTTAATTCACACAGTGACTCATCTGAATTTAATAAAGTGAGTAAAATATTGTCGGCAAAAAGCATTATTTTGGAATTAAATTTCTTAAAAATGTCAATACCTTTAATTTTGGGGTTTAATCGAATTGCAGAGGAAAAAAGTTCGATTGCTAGTGCAAACAATATTGGAGACATTGGGCATCCCTGTTTGGCACCCTTAGTAACTTTAATTGCCTCTGATGTGAATGGGCCTAATTTTACATATGCCAAATTGTTTTGTAAATATTCTTTATTAAAGTGATGAATTGTGTAGGGAAATCATATATTTGTAAAATTTTGAACAGATAATTCCAATTTAATGAATCAAAAGCTTTTTCACTATCTAATTTGATTATAAGGGCTTCCATTTTACCTCTGTTTAAAAGGTCTACCATGGTTAAAATTCTGTATATGTTATCGTGAGTGTGTCTATTATGAATAAAACCCATTTGATCTTCACTAATGATTTGAGTTAGTGATTGTTTGGTCCTATTAACCAGAATAGACATAAAAATGTTATAGTCGTTATTAAGGAGTGATATAGGTCTATAGGAATTACATAAGATGGGACTTTTATTTTCCTTTAAAATAAGTGTAATCAGTGAATATCTCCATGAAGGTGGAATTAAGCCTTGTGAATATGTTTAATTTAGTGCTTTTTGTAGTATTGTTATGACAGAAATTGGGAATAATCTGTAAATTTCTATAATAATTCCGTCTATACATGGGGCTTTATTATTTTTACCTTCTTTGATTTTTTCATTAATTTCTTTGTGTAATTTGTGTTTGAATGTTTATGCTTACACTCTCTGGTATTTTATTTAAATTTGAGAAGTCTAGGCATACGTTTGTATCATTATGTGGTAATTCGTTGCTATTATAGTGTTTAGTAAAATGAAATTTAAAAGCTTCTAATATGTCATTTATATCTGAACCATTTTTATTATTTTTCCCGTCATGAATTATATTTATAATATTGCTTCCACTGGAATGTCTTTTTAATCTCATTGCATGAATTATATTTATAATATTGCTTCCACTGGAATGTCTTTTTAATCTCATTGCATGAATTATATTTATAATATTGCTTCCACTGCAATGTCTTTTTAATCTCATTGCTAGATTGTGCAAATGTTTGGATGATACCGAGTAAGAATTTAATTTTAATTTTTCTAAAGCCAAATTGGTTTTATGTGTTAAAATATCATTGTATTTTTTATTTAATTCCCTAATTTATTTATTTTTTTTGCAACTAGATCTACTACAGTCTTTAGGTTAGTTTCTAAGATTTGTTTTTGAATATTAACTAGTTCTGACTCCCATTCCTTAGCTTTATTGTTACACCAGGAAATAATTTTACCATAAAGATATGCCTTTAGAGAATCCCACAAAATAACTATATTTATGTCAGTGGTATTATTTGTATCCAAAAAATATTTTATTTCCGAATGTAACCATGGCTTAAATTCTTTTAATTTAGTGAAATATGCTGATATTCTTTTGGATAATGTCAGTCTCTTAAAATCCATTTGAATTTTAAGGATGAGTGAATTATGGTCAAACAGGGGACAAGGTATTATAGAAGAATGTGATATTTTCGTTTTTAAGTCTTGGGATACATATATTTCATCATTTCTCATATTAGTGTTGAATCTATAGTCTTCATTAGAAAATAGTAATGAATTTCCATTTTTAAGACTAAATGAGTCTAATAACTGCAAATTATCTGTCCACCTTTTAAGAGTTCTTCCTATTGATGTAATGCGAAAAGGTCTTTTACTTGTAGACTCTTGACTATCAAGAATACAATTAAAATCCCCTCTTAAAATTAAACTACCTTTTGAGGTCTTATTAATAAGTTCTGTGTGTTTCTTAATTGTTCCTACTCCTATACCCAGAAACCAATGCAAATTCACCAAAAGTCCAAATTCTGTTGTTGTCTTTCGGCTTTTCCCGGTTAGGGGTCGCCACAGTGGAACTCCGGTCCGCTAATGATTGGCAATAGATTTTTAAGTGCTGAGTTGCCAGCTCTGACGCACAACCTTCAATGAAGGTACACCTGTTCACGCATGTCTCCACACAGAAGAAGCTTTAGCTGAGAATCGAACAGGGCAATGTCTTACTGTGAGGCGACAACGCTACAGCAACACTACTACCGCAGTTTTTAAAGTCCAAATTCTGTTACTATATCTAATTATTACTATTGATAAAAGACCATCTTTATCTTCATAATTATATAGAACCTGAGGATTAGTAACATTTTTCTTCCACAATATTAATACACCTCTAGTTTTTTTACTGTATGATGAATTAGATAGCTTAAGGAAATCATTTGGATTCCATGTAATGTTATCATTAGCTTTGAAGTGGGTTTCCTGTAGAAATACTACTTGTGCTTTATTTACTTTTAGGTATTTAAGTACGTTGGACCTTTTCCTTGGGTTATTTAAACCATTTACATTTAATGAAAGTAGAACAATGTCCATTTAATTAAATAATGATGACATATTTTATTATCAATTTGCTGTGCAACTTCCATACATTTATACGGTCTACTATATAGATTATTAATTCCTTTTGAGTTGTATAGATTTAAGTTCAAAAGAGGCCAAAAGGAAAAACAAGTAAATATACAATAGTAAATCCTATACAAGTGTATAAACAGAAACTTAGAATAATCATTTAACAAACATGGAAAGAATAACATTCCCAATCTGAGAGAACTAAATAGTTCAGTCAGATTAACCCTCATTGCTAAGAAAAAAACAAACATTATTGAGAAATTAGAGACTCCATTGTATATTATTATGGCGGTTATATTCAAAATAACCCAAGTATATGCAAGTACTTTAATCAATGACACACTTGAAAATGTACTTGTTATAAAGGTATACACAGTATAAAGTTCAGACATTAAATTTCATCACAAATTACAATATGTGTGATAAAATGAGTATACAATTCCATTTTGATCAGGCATTCAAAATATAAGCAAACTATCCCAATAAATATTTGAGAATCTAGTTCCTTCTTATTATTCATGAGATTCTGAATAATGACCAATTCATTCAAAAATTATCTTGTAAACTAATCTATAGTCAATGTTGTGAGATTAGTTTACAATAGTATTAATTATGAATCTAGTAAATCATATTTCTGTAATCTACTTTCACTCTGATAAGTTTAAGTATAAGAACTATGATATTCTGCATATAAATAAACATTAATGCGTATAAAATGATGTTTCAAATGATACTATATAAAGAGGTTGCAGGTCAGGGCTCTACATCATATTAATTATGTTACACTGAACTGCAATAAAAGCTCATTTATTAATATATTGATGCAAGCCCTAACTAGTTTCTTGCATATGAAAATCCTATATTACATTTAAAAAGTAATTAAATATTCAGTTAATCAGGTTCCAAGAGATGGTTACTTACAAACTAATCCATTTCCAAAAAGAGAACATCCAATAAGAGTACAGTCCTAAAGTTTAAATGTTTGTCTGAAATAAATAGTATGTTACGGATTATTCATTGTTTTGCACTCGGCATTCACCATGTCAAACTATAGCTTTATAATGCTGATATGAATTTCTCATGAGATGTGACTTTATATAAACTAAGTATCATTTAATACCTTATACATTCTTATCTAGTCATATTGTTATTTTATGTTATTTCTTAATTTTTAAAACATCTTTCCTTAATACTTTACTAATGCTCATAGCATAGAAGCATCCCGAAGTCTTATTCTTATATATTCCTTAACTAGGGTGTGCACATTCATGAGAAACTGCAGTACAAAGGAAGGAACATGACATAAATCAGTAAAAGGATGTTCTTTTATATACTAGATAATAATGCATGCTAATATATTTTATAGTGTTCCTTAAAACACTGTCAGCACAATATAATATTTGTGAAACCTGAAATCACATATTATTATATTACTCATATATCTAAGGTTTTCGTCTGACAGTTTAGCATTATCCCTACACATCCCTTCTATAACTGGCAATTTTGGAAGAAAAGATGGTGGATCATATTTAATAATAATGATAAAAGTAGACTTGCATAGTCTTATTTCTATACAGAATGCAGTCAACCACCTCATCTTATTCTGTCCACTCCTCAAAGTTAATATTAAAGTTGTGGCCTCCAATTAATTCGTGACATGTCTTTTAATTGCGATGCTGTGCACTCAATGTCCACCTAGAAGGGTTCTGCTGTACACCTCTAGTGTATTACAGCAAACAATATATCTTGACACTCAAACTAAAACAAGACACAGCAATACAATTATGACTGCCACAAGAATGCAGTTGAAATAAGTTTGAATGGTTATGATATCAGTGTATATTGCCAGGATTTAGCATAACAACTTCACGCTTTAGTGTTCCCGGCTTGGAATAAATGAGTCAGAAACCGAGCATTAATATATTATTTGAATCACTGCAGCCGCAAAAAGGTGGCTGCAACAACACACAAGCTTCAAGTGTCCTTATTATCTTTCCTTCAAGACCACATAAACTGATTAGACTAATTATTAAAAAAATACAATCATAAATAAGGGACGGGCTCTTTAAAACTATAAGGAAATGGTATGTAGTAATGCAGTAAACGTCATAAGCTGGTGTCTATAACAACCCACGTAAAGAGAGAAAAAAAAAGACTTTAACAGAATTCCTTCATATTTTATAAGCTATTCAGTATGTAGTAGAAAGAAAATCTAGCCTACATAGCACGATATATTTCCAGAGTTTCTCCATATGTTTACAAGAACAGAAGGTAATTATTTAAGAGCAAAACACTGTTATGTGTTTGAATTATGTTCTCAAGTGCCTAGCCTGACTAGGAAACTGTACTGGCATAGATAATACTATTTGTTTTGAGAATGTTATGATATAATATTAACATTGGAAATGAGCGAACTGTATTCACATTAGTGCGTACAATACACTAGCAAGCTCGTGAAATGAAAAGTGAAGACTTTTCTGTCAGTCTCGTGTATTGGAAGGGCTTCTCTCTCTTTTTTTTTTTTTTTTTTTTTTTTAACGAGATAAAAAAAAGGACGTTTAACTGAAATTTATGAACAGCATCAGTTACAATAACATTTCAATGACTGTACTGAATGTGTCAATACGAATGGCTCAAACAAGTCAAGAAAGCTAATAAAAAACTTGCATATTGCTAAACGATCTTTGTTTATAGGAGACTAGTTTATGTATAGCCAATATTATAATACTAATTACCATATATATATATATATATATATATATATATATATATATATATATATATATATATATTGACTATTTCCTTCCCTATACATTGTTTTTTTATATCTTACTAGCGCAATCAAATGAAAATATTTGAATTAATTAAACTGTCGATATTAAGCTGCCGTGTATAAGTTAACCAATAAGTCTGGCGCATGTACTTGAACTATTAGTATTACTAAAAGGTTAATTGTAAAACAGTTGCAAGATAAATAGGAAATACCTATATTGTTACCTTCAGCATGAATTTTTAGATTTAGTTGATTCTTTGAGAGAAGCAGTGGAAAGAATACTTTTTGAATCAGTTCTTTGCTTTATCTTTACATCAATCCAAATATTCTCAGGAGATCTTTTCAGAGATGTAGTCAAAGACCAGTCCATTTCCTCTGGAACTGTAATTATATTGTTGTTTTTAATAAAAGATATTGCCTCTTTCAATGTCATTGAATTTCCTTATTTCATTTGAAGTAAAAATCCTTATTTTTGCAGGGTATGCTAGTTGTGCTTTTATTTTGTTTTGCTTGAGTAATTTTACCAGTGGCCAAACTTTCTTTCTCATTTCTAAAACTCTGGAGGAAAAGTCATTGTCAAATCTGATTTATATTTTGCTTGTACTTCAGAGGAGACTTCCTCCAAGCACATTTAAGAACAAGTTCTTTGTCAAGATAAGAAAGAAATTTAACCACGACTGACTTGGGTGTGGAATTTGAAGATGAAGGAATGGGTTTCCCAATGGCTCTGAGCTCTTTCAATGCCATATGAAAATCCTTCTTTCAAATCAAGAATGTCCAGTAGCCAAGTATTAAGAAAAGAGATAATATCATCACCTTCAGATTTTTCTGGTAAACCAAAGATTCTCACATTAGTTTTCCTTTCTCTATTTTTCATGTCCTCTAACTTGTTAATAAGCCATTTATTCTGTTGCTGAAGAAAATCACTCTGAGTTTCCTCTTCTTTAAGCCTTCCATCTATATCAGATAAGGATTCTTCGATGTATAATATTTTGGTTTGATGCTGCTAAAGTAGTTCTCTGAAGGTTTCAGTTTGTCTATGACCATTTTCTTTCAAATTTTCTAAATTGTCATTGAAACTGTCTATTTTGAGGGAAAGTTCTTGTAGAGTTGAAGAGATTTGCTGAATTTCTTTTCTCAGGGTAGATTCTGCATGTGAGTTCTTTGAAGCACTCATCTTCCCAGATCAGTTTGAAGGTCAGTTTGAAACTCCAAATATTTCTGACAGGAAATTTTCCAAGAAGATAGTCCAGAGATTGTATGATGATAGTACAAATATTGAAGTATAAGTTTTAATTATTCTTTTTTAGAAAGAATAATTACTTTCCTGTTATTTAAAGTAATTTTAAGGAGCTCTAAAAAGTGCTGCTTTCAGGTTGCCATGTAGGCCCCACCCCCCCTTAACACTTCTTTGACTTGCTTATTTTGAATAAAATGATACCTTTTTGCACATTAGTTATGTTAAGTTGGTGTAAGGCAAGTGTGAGATCGTTAACAGTGAGAATAGTAATGGACCCAATGCAGAACTCTGGAATTCAGTCTCCCGTGGTTTGAGTAATTTGAATCTGCACAGACCTGAAATCTTTTTCCTCTCCAGTAGCTTTGAAACTGTTATAGTTGTTAGTCTGGCACTGCCATAAGAACTATACCCAGTACTAACTGCTTTAAAAAATACTTAAAAAAAAAAAACTCTACCTACTTAATGCTAGGACTTGTTCATGCCACGACCCAACATAAAACACCCCCCCCATCAAGGTGTTCTCTAAACTCTTAGCTTTTCTACTTTTTAAATCTTGCTCTCGTCATTTTGTTTTGCTCATGTCCACCTCTATTTGTGAGATGCTAAAACCCATTCCAAAATCTTAACTGAGAGGTAACATTCAAAGTTCTACCTCCGTTATGTCACATTTTATCCTGTATGTACTGTTTTTTTTTTTTACAAACCTGCTTGTAATTAATTGTATCACATTGTCAATGTCATATGATATTGTAGTTGTAACTATTTAACTTGCATTACTGGAGTTTTTCTGCTGAAAAAGGGCTTCTGCCCAGTCAGACTAACCTGGTCAACAGATGTCAAAATGATTAAATAAATAGTTCCAAAGACGTGTTTACTGATATTATGGGCAATCTTTCAAAGGCCTTAGTCCTATCCATAAAAATGTCATTGGTGAAGAGCTTGTCATTCATGTTGCAAATGAAGTTCAAGAAGCCTGTCAGAGCCTAGGTGTTGATTTTTCAGGGAGTCATGAACTTTTGCAGAAGGGTGCTTGGCTGTTACTTGACACCTTTCTACATGTCATTGTTTGGGGTGTTCACAGGAGGTTTCTTTGCTGTGTTTTGGGTGGACTTCACCTTTGTTGCATATGTTGCAGTTTTGTACCATGTCATGAACAGATCTGTTTTCCATGGTGCCCAACCTTACCAACCAGGAGCCAAGAGCCTGAAACTATATTTTCCATGACCACAACTGTGCACCACAGAGGAGGTTTGGTCTTGTTACCTCAGTTTTGCATAGAGGCATTAACTCGTGGGAAATGTGGAGCTGCAGCTATACAAGCAGAGGCTTTACAGGGAAAAAACTACTTAAGTGGAAAACTGGCTGTTGGTGGCTTTTCTGACGGACTGTCCGAAATGGTCCATTGGCGTGGGCCCTTCCATGGTAGCATACTTTGAGGCTATCCATAAACTGTGTGACGTCTATTTTAGTTCCAGCTCAAATGATTGTTTTCCTTGGGGCCAACCTGTGCCTGTTTGTGCTCACAGATGTCCCAGGAGGCCATAGCCTTGACCCTGTGGACAAAGCTGTAAGGTAGGGCTCTGGATTCAGCTCTTGTCACTCCTTATAATGGCTGATGTCTTTACAGCGGTCATTGTTTGTCTGAGGACAGTGCTGCAATGGATATTATAGTGCCAGTGGTCATAAACTCCAAGTCCTCATGGACCACTTACTTGGTTCAGGTCCTTGTTGCTGGTCTGTGTAGCTATGGACGTTTCCCACTTTTTTCACTGTATGCCTCTCCTTTGCACAGTAAGCTATGTTGCAGGCCCTGATGAACGATTTTTAGCGGACAGTGTTGGGAGTCTCGCTTAAGCACCTCTCTTTACTTTCAGTGAGAAGACAGGAATTCATGTAAACTAACTAGAGCTAGGAAAAATGTTTATTTATTTTTTTAATTATTTTTCATCCATGATCTCCATTTTCTGAGATGGTATGCCATCTGCTTCTTCTGCTCACCAAGGCATCCTCACTTTATGGTCTCCTCTATTCCTTTTTTCCTACTAAGTAACAGTGAGTAATTGCATTAAGTTTATGCTAAAGTGCATGTGCCAGAGAAACTGCACAGCTTGTTCTGTCTGAGGGGCTTGCTTCTATACATGCCCACTTAATACACTATAGCCAGGGAATTGTTATGGCTAGGCTTATAGGCCCTAGGGCTGATAGCCTAGTACCAACCTATGACAACCTAACCACAGTCTCTGCCAGTTATTACCTGAGCTTATCCCCTCCCAGAGGTGAGGAATAAACTTGCTTTGATGTTCTTCGTGTTTCACTATTGCAGTCATTACATTTGGGTTATCTGCTTGCAGGTAGCCCTCAGTTGCCCTGATTAACAAAGTCTTGAGTCCTGCTTCGGTTGCTGTCCCTTCTTCCATGACGTCAGGTCGTCAGGGGTATAAAACATGCAGCCGACGCCATTACGTCAGTCTTTCCTGCCGTGCAGTGCCCGAAGCAGAAGCAGTTCGCAAGTGCCGGTTGGCCGACTCCTGAAATTTTCGTTTTCGAGTTTCAGAACCGAAGTCTTCAACTTAAAGCTAAGTACCCCATTGGGGAAACTTTTTTGCTCCTTACCGATGTCGGTAAAAGTTAATAATTGCATTACTTGTGGAAAGCAAATACCTCATAAGGATTTCCTTTTGTACTGTATTCCTTGCCTAGGCCCTGACCATGACGTACCTTGCTGTCGGTTTTGTGCTAAATTTAATCAACGCATGATTAAACGTCGGTATATTTTTGCTTTTAAATATTTTCGCTCAAGATTTAATTATCCAGAAATGTCATCGGTTAGCAATCCGACTACCGGAATACCTAAAAAAACACAAAGAAAAAGACAGAGACAGAACGTCAAGGTCTAAAACTGACGACGATGCTTCTCCTATGCCAGTCGCCAGTTCACCGGTACTCAGTGAGGTGCTTTCGCAGCCCCTGATACCCACTACTTCTGATTCGCAGGCCTCTACTGAGACCCATTCGGAGTCCGGTATGCCACAAGACACTTCAGTTAGGGAACCCGCGGATGTCTCTACCTTAGATGGGTCCAGAGCCGCTGTGCAGGCACAGGCTTCTGAGGGTGTTTTCAGGCCTACAGATTTGTATATTAGACCAACGCCATAAGGCCAAAATCTAAATCTATGTCTAAAAAACTGATGCCTGGGCCACATGTGCAGACCCCTGTGCCTAAAAAACAAATGATCAAAATGGCTGAAGATTTAATTACTCAGATCAGGGGTAGCCAACCCCTTCCTTCTAAGAGGCCTAGGCAAGACATTGATTATGAATCTTCTGAACAGGATTCTATTTCTTCTGACTCTTCTGATTAACAGGATTTGTTTATTCCTACTTATGAGGACTCTGATGCACAAGATTCCATTCCTTCTGCTTCACCCCCTGAGGGTTTTTCTTTTGGGAAAACTTTACATACCTTATGGGAACATTTCCACTGGGAAAGTCAGGATTTCACGGAATCTAAAAAGAGACTTGGGGATTTTCTTCTTCTTCCTCAGCATAGGCCTTTGGCTATACCTCCTGTGCTAGACATAGTTGATGATGTTTTTTTCAGAATCTAGTATGTTACTGCAGGGTTCCTGACTCCTACAAATTCCTTTTCAAAAATCCTATTGCTGATCCTGAAACCATTTCTCAGGGTCCCAAGGGCATTAAGGCCTCTACTGCTAAAAATCCTACCCCTTCTGATAGAGATTCCAGGGCACTAGGTAGATGGGGGTAAGAATGTTTACACTTCTGCAACCTTGGCAATCAGGGCTTTAAACTGTCAATTTCATATGCTTAAATATCAACAGCATATCATGGGACTACTGAAACAGAAAATGTTAATTTCTGACTGTGTGGAAAATAAAGATTTACAGGATTTATTGCATTCAGCTGAGCAAGTTGGAAAACCTACTTTGCAATGTGGTTTTGATTCCTTGGAGGCCTCTTACAGGGCTGCTGTAACTGGATCTGTGCTAAGAAGGCATGCTTGGTTCAAAGAGCAAACGCTGCCTGACCATGTTAAAGCAAAATTGTTGGATGCTCCTTTACAACAAGACAGTCTCTTTGGTAATCAGGCTGAAGAAGTGTTAAAAAAGATGGAAGATAAAGCTAAATCTATGGAAACTGAAAGATTTCTTACAAGTGCAACCTTCAAGATTTAGTAGGCACTGGCCTACTAAGAACTGGTCCTATCCAGTCCCTTCGGGAGCCGCTCAAGTCAAATCCAGACATTCCAAAGACTCCAGGTTTCAGTCACAAGGAACTTTTAGAACAAAACAATGGGGTGCCTCCTCCTCCAAATCTGGAAACAACAAGGCACCTCCCTATGGTAAACAGTCTCAATGACTTCCCTCTACAATCATCAAGCACTTGCCCTTTGGGGGGAAAACTGGCACTTCATGCACGAAACGGGCAACTTATTACCCAGGACAAATGGGTTTTAAATATAGTATCCCAGGGATACAGATTTAATTTCCACATGTTACCAACCCCAAATGTATGGCCAGACCTGCCCCTAAATCAGTGGCCAGAGGCCCAGAAACAAGTTTTTTCCCTCATGAACATGAGGGCTATTCAACCAGTACCAGAAGCGGAAAAGGGACAAGGTTTCTATTCAAGATTTTTCCTGGTACCCAGAAAAGACAAATCATGGTGTCCAATTCTGGACTTATCCACTCTATACACATTTCTGGACATTCCAAAATTCAAGATGCTGACTCTTCAACAGTTACTACCTGTGCTAGGCAAGATGCCGGGTTGGTAACTCTACACTTAGAGGCTTACCTGCATATCCCAATCAAGGAATCTTGCAGAAGATACCTCTGCTTCAAAGCAGGCTACTTGCATTACCAGTTCTCTGCACTGCCCTTTGGCTTATGTACTGCGCCCGGGGTTTTCACAAAGTGCCTGGCTACAGTAATTGCATTTTGCAGGCAAAGAAATATTCAAATATATACAAACCTGGACGATTGTCTAATTCAGGCAGAAACCAAGGACATTCTTCTAAAACATCTGGTATTTGTAAAAAGGGTTCTAACTTGTCTAGGGTACACCATAAACAAAAAGAAATCACAACTGGTACTCTCTCAAAAAAAATTACATTCCTTGGTGCAAGCTTGAATACAGCTGCCCAGATGACTTACCTTACGCCAGAAAAGCAAATTTAATTGGTGACTTACTTCAAGCAGGTGGCCACAAAAACCCTGCTATCTGCAAAACAAATTTTGCAAGCCTTGGGGTTCACGGCCTCTTGCATTCTTCTAATTCCATATGCAAGACTGCATATGAGGAAACGTCAGTGGTACTTAAAAAGTTTATGGAGTCAGCATTGTCACAGCCTGGAAACAATGATTCCTATCATACCTTGCCTGCACCTAGAGTTCCCATGGTGGGCAGAGGCCTGCCACCAAAGCAAGGGACTGCCATTCACTCCACCCCCTGCCACCCAAACCCTAACTACAGATGCATCAGACTATGCTTGGCGGGCTCATCTGGCAGGAAGGTGCATTCAGGGCAAATGGAGCCCAAATCAAATGCACCTTAATATCAATCAGAAAGAGATGCTAGCTGTACAGAATGCACTGACAGCTTTCAAGGACTACCTTCATCCAGGACAATTTAATGATAAAGACAGACAACACCACAGTTGTGTGGTACATAAACAAGCAGGGGGGTACCCATTCCTACTCCCTTTGCAGACTAGCCATGGCATTGTGGAACACAGCCTTGACCTACCAGATACAACTGCAAGCTCAATTCCTGCCAGGAAAGCTAAATACTCTGGCAGACGAACTAAGCAGAAATCTTATGGACCCACACAAATGGAAACTGGAACCACACATTTTCAACATGTTGACATGCAAATGGGGGAGTCCAGACATAGATCTTTTTGCCTCATCCCAGAACTATCAGTTGGACAAATTCTGCACAAGAATTCATCACAAAAAAGCTTGGAAAGTGGATGCTCTATCATTCAGCTGGAAAAACCTGTCAGTCTATGCTTTTCCCCCTCTGCCTCTGTTCTCCAAAGTTCTACTAAAAGTCAGACAGGACAAACCAAAAATGATTCTGATTGCTCCAGACTGGCCTCGCCAACACTGGTACCGACTCCTGCGCAATGTCACACCTTCCTCAGTGGCACCTGCCTCAGACATCGTACCTACAGTCTCAGCAGAACTACCAAATTCTGCACACTCTGCTCCAAACTTTGAATCCGGCAGCGTGGCTAATCATTTAATTTCACCCTTGGCATCCCTCAGCAAACCTGTGATGGATGTCATTTTGGAGGGTAGAAGGCCTAGTGCTAGAAAATCTTATGCTGACAAATGGAAAAAAATCTGTGCCTGGAACCAATCACAAGGAATAAGCACAGCAATGCCCAATATTCCTCAGATTCTGCAATACCTAACTGAGATGCTTCACAAGGGCCTATCTTTTTCTTCCATAAAAATCCATGCCTCTGCCATTTCAGCTCATTACAACACAGAACCTCCCCTCTTCTCTCATCGTCTGCTAAAGCAGCATCTCAGAGGGGCCAAAAACTTAAGACCTCCCAGGAGAGAGCCAACCCCCTGCATGGGACTTCAATTTCGTTTTGGAAAAACTCACTCTCCCTCCTTTTGAGCCAGCTGCTACTGCAGACCTAACATTTCTCTCCTGGAAAACAGCTTTCTTTTTAGCAGTCACTTCAGCTAGAAGGATTTCTGAATTACAGGCTATTATGGCGGTGGAGCCTTTCATTATTTTTCACACGGACAGGGTGTCTCTCAGGACCAATCCATCTATCATGCCTAAGGTGGTATCCAGTGTGGTCCTTAATCAGACCATTCATCTGCCAACTTTCTTTCCCAGTCCACAGAACAAGGGTGAGCGGATTCTGCATTCATTGGATGTACACAGACAACTTAGATTTTTACTTAAACAGGACAAAATCTCTAAGAAAATCTGAACAAGTATTGGTGGCATTTGCTGCAGGGGTAGAGGGAAAGGCTATTTCAAAGCAGACTATTTCCAAATGGATAAGACATTGTATTCGTTTCTGCTATATGCACCATGGTAAACCTATCCCCAAGAGGATCAGATCTCATTCCACTAGGGCTGCATCTACTTCTGCAGCTTTTCTGAGAGGGGTTCCGACCAAAGACATTCTAGAAGTTGCTACCTGGAGCTCAGTTCATACATTCACCAAACATTACCATTTGCCTCTCTTCTCTAAATCCAGAGCTGGCTTTGCCACTGCTGTCCTGCAGGGCCTTATAGCTGCTCCTAATGCTGTATAAATCCATCCTCCCAACCATAGTTTTGGGAATCTACCCAAATGTAATGACTGCAACAGTGAAACACGAAGAACATAGTACAGTTGTGTGCACTTACCATAAATGTAGATGTTCGAGTGTCTTCACTGTTGTAGTCCTGGTTACCCACCCCAGTCCCCCTGTTTTTCTCTTACTGTACCTCTACTTTCTTTTACTATGCTTAAAAGCCTTTTTGGTGTATTTGCTTTTATTTGGAGGTATATTTTTTTGTGTTTTAAATTATTTTTATGTATATGTATGTATGTACATATATATATATATATATATATATATATATATATTTTTTTTTTTTTTTTTTTTTTTTGCTCCCCATTTGGGGGGCACCTGACATCTGGGGCCAAAAAAACTGATGTAATGGCGTCGGCTGCATGTTTTATACCCCTGACAACCTGATGTCATGGAAGAAGGGACAGCAACCGACACAGGACCCAATACTTTAATCAGGCCGACTGAGGGCAACTTGCCAGCAGATTACCCAAATGTAATGACTGCAACAGTGAAAACACTTGAACATCTACATTTATGGTAAGTGTACACAACTGTACTTTCCCTTACCTGCTGGCTTTCTGCATCTGAACCAGAGGCATTGGCAGCAAGACTAACAAGTCATGGTGGGTGGTGTGCAAACAAGTGGAGGAATACCCTCCAGTATTGCCTAAACAGTTCTTACCAGGACAGAAATGATCAAGACAAAGAATTTTCAATACAATGTACAAAGCTTTATTAGACAATACAATCTTACACTTCTATATCAGGCAAGCATTAATATTAATATCAAACCAGCTATGCGTCTATGTCAGGCAAGCATTAATATTAATATCAAACCAGCTATGCTTCTATATCAGGCAAGCATTAATATTAATATCAAACCAGCTATACTTCTGTCAGGCAAGCATTAATATTAATATCAAACCAGGTATACTTCTGTGTAGGGCAAGCATTAATATTAATATCAAACCAGCTACAGTTGTGTGTCAGGCAAGTATTAATGTTAATATCAAACCAGCTACACTTCTGTGTCAGGCAAACATTAATATTAATGTTAAACCAGCTATACTTCTTTGTCAGGTAAGCATTAATATTAATATCAAACCAGCTATACTTCTGAGTCAGGCAAGCATTAATATAAATATCAAACCAGCTATACTTCTGCGTCAGGTAAGCATTAATATTAATATCAAACCAGCTACATTTGTCTGTCAGGCAAAGATTAATATTAATATCAAACCAGCTACACTTGTGTGTCAGGCAAGCATTAATAATATCAAACCAGCTATACTTCTGTGTCAGGCAAGCATTAATATTAATATCAAACCAGCTATACTTGTATGTCAGGCAAACATTAATATTACTATCAGACCAGCTATACTTCTATGTCAGGCAAGCATTAATGTTGATATCAAACCAGCTATATTTCTGTCAGGCAAGCATTAATATTAATATCAAACCAGCTATACTTTTGTGACAGGCAAGCATTAATATTAATATCAAACCAGCTATACTTCTGTGTCAAGCAAACATTAATAATATCAAACCAGCTACACTTGTGTGTCAGGCAAGTATTAATATTAATATCAAACCAGCTATACTTGTGTATCAGGCAAGCATTAATATTAATATCAAACCAGCTATACTTCTGTGTCAGGCAAGCATTAATATTAATATCAAACCAGCTATACTTCTGTGTCAGGCAAGCATTAATATTAATATCAAACCAGCTATACTTCTGTGTCAGGCAAGCATTAATGTTAATATCAAACCAGCTATACGTGTATTTCAAGCAAGCATTAATATTAATGTCAAACCAGCTATACTTGTGTGTCAGGCAAGCATTAATATTAATATCAAACCAGCTATACTTCTGTGTCAGGCAAGCATTAATGTTAATATCAAACCAGCTATATGTGTATTTCAAGCAAGCATTAATATTGATATCAAACCAGCTATACTTCTGTGTCAGGCAAGCATTAATGTTAATATCAAACCAGCTATACTTCTGTGTCAGGCAAGCATTAATGTTAATATCAAACCAGCTATATGTGTATTTCAAGCAAGCATTAATATTAATATCAAACCAGCTATACTTCTGTGTCAGGCAAATGTTAATATTAATATCAAACCAGGTATATACTTCTGTGTCAGGCAAGCATTAATATCAATATCAAAACAGCTATACTTCTGTGTCAGGCAAGTATTAATGTTAATATCAAACCAGCTATACTTCTGTGTCAGGCAAACATTAATATTACTATCAGACCAGCTGTACTTTTGTGACAGGCAAGCATTAATATTAATATCAAACCAGCTATACTTCTGTGTCAAGCAAACATTAATAATATCAAACCAGCTACACTTGTGTGTCAGGCAAGTATTAATATTAATATCAAACCAGCTATACTTGTGTATCAGGCAAGCATTAATATTAATATCAAACCAGCTATACTTCTGTGTCAGGCAAGCATTAATATCAAACCAGCTATACCTCTGTGTCAGGCAAGCATTAATATCAAACCAGCTATGCCTCTGTGTCAGGCAAACATTAATATTAATATCAAACCAGCTATACTTCTGTGTCAGGCAAGCATTAATATTAATGTAAAACCAGCTATACTTCTGTGTAGGGCAAGCATTAATATTAATATCAAACCAGCTATACCTCTGTGTCAGGCAAACATTAATATTAATATCAAACCAGCTATACTTCTGTGTCAGGCAAGCATTAATGTTAATATCAAACCAGCTATATGTGTATTTCAAGCAAGCATTAATATTAATATCAAACCAGCTATACTTCTGTGTCAGGCAAGCATTAATATTAATATCAAACCAGCTATACTTCTGTGTCAGGCAAGCATTAATATTAATATCAAACCAGCTATACCTCTGTGTCAGGCAAGCATTAATATTAATATCAAACCAGCTATACCTCTGTGTCAGGCAAACATTAATATTAATATCAAACCAGCTATACCTCTGTGTCATGCAAGCATTAATATTAATATCAAACCAGCTATACTTCTGTGTCATGCAAGCATTAATGTTAATATCAAACCAGCTATATGTGTATTTCAAGCAAGCATTAATATTAATATCAAACAAGCTATACCTCTGTGTCAGGCAAACATTAATATTAATATCAAACCAGCTATACTTCTGTGTCAGGCAAGCATTAATATTAATGTAAAACCAGCTATACTTCTGTGTAGGGCAAGCATTAATATTAATATCAAACCCAGCTATACCTCTGTGTCAGGCAAACATTAATATTAATATCAAACCAGCTATACCTCTGTGTCAGGCAAGCATTAATATTAATATCAAACCAGCTATACTTCTGTGTCAGGCAAGCATTAATATTAATATCAAACCAGCTATACTTCTGTGTCAGGCAAGCATTAATATTAATATCAAACCAGCTATACTTCTATGTCAGGCAAGCATTAATGTTAAAAAGAGTAAAAGGGAAAGAAAAAGTTAGTACGTCACCAATGAAGTAAGAGACTTCATCCTAGCCCACACTTCGACCGGGAAGCCCCGTTGTGGTCAGGTAGGAGTCTCGGGAAAGTCCTGGGCAGTGTGTCCACTCCACAGTTGAGGCTTCTACCAACCAGCAGAGAGTCTGTTTACAAGTTTTTCTGGGAACAACAAAAACTCTCCAGAACAGACCAGGGATGTTGGCCACCCATCCCAGAATGTTCCAGTCAAGCCTGCCAACCCCTATGACTCTGCAATTTCCCTTGGGAAAAATATAAAAGAATGTAACAAACAAGTACTTTATCAGACTTCTAGAAATGTGAAAGAATGTAATAAACAGGTGTATTTTAGTTGCATTGACTAATAGACAGGTGTCTTATCAAACTGCTAGAAATGTTAAAGAATGTAATAAACAAGTGTCTTTTAGTCACATAGACTGAATGATAAACAAGTTTTAAAGTAGTTCTGTTTCATAGAAAGTAACTAAATTCACCCTTTCACTCAGATGTTCATCGTGTTACCCTGCTGCAGTCATCACACTTGGGTTATCCTGCCATCAGGCGGTACCGCAGATGGCCCGAATTCCAAAGTCTTGGTCCGGTGTCAGTTGCTGTCCCTTCTTCCCTGACGTCAGTGCGTCAGGGGTATATAAGAGGCATCCGACGGCATTTTCTTCAGTCTTTCTTGCCACGCGGTGCCCGAAGCAGAAGCAGTTTGCAAGTGCCGGTCGACCGACACCTGAGATTTTCGATTTGAATTTCCGTCCGAAGTCTTCAATAAAGCTAAGTACCCCGTTGGGGAACATTTTCTTGCCTCAGTCCGATGTCAGAAAAAGTTAACAATTGCATTTCTTGTGGGAAGCAAATACCTCATAAGGACTTCCATTCCTATTGTATTCCTTGTCTAGGCCCAGACCACGACGTCACAGGTTGTCGGTTTTGTGCTAGGTTTAATAAACGCACTATCAAACGCCGTTTTGACTTCGCACGGCATTATTTTGGTAGGAAATTCAATTATATCATGCCGTCGGAGCAGCCAACGACCGCAATTCTTAAAAAAACGCAAGGATAAGGACAGGCAGCCTAGGAATAAGCCAGACCCCGAGGCCTCAACTGGGCCTGTCGCCGGTTCTCCGATTTTCAGTGAGGCGCCTACACAGCCCCTGACTACCGCAGAGCTGGAACCCCAGACAGCTGCCGACTCCCACGTGGAGTCTACTAGGCCGATGCAGCCATCTACAGACACCGGAGCAGATTTCGACACAGGTGCAGAGGAAACACCTTCGGTTGCAGAAGGTGTCTTCAGACCGACTACACTCACCATTAAGTCTTATGCTAAACTTAAAACTCCCTTAAAACCTAAGAAAACTGTTCATCAGTCAACAGATCAAAGCCCCATGCCTAAGAAACAGATGCTTAAGATGGCTGAACATTGAATTACCCTTATCAGGGGTTCCCATCCCCCTCCTGATAAAAGACCAAGACAAGAGGAGAGTTATGCATCCTCTGACCAGGTCTCTCTCTCCTCAGATTCCTCTGAAGAACAGGATTACACTTTTCCACCTTATGAGGATTCTGATACTGAAGACTCTATTCCCTCAGCATCTCCCCCTGAAAGACTACTCTTTTGGGGAAACATTGCATACCATGAGGGAACATTTCCACTGGGAAGGCCAGGATTACTCAGATTCTAAGAAAAGACTCCGAGAGTTCCTTTTATTACCCCAGCACAGACCTCTTGCTATTCCTCCTGTTTTAGATATTGTGGATGATGTCTACTTGGAGTCTAGTTTAAATCCAGACTCTCTACCTCCTGCTCCAGCCAAACCAGACAGATACTACAGAGTACCTGACTCTCACAAATTCCTTTATAAAAGCCCTGTAGCTGACACAGAAACCATTTCCAAGGGTCCTAAAGGAGCAAAGGCTTCTATGGCTAAAAATCCTGTGCCCTCTGAAAGAGATTCCAGAGCCCTAGATAGATGGGGAAAGAAAATATACACCTCTGCTACTCTGGCTATGAGAGCATTAAATTGCCAGTTTCACATGTTGAAGTATCAGCAATTCCTGATGTCTCAGTTAAAACAAAAAATGAGCACACACTCAGAACAGCTTGAGTTCAAGGAAATGCAGGATCTGTTGCATGCAGCTGAACAGGTGGGCAAGCATACTTTACAATGCGGATTTGATTCACTGGAAGCTTCCTGTAGAGCAGCTGTTACTGGCTCAGTCATTCGTAGACATGCTTGGTTAAAAGAGCAATCCCTCCCTGACCATGTTAAAGCAAAATTATTAGATGCACCTTTACAACAGGATGCATTATTTGGTGTCAAAGCAGAAGAGGTTTTAAAGAAAATGGAGGATAAGGCTAAATCTATGCAAATGGTTAAGGATTTCTTGCAGGTACAACCCCCTCGCTTCAGCAGAAATTGGCCAACAAAAAATTGGTCCTTTCCAGCTTCAGACCGATCACAGAGGGGCAAATACAGATGCCCAAGGAGCAGAGGTCAGTCACAGGGCCCTTACAAACCTCGCCATTGGGGTTCTGCTACCCAAAAAGGAGGAGAAGACGGGCCCCAAGCTAACAGAAGGCAGACACAATGACTCTATCATAGGTTCATAGGTTAGGTTTAAACTAAATAGCTGTGAGCCATTGTTTTAGAGCCAGCCAATTATCCTCCTGAGACTGAACCCCCTTACCCTGTTGTTACCTTGCACACCTTAACCCTTAGGCCTAGGCCACCCAACCAACCAAAAGCAGCAGCCCCCCCCCATGTCAGAATCAAACTCCCTGTACTTTTGTCTATAAGTAAACACTTAACATTATATGCCAACCTCCCACCCCTCCTCAAACTACCAAGCAAATCTCTCCTGGCAACACCCTTGGGAGGAAAACTAGCATTTTTTGCAGACAACTGGCACATCATCACAAAAGACAAATGGGTTCTAAACATTGTCTCTCAAGGATACAGATTCCACTTTCATACTTTACCAAGGATCAAAGGAATGCCAAACCTGCCACCAAATCAATGGGCAGAGGCACAAAAACAAATTACAGCTCTCATGAACATGAGAGCCATTCAACAGGTACCTACACAGGAGCAGGGACAAGGATTTTACTCAAGATTCTTCCTAGTTCCAAGACAAAGCATGGAGACCCATTCTGGATCTTTCAATTCTCAACACCTATCTGCAAGTACCAAAATTCAAGATGTTAACACTTCAGCAGCTTCTTCCCATGCTGGGCAAGAATGTTTGGCTAGTCACTTTGGACCTCAAGGAGGCATACCTGCATGTCCCTATCAGACAAACTTGCAGAAGATACCCCGCTTCATTGCAGGTTCAACACATTATCAGTTCTCTGCACTGCCCTTTGGCTTATCTACTGCGCCCAGGGTCTTCACAAAATGCCTGGCACCAGTAATTGCATACTGCAGACAAAGAGGAATTCAAATATACCCATACCTGGATTTCTGTCTTATTCAAGCAGAAAGCAAGGACATTCTTTTACAGCATCTGGCATTTGTCAAACACCTTCTAAGTTGCCTAGGGTACACAGTAAACGAAAAGAAATCAAAACTAGTGCCCTCACAAAACATAACATTCCTGGGTGCCAGCTTGAATACAACGGCCCAGATGGCTTATCTTACGCCAGACAAACAAAGACAACTGTCTCAATATTTCAAAATAATGGCAACAAAGACCCAACTCCCTGCAAGAAAAATTCTGCAGGCCTTGGGATTCATGGCATCTTGCATTCTACTAATACCATTTGCAAAACTGCATATGAGGAAATTACAATGGTACCTGAAAAGCGTACGGAACTCAGCACAGCCACAGCTTGGAAACAATGATTCCACTCATTCCCTGCCTTCAACAGGAGTTTCTATGGTGGGCACAGGCATGTCACCTCAACAAGGGTCAGCCTTTCACCTTACCCACAGCCAGGCAAACTATGACAACAGATGCATCGGACTATGCCTGGGGAGCACACATGGCAGGACAGTGCATTCAGGGCAAATGGACTACAGATCAGAGACACCTGCATATCAATCAAAAAGAAATGCTAGCAGTACAGAATGCCCTAACAGCTTTCAAGGACCTTCTACACCCAGGACAACTACTAATAATGACAGACAACACCACAGTTATGTGGTACATAAACAGGCAAGGGGGCACACATTCCTATCCTCTATGCCGCCAAGCAGTGACCTTGTGGAACACTGCACTGTCTTACCAGGTTCAATTACAAGCACAATTCCTGCCAGGAAAGAAAAACACATTGGCAGACGACCTAAGCAGAAACATCATGGATCCACACGAATGGAAACTAGATCCACAAGTATTTGCGATGATGACTCAAAAATGGGGACGCCCAGACATAGATCTGTTTGCAAGCCCCCACAACCACCAACTTCAAAAATTGTGCACAAGGACCTTCCATCCACTAGCTTGGAAAGTGGACGCTCTCTCATTCAGTTGGAAAACATTAACAGTCTATGCCTTCCCTCCGCTGCCTCTTCTAGCAAAGGTACTGCTGAAAGTCAGATCAGAGAGGTCACAAATGATTCTTGTTGCACCAAATTGGCCACGCCAACATTGGTATCCAATTTTAAGGACCATGGCCCAGGACCCACCATGGATTTTGCCCAAAATACCTCACCTGCTCACCCAGCGAGACAATCTGATTCTACACAGCCAGCTCAAGACTTTAAACCTGGCTGCATGGCAAATTACCTAAACGACCAGCCTACACCTTTATCCAAAGCTGTTATGGATGTCATACTGGAGGCCAAGAGGCCCAGCACCAGGAAGACCTATTCAGACAAATGGAAAAGATTTTGCTCTTGGATCCAGGCTAAAGGCCTAAATCCCCTGGAGCCGAACATTCCTCAGATTCTACAATATTTAACTGAGATGTTTCACAAAGGACTTTCCTTTTCATCTATTAAGATCCACACCTCAGCAATTTCAGCTCATTACAGCACAGATCCTCCTTTAAGACAGTACCTCAGAGGGGCTAAGAACTTAAGACCGCCAAGGAGAGCTCCAACACCTACTTGAGATCTCAACTTTGTCCTGGAAAACCTTACACTGCCACCCTTTGAACCAGCTTTTTCAAATGATTTAAAATTTCTTTCATGGAAAACTGTCCTACTTCTAGCAATAACCTCAGCTAGAAGAGTCTCAGAACTACAGGCACTAATGGCAGTGGAACCTTTCCTCATTTTTCATCAAGACAGAGTCTCTCTACGAACTAATCCTTCCTTTATGCCAAAGGTGGTATCCAGTGTGGCCCTAAACCAAACCATTCACTTGCCCACCTTCTTCCCAAATCCACAGAACAAAGGAGAAAGACTCCTGCACTCTTTGGACATTCACAGGCAATTACTTTACTACTTGGATAAAACTAAGGCTTTCAGAAAAACTGACCAGCTTTTTGTAGCCTATGCTACAGGATCACAAGGAAAAGCTGTCTCATAACAGACCATTTCTAAATGGATAGGACATTGCATACATTTCTGCTACACACATCATGGGAAACCAGCACCTTCTAACATTAGGTCCCACTCCACCAGGGCTACAGGTACATCAGCAGCCTTTCTCAGGGGAGTGCCAACCAAGGATATTCTGGAAGCTGCTACTTGGAGTTCAGTGCACACCTTCACCAAACACTATCACTTACCTCTTTTCTCTAAGACTAGAGCTGGTTTTGCCACTGCAGTTTTGCAGGGCCTACTAGCCTCTTCTAACCCTGTTTGACACCTCCCCTCCTTAGTTTTGGGATTCAACCCAAGTGTGATGACTGCAGCAGGGTAACACGATGAACATAGTACAGTTTTGTACCTACCATAAATGTAGATGTTCGAGTGTTCACCCTGCTGCAGTCTAGGTTACCCTCCCTCTATCCCCTCTGAACTTGCTGAACTTATCTCTACCACTGTATCCTATACTACCTCTGTGGTGTATTTGCTTGTACCTTTTTTTTTTCTGCCCACCTTTTAGGGGCACCTGACATCTGGGGCAAGAAAAACTGAAGAAAATGGCGTTGGATGCCTCTTCTATACCCCTGACGTCAGGGAAGAAGCGACAGCAACCGACGCCGGACCAAAACTTTGGAATTCGGGCCGACTGCGGGACCGCCTGATGGCAGGATAACCAAAGTGTGATGACTGCAGCAGGGTGAACACTCTAGCATCTACATTTATGGTAGGTACAAAACTGTACTTTATCTATACTGAGGCAGAAGTCAATTTCCTCATTCACTCAAGGTATCACAATTGGTCCTTTGACTTCCGAGTCGTGTGTTTGAGAACAAGAATACCTTTGCAGTTTTTCGATGTATCCACTAAGCTAAGTAGCAATTCCAGAATATTAATACAATTAAGATCATTAGAATTATCAAAAGAGGATGAATTATCCAATTTAGTAACTTCATTCCTGATTTTGACCATCCAGTAAATGTCCCATCAATTGTGTGCTGTATCAGATTCAGTTTTCTTTGCTAAATGGATTAATCTATTTGTTACGATTATTCTATTCATTTTGTGATGCAATTTGCTATGATTTACAATTTGTAGATGTTCCTGTAACTGTTGTTACATGTTAATTACCCTATACAAGGAATCTAATGACGACATCAGATTAGGTACAATAATCATTTCTGGATTCCATTGGTAAGATATCAATGGTAAATACATAAGTACTATTATGCCAAGTTAAATGAGAAATATTTGTTGAAGATCCAACAAGAGATGTCCTTGTAGTGAAATATAAAGGCTGATTTGTTACTAAACCTACAAATTGCAGAGCAATTTCTACAAACATTTCAAAAGTAGGAGATAATGTAGTTCATTTACGTATGTTGGCAGAGTCATACTCAGGGGAATGCTGATAAATCCATTCATAGTGTCACTGTAATGTTTCAGTTTGAGTTTTGTTGTTAAAGTCTATGTAATTTTCCTCTGCTTGTGGCATCCAGTACTGGAAGGAATGAATTATAGGTTCAAACACTAAAGGCAAAACCAAAAGGGGTTGGGAGGGGGTGGCCTAATGGTTAAGGTGTTTGCCTTACAGACACAAGGTGCAGGGTTTGAGTCTCACAAGGGATAATTGGCTAGGCTTAAAATGGCTCGCAAGGGCAGTTATCTTAGTACAAATCTATGAACCTATAATCTAAAAACTCACACATAATCTTTGGGTTAGTAACCATGAAATGCATTAGTTACCCTGTAAAATAAGTATCAATTGTCTTCTTCTTCTTTTGGCTTTTCCCAGTTAGGGGTCGCCACAGCGGATTACCTGTCCGCTCATGATTGGCAGTGGAGTTTTACAGTGTTGAGTTGCCAGCCCGGCGCCCAACCTTCCACGGAAGGCGCACACACTCACTCGCACATTCATGCCTAGGGCCAATTTAGAGTGTCCAATCCACTTACAGCATGTCTTTGGGATGTGGGAGGAAACCGCAGCACCCAGAGGAAACCCACATGACCACAGGGAGGACATGCAGACTCCGCACAGAAGGCACCCCAGCCGAGGATCGAACCGGAGAACCTCTTGCTGTGAAGTATGAGTACACTGAGTTTTATCAGGATACAGTTTCATCCAATTTTCACCTGAGATCCATCTATCAAATAATTATCACCAAACATATTCCTACCATGACTTGTCCTTCATCCTGTAGCTGAGTGTGTAAATGTCCTTCATCCTGTAACTGAATGTATAAATGTCCTCTCTTCACTCTCCACATGGTTAAGTTTCCTTCAAAAGTTAAATTTGTTTCCACATAAAATATATAGAGAAATTATGAATTCCTGGGAACAGAAAGGATTTGTTTCTTGGCTCCAGTGTATCAAAGAACTAAAAGTTTTAGATATGCAAGTAATAAAAACAACATACAAAATTCCACAACAGGACTGGCTAACTTTACAGAGTATTCTGTCATATTCACATGACTTAAGTAGAATAATTAACAATTCTTCATTTAAAGAAATACCTAAATTTACAAACTACATATACGAAATCATATGTAAAGAATTTGAGATGGGAAACAGTATTTCAAAATTTTACAAAACATTGATAGACTGTAAAATAACACCCAAAACCTCATATTGGAAATATATAACAAAGGGACACTCAATACAGTTAACTGAAGATATTAAAACAAATATATTATTATCGACAAAATATACATCCTTTACAAAATACTGGAAAGTGTTTAATTGGAAATGCTTGCACAGAGCATTCTTCACCCCAGACAGAATCAGTGAAATTAGTTCTTCCATAAAAGGAATATGTTGGAGATGTGAGCAAGTCCACAATGCAGATTGGAACCACGTTTTCTTTGATTGTGTTAAAATTAAGCCATTTTGGAATGGTATTAATAACTTTCTACAAGCTTTATTTAATTAATCATTTTATTAACAAAAGCTCTTGTATTATTAAATGTGAATGAAGGTCCTCATTTGAATAGGTCAAACATGAATCTAGTATGGACTATACTTGCAATTTCAAAGAAGTGTATAACAAGAAGCTGGAATGCAAACACAATACCTTCTTTGGAAGACTTCTACAGCCTACTGAAGACCACAGCATTATTGGAAATTAAAATTACAGAAATAAGAATTTTATCCAAAGCCATTTATCAACAACCCTTGGGGAAAAGTCTTATTGTTGATTGAGACTATACAATAATTGATCAGACATTCTGATAATGGATTGGACGTGCATAAATAACTGTGTACATTAAGATCTGGTATAGTGTCAGGCTAATGTAAATAGTGTATATAGTTATTTAAGATGTTATGTATAAATAATATGGAATTCATTCACATATATTTGAAAAATAAAAAAATTTTGAGAAAAAAGTTAAATTTGCAGTAGAATATTCTTGTCTAACAGGACAGGTAAACGTTCCTTGTGTTCTGTTCTGCATACTGTTAACCCGTCCCCACTGAATCATTATGGTATTTTACTCTGTGACTCTTAGTGGGGTCATTGATTCAATCAAACAGACTTCACACAGTACACTGACGACACAGACAACGAATATGACGTTCTTCAAAAGCATCTTAAAATCAGAATAGAACAGCATAATTATTCTCATAAATAACATTTACTTGCAGGCACATATTCCCATTTTTCCTGTCCTGGCTTCATCACTGAGATAGTATTATCCTTTCTGGTTATAATAACCTCAGCCTGCGTATCTGCTCTTTTTGCCCCTTCATTCAGGTTTGTAGATCCAAACCCTTTATTTCCGCTCACAGTTAAAGTAGTAAGAGTTGCACCTTTTGTTCCACTTCCCGTAAATATTGTCGTAATAATCAGTTGGGCAAGTCTATCTCCCTTTTCTGTCAACAGATCAGAATCACCACTATTTAGCAGTATTACTTTAATTTTACTTTGGCAGTCAGCATCAGTTACACCTCCCATTGTTTGTATTCCTTTCAAGGCTAATCCACAATGAGGAGCAATCATTCCAAAATATTCCAGAGTTGCCTGAACTCCTATTTCATTTTAAATTAGTGGAATATGTCTAGGTTTTAAGTTGTACATCTGTAATGCATGCAAACCTAAGCCTGCTGCTTCTGGGGTGGCCCTAAAGAGAGCTAATGCAGCTTCCTTTATTCCCAGTAGACATACCATCACCTGTAGTAGGGGGTTTGATCAGCGTACTGACTGCTCGTACCATCACCTGTAGTAGGGGGTTTGATTGATCAGCACACTGACTTTTACCATCACCTACAATAGGGGGTTTGATTGATCAGCATAATGACTGCTCGTACCATCACCTGTAGTAGGGGGTTTGATCAGCGTACTGACTGCTCGTACCATCACCTGTAGTAGAGAGTTTGATCAGCACACTAACTACTTGTACCATCACCTGTAGTAAGGGGTTTGATTGATCAGCATACTGACTGCACGTACCATCACTTGTAGTAGGGGGTTTGATTGATCAGCATACTGGCTTACTCGTGCCATCACCTATAGTAAGGGGTTTGACTGGTCAGCGTACTGACTGCTCGTGCCATCATCTGTTGTAGGGGGGTTTGATTGATCAGCATACTGACTGCTCGTACCATCACCTGTAGTAGGGGGTTTGATTGATCAGCACACTGACTACTTGCACCATCACCTGTAGTAGGGGGTTTGATTGATCAGCATACTGGCTACTCGTACCATCACCTGTAGTAGGGGGTTTGATTGATCAGCATACTGACTGCACGTACCATCACTTGTAGTAGGTATAATTCCTTAGTAGTGGGATTATTAGATACAGCTTTCCAGCACCTCTCATTTCCTACATATTTAGCTAACCCATGTGTAAACCAAGCTTGTTGTCACTGCTCTAATGATAGCTGAGCAAAAGGCTGTCCCCATTTAACAGGAGATTCAATTACTGGAGTTGTTTCAAATAGCAATTGTGATTGTAATTCATCAGGCACAGATATTTGAGCTATCTTTTCATGTTATATAGCCACCCCTCCTATGCCTACCTTAGCTTGATCATGAATGTACCATTTCCATTTTATTGTCCTAGCTTCTCGTGCATGTCCTATCCGATGCATCTTAGGTGAACTCATCACCCATTGCATAATAGGAATCTTAAAAGTACAGTATGTCCTACGGTCATTTGCTTGGTATCTACAAGAGCCCAATAACAAGCTAACAGTTGTTTTTCAAAGGGAGTATACCTACTACCTGCTTCAGGTAACTCTCTAGTCCAAAATTGTAAAGGTACTCATTTTACACCCTGTTTCTGCCATAAATTACAGTTAGCATTCTGGTGATGTACTGATGCATGCAATTCTACCTCTCCCTCTTGCATAGGCCATGAGTCAAGGGCCTGTTGTATTGCTTCTTTAGCTCTTTCAGAGGTTTGTTGTTATTCATCCTTCCAATTAAATTTCTACTTCCTCCTGGTTACTTTATGCAAAGGAGAACGTGTTTGATTTAAGTGCGGAATATGTTGTTTCCAGAACCCAAATAAACCAATAGACTCTCTGCTGTGCTTCCATTTTTACTTTTTTTTTTCTTGGAGTCCCTTGCAGGTACTCCTTTTTTATTTGCCTGTTTTGCAACAGTTCTGTAAACAAAAAAATAGTTAAGTATCAAGTAAAAAGCCTTTTTACAAGGTAAGCTAAGTAAAAATGATACTGAAGCAAGTGTTTCAGTGCAGTTGTCTGTACTTGTAATAAAATGATTTCATTTCCTGGCATTTTTCAAGTGTTGCATATTTAAGCTACCAAGAGAAAAAAAATGTTAATGCTTCTCTGTTGTCAGAAACTGTAATATTAAAATAGTTACCACTACAAAAATGTTATCTTACAAAGCTAGCGAACAATATTACATGTGTATGCACATAGTAAATGGTTACTATTTGCCAAGCACATGTCTTGAGGTATTGTTTGAAGGATGGAAATCAGGCAAAAACACAAATTAGGAAAATGCAATAAAGTGCAAATAAGTTATTTATACAATAGCAAAAATGAATCATGAACTTATCTTAGTGTCAAACTACTGGTTCTCCAATACTGAGAGTTCATTTTTGTAAGTCAAAGCATTCAGTTTAAGTTTTAAACAGTAAAACAGATGCACAGAAAGTTGCAATTCAAAGATGTTCATCGTGCATACAGCTGCAGTCATAACAGATGGGGTTCTCCTGCCATCAGGCGGGTCCTCGGTCGGCCGAATTCCAAAGTCTAGGTCCAGCGTAGGTTGTAGTCGCTTTCTTTCCTGACGTCAGTGCGACAGGGGTACATAAGACACAGCCGACGCCATTTTCTTCAGTCTTTTTTGCCGCGCGGTGCCCGAAGCAGAAGCAGTTCGCAAGTGTCGGTCGGCCAGCTCCTGAAATTACGAAAATTTGGAAACTGAAGTCTTCTTTAAAGTTAAGTACCCCGTTGGGGAAACTTTTCTTGCCTCAGACCGATGTCAGACAAAGTTAACAATTGTATTTCTTGTGGAAAGCAAATACCGCATAAGGATTTCCATTCCCTCTGTATACCTTGTTTAGGCCCAGACCACGACGTCTCGGGTTGTCGCTTTTGTGCTACTTTCAATAAACGCACTATTAAGCGTCGGGAGTTAAGCCCAGCACTTTTTTGGTAAAGCTTTTGATTATAAAATGTCGTCGGAAACTCAGACTACCGTTTTGTCCAAAAAACGCAAGGACAAAGACCGACACCATGCCAAAACCGACTACACGTGGTCCGGTTCTCAGCGAGGCGCCTACGCAGCCCCTGACTACCGACGACACTTCTCTGGCGGTGTCTTCTGTAACCGAGACCGCAGGTGCCTCGGCCCATACCCTGACTACATGAAAGCTATTCAAGAGGTACCTACTCACGAACAAGGTCAAGGTTTTTATTCCAGACTATTCCTGGTACCAAGGAAGGGAACCGATTGGAGACCCATTTTGGACTTATCCATCCTAAACACATTTCTACTCGTACCAAAATTCAAGATGCTCACCTTACAGCAGCTTCTTCCCATGCTGGGCAAGGAGTCTTGGCTGGTAACATTGGACCTCAAGGAGGCATACCTGCATGTCCCAATCAGACAAAGCTGCAGAAGATACCTCAGATTTCTTGCAGGTTCAATCCACTATCAATTCTCTGCATTGCCCTTTGGCTTATCTACTGCGCCCAGAGTATTCACGAAATGCCTGGCATCAGTAATTGCCTACTGCAGACTTCAAGGGATACAAATTTACCCTTATTTGGACGACTGCCTGATCCAAGCGGACAGCAAACACATACTTCTGGAACATCTGGCTTATGTAACACGGTTATTGAATTCTCTGGGATACACAGTCAACAAAGACACATCCAGGCTAACACCATCTCAGAAAATAATTTTCCTGGGTGCCAACTTGGACACAAATACCCAGATGGCCTATCTTACACCAGAAAAACAGGGGCAACTAACTCAGTACTTCAGAATACTAGCAAATTGTACCAGGCTAACTGCAAGGAAAATCCTGCAGGCTCTGGGCTTCATGGCATCTTTCATTCTTCTAATCCCATGTGCAAAGTTGCATATGAGGAAACTTCAATGGTACCTAAAAAACCTATGGTCTCAACACAGCCACAGTTTGGAAACAATAATACCACTAATCCCATGTTTGCAAAAGGAATTTCTATGGTGGGCCCAAGCATGCCAAACAAACACAGGTCTACCATTCTGCAAGCCTCAAGCAAATCAAGTCATCACAACAGACGCCTCAGACTACACCTGGGGGGCACACATGACAGACAGGTGCATTCAGGGCAAATGGTCCCAAAAGGAAAAGCACCTTCACATCAATCAAAAGGAAATGCTAGCAGTGATAAATGCAATTACAGCTTTCAAGGATCTCCTGCATCCAGGGCAATTATTGATAAGAACAGACAACACCACAGTAATGTGGTACATAAACAAACAAGGAGGAACACATTCATACCCCCTGTGCAGGCTGCCTATGTCACTTTGGAACTTGGCTCTGGAATGGCAAATCGAACTTCAAGCATAGTACCTGCCAGGGTTGGAAAACATGCTGGCAGACATTCTAAGCAGAAATGTGACAGACCCGCACGAATGGAAGTTGCATCCTCAAGTGTTTACAAATATAATCCAAGCGTGGGGAAGGCCAGACATGGATCTCTTTGCCTCCCACAGGAATCATCAATTGACAAAATTCTGCTCAAGGACATTCCATCCAAAGGCCTGGAGAGTGGACGCCCTTTCTTTCAGTTGGGCAGCACGGACAGTTTACGCCTTCCCACCTTTGCCTCTTCTGCCCAAGGTGCTCTTGAAAGCAAGAGCAGACAGACCGAAGATGATACTGATTGCTCCAGACTGGCCAAGACAACACTGGTACCCACTCCTGAGGAGCCTAACACATTCTCCTCCCTGGACCCTACCTCTAATGTCTCTTCTACTGACTCAGCACAGCTACAAAACTCTTCACAGTCAGCTGAAAACACTCAATCTGGCTGCATGGAAAATTCCTTAACACCACAACAGACCCTACTCTCCAAGGAGGTGCAGGATGTCATTTTGGAGGCCAGAAGGCCATCTACTAGAAAGGCTTACTCCGCAAAATGGAAACGGTTTTGCGCTTGGAATGAGCAAAAAAGCCAGGATCCTAGAAAACTGAATTTGCCTCAGATATTACAGTATCTAGCTGAGCTGTTGAACAGTGGACTTTCATTTTCCTCCATCAAAATCCATGCCTCAGCCATTTCTGCAGAATACAACACTGATCCACCCTTATTCTCTCACCCACTCTTAAGACTGTTCCTCAGAGGGGCTAAGAATATAAGACCTCCAAGGAAACAACCAATACCAGCCTGGGATCTTAATTACATTCTAGAAAAATTAACTTTGCCTCCCTTTGAACCAGCTGCCTCAACAGATTTGCAATATTTGTCCTGGAAAACAGCTTTCCTTCTGGCCATTACCTCAGCTCGTAGGGTTTGAACTACAAGCCCTCATGGCTGTGCAGCCCTTTCTCATCTTCCATCAGGACAGGGTTTCCCTCTGAACCAACCCGTCATTTATGCCTAAGGTAGTATCCAGGGTAGCTTTAAATCAGGCAATACACTTACCTACCTTTTACCCCAATCCTCAAAACAAAGGGGAAAGGCTGCTACATTCCTTAGACATCCATAGACAGCTACGTTACTATTTGGACAGAACAAAGTCTTTCAGGAAATCAGAACAACTCTTTGTGTCCTATGCTGTAGGAGCTCAAGGGAAGCCAATTTCCAAACAGACAATTTCAAAATGGATAGGCCACTGCATACGGTTTTGTTACTCCTTTCATGGTAAATCTGTACCTGCAGGCATCAGATCCCACTCCACAAGGGCCACAGCTGCCTCTGCAGCCTTCCTCAGAGGAGTCCCTGCCAAAGATATTTTGGAGGCAGCCACTTGGAGTTCTGTGCATACCTTCACTAAACACTACCACCTACCTTTATACTCCAAAACTAGAGCAGGCTTTGCCACTGCTGTGTTGCAGGGCATTCTGGCTCCTCCCAGTTCCACCTAGTGCCTACCACCCTGTGCGTAGCTTTGGGATTCTACCCATCTGTTATGACTGCAGCTGTATGCACGATGAACATAGTACAGTTTTGTACCTACCATAAATGTAGATGTTTGAGTGCTAATACAGCTGCAGTCCAGGTTTCCCTCCCTCCTTCCCCTCTGGGTACAGACCTAGTGGCTAACTTCTCATCTTACAACTTGATTGGTTATCCTTCTATGATGTATTTGCTTGCAACTACTGGTTTTTGATTATATTGCAATGCATGATTATATATATGTATATATATATATATATATATATATATATATATATATATATATATATATATATATATATATTTTTTTATATTTTTTTTATATATATATATCGCCTTCCTTCTGGGGGCACCTGACATCTGGGGCAAGAAAGACTGAAGAAAATGGCGTCGGCTGTGTCTTATGTACCCCTGTCGCACTGACGTCAGGAAAGAAAGCGACGACAACCGACGCTGGACCTAGACTTTGGAATTCGGCTGACCGAGGACCCGCCAGACGGCAGGAGAACCCCATCTGTTATGACTGCAGCTGTATTAGCACTCGAACATCTACATTTATGGTAGGTACAAAACTGTACTTTTCCTCTTTAGCAACAAAGATGGTAGTACCTTAGTTCCTGTAACTACACTGAATGAAGTAATGAAACTGATTTCACCCATTAGATATCAAGCTAACCACCTTTTTAGTGGCAAATTAATTGTTTTAGCACAGTTCACTACAAATGTTTAAAAATATCTTTGTTGTCATGCTCTGCCTATTCTAGCATTCTGTCAGGACTGTAATGTTAAAATACTCTAATAACTCTGTAGTTAATTCTAATGACATATCCATACCTATTACTGAGCTGTTACAGTTAGAACTGCTAACTGCTGTAATTTTTAACCCTTTAAATCCCAACATATTCCTCTGTTTGTACAGAGCTGTTACTCTTGTTAAATCCTGAAAAAAAACTGTATTCATGTAACTTGACTGTCATTTCTGGTATACCCTACACAACATAAATGTGTACGGTTACTCTTTTTTCCTAACTGGCCACACCTAATACGTCTTTCTAAGCATTTTAGCTGTGTCAGCTGAACTGGAATTTATTTCATTTTTAACCCATAAATCTGCATGTTTGTCATAACCAATTTCTTTAAATTTTGTACATTTGCACAGACTTCATGCATATCTTTACAAGTGTTATCTGTGTGCGCTACTGTACATTTTGTAGCATCCATTTATATAGCAACATCAGCTCTAGGCAAAATGTCTAAAACAATTTGAATATATTTTCTAACCAGTATGTCATGTTTCTTTAACATTGGCATGTGTTTTTCATTAAGCTGTGATAATTCTTATCTCTGTTAAAACATTCCACTGTGAGCAGTAGGGATGAAACATTCCAGCTGTCTACATTCTGTAAACTTTAACATGATTTAACACAGTTTTAAACAACAGCAAGGATCTGTCTCCACAGTTTAATTGGAGTTCTCTTAATATTCCCTTATCCCTAATTCCTATACTCTTGATATCAGTTCCTGGTAGGGAAGGCAGTCTTTAGCCTGCAGTCCAAATGTCTTCTTCATTATATTAGCATTTACTCTCAGTACCTTGGTTCCTTGGCCAGGTTTCACTAATAAATTCCAGCCCCCTCTTGCCTATTCTCTGCACCCCTAATTCCAGTCATCCCTATTGGCAGAGTCTTCTTTCCCTTTCTTGCATTGGCTCACTTCTTGAATACTTTCTGCTACATTATGAATATAGTATTCTCTATGGTGGTTGTTCTGCTTAAGAATCTGCATTTAGAATCCAGTCTGTATTTCTTGAATTTCTCTCCTGCTGCACCATCATCATCATCCCTTTCCACATTAAAGTACAATCTTCTGCTTGTGGTACGTATAGGAGTCTTAACTGTGCACCTCCAAAATATGGTGAAAACTGGTGACTGGTAAGTTAAGGAGGGATGGATTTAAGTTTGTTAATGCTGTTCTGTGATTTATTACAGGACGATGTGACTTTTAGAAATATGTTTAAATATGGATGATGGATATGAAAACTAATAGGGCAGTGGTCCCTGAAAGATGTTGAATGGATGGTGATGTTTGAAATTAGTTTTGGTCAGGGGTTGTTTCAACCTTCAAATGCTTTCACAAAATGCTGATCTGTGGCTTCATTCAAAAGGTGGTTCCATGAGGCCACGCCAGCCTTTGAGAAGGCTCTTTCTCCTATAGCTAGGCAAATGTCTGTTCTAACGAAGGTAAAGCCATCTGTAGGGTCACAAGGCTGATATCTAGTAGCTTAGTTCTGAGTGGAGGACAGTAACCTAGTATTTCTCAGGTCCTTTCCAGACACTGGAACAGTAGGACTGGTGCCTTTGGTACCCTCTAGTGATGGCAAACTCCTCACAAGCTCCTTCTACCCATAATCCCTCTCTGCTGGTGAATCTTCCAGATCTTATTGCCTCCATGGAACAATCCCTGCTATCAGATTGAGCAACTGGTGAATTAAGTTGGTGATTTTTGGCTGTTTCTTTCTGTTCAAATACATGCATTTGGCCTGTTTATTATTTCATCAGGCAGCATCTCTTACAGATTTTTTTTCTCCTGGCCCATTCACCCTTTGTTTCTGTGCTTGTTCTGCCTCCCTCCACTGTCATGTCTTTGTGCTGCAGGACTTTTATTCTGTCTTTCCTGTCTTCTACAGGTGCTTGCACCAAAACGATCGCCATTGAATTTGCTGTGGTAGTTGTTGAATGTGGAAAATAGAGTAAGCCGGGTTTTTAGAAGATGTAAGTGCTGTGGACACAAGTTACCATTATCTTTCCAGGACCCTTATGAGCTTTTTGTGGTATCACATCTAAATAGTAACTGCTCCATTTGTAAGGGGTTTGGTGCTTGAACAGTGGATGACTGCCATAATACGTTGGTGGTGGTCCAGGGTATTACCCCCGCAGATTCTGCAACAGTGGTCATTGCACAATATTTCTGAAAAAAAGAGAAGCGAAAAGGCAGGGGAACCCTTATTACTAGAGAAGTTCTCTCCAGCTAAGACCTCTATGTTTGGACACCACCTCCAGACAAGTACTGGTCCCAGGTTCCCTCCATCTCAGCCCAGGTTTACATCAGAGATCATCTCCTGCTCAGTGCCAGGATTTATCTCCTGCTCAATGCCAGGATTCCTCTGGCTCCTCAGATGGCTCTATCCCATAGCACATCTCTCGCTCAGTGCCAGGATTCCTCTGGCTCTTGAGATGACTCTACCCCTTCTCCTTGTAGCATGAACCACCTGGCTTGATTTCTTCCAAGCCTCCTAAAACTGTATCAGTAAGATCTCACAGGTCTCTAAGAAGTCCCTCCCAGCTTGATTGGTAGCATATGATTTTGGCTTTTGACAAGGCCTAGATTCAGTACAACTCTGTGTCAGCCCTGACAGTTCCTACTACAGGCTGAGATCGTACCAAGGTTCTGCAAGTTGTCTTTCTTCCTCTAGGACTGATTTGGCGCCATCATTGTCTAAGTCAGCACCAAATGTAGAGCTGTTTTTCTCATTGCAGATTGACTTGACTTCTTCAGTGCCGACTACTTCAGCACTTGTGGCTTTCATACCAATGGCTACTAGGTCCTCTGTGCATAATGACAAGCCCGTGGCCCAGAGGTTATTGGCACTGGTTTGGCATTCGACATTTCAGGACCAAATATTCCTGATTTGGCTTTAGCCCCAGAGTTTGCCAGTTTTGACACCGGTCTCATTGCATTGGTCGAGATTCCAATGGACCAGGGTGTTTTATATAGGATTATGTGGTTCATAAGGGAGATACTCCTATATCCTTTGTGGTGTTTGCTAGAGCGGCATCAATTCTGCCCTGCTATGTCAATGATACTGGATGCTTGGGCAGGAGGTCACATATGGTCTCACAGGACAAGATGATGCATAGACCAGTACTGGAGCATTCCAGAGTCGAAGACAGGAGCTCACCACTTCTGGTCAAGCAAGAATAATGACAAACCCAGGATCCGATAACAGAGTTTAATAAAATTCCCTAGCGCCTCGGCATAAAAGCCTTCAAAGGAGAATAAAACCACACCAAGCACTCAAGCTTTTTATAACAAAATCAATCCACATTAATTACATAATTACATCCAATTAAGCTAAAAAAACTTTCCATTTACACTCCACATTAATGCCTGCTGGACTTAGTCTGATACTTCAAAATAAAAGTCATCTCTTTATATAGGAGCATCTTTTTTATGTCTAAATCATGTCCCCTTTCACAAACATGTTCTAATATTGTACATTGTAAACCTTCTGGATTTTTATTATGATATTTTTCAAAATGTACTGCAAGAGGGCTCTCCAATTTAACATTTTTAATACCCCTAACATGTTCCTGTATTCTAAGCTTAAACGCCTTCTTGGTTTCATCTATATAGAACATGTTGCAGGGACATTTTATAGCATAAATAACTCCTTCTGTATTACATGAATACTTATGATTTACCTTAAAAGGAATACCATTAATATAATCAAATGTATTACATACAAACTTACACATAATGCATCTACCACACGGAAATGCGCCCATTGTATCAGTCGTAAGACCAATGTTACAGCTGGGTACAGAAAAATAAGCAGGGACTAATATATCTTGGATACTTTTACCTCTACGATATGAAAACATAGTTACTTTGTGTATTTTTCCAGAAAATTCTTTATATCTTTAAAGAAATTTCCAGTAATATTTAATCACATTTTTTACTTCGTTGGATAAAATGGAATAGGTAGTTACCACATATATTTTTCTTAGATCCAACAAACCATCGTCATTTATATGTTTAGAATGCCATATTTGTGACTTATTTAGTTGTCTTTGTTGGTCCTTTTTAGCCTTGTTTAACAAAGAATATACATTTTCTTTGCAATAACCCCTAATAATGAATAATTTCACTGTTACATCAAATTCATGTGTCAAATCTGGGCCATGATTACAAAGCCGCTGTACCCAAAGGAATTCTCCACAAGGTAGAGATTCTATTAGATGAGGATGACAACTATCTGCCCTAAGAAAATGCATCCCCTCCTCAAACCTACGATGTATTTTACTTATAATGGTACTATTATCATTTGCAGTTAAACAAATATCCAAAAAGGTTACTGATTTGCCCATCATCTGTATGCCATCAAATTGTAAAGCGTATGGGTTATCTTGAAGGTTATCATTGAAGTCAGAAACCTTTTCCTGACCTCCCTTACAAATGAAAATTAGACCTATATGTCTATAATACTGCACTACATGTTCATGAAAAAACTTCAGATTATATAAATAATCTATTTCAAATTGTCCCATCATAACATTGGCATACATGGGGGCAAAAGCCGCTCCCATCACCATACCCTGTAACTGATGAAATATATTGTTATGAAATTCAAAAAAATTATTAGTCAAACAAAATTCTAATAGCTCAATAATATGATTTGTCGAAGGGCTGTCACCTGATGCTTTTCTTAATGCTTCAAGTCCATACCTGTGTTTGGTACTAGTGTATAGACTCTTAACATCTATAGTCAACCAATACATTTCTTCTGTCCAAACTATCAATTTTTGTCTTATCTAAAAAAATCATAACTATTTTTAATAAATGAAGACTGTTTAACAACATATGGTAACAGAAAATTATGCAAAAATTTGCCCATATTATTCAAAAAATACTTGCAGGCTGAGACGATAGGATGGCCAGGGGGGTTGTGCATGTTTTTATGAACTTTGGGGAGACAATATAATTTTGGGGATGCATAGACCAGTACTGGAGCATTCCAGAGTCTCCTCTTCCACAGACTGTTCCAATGAGGATCAGCAGCCTAGTCCCCCCATCCCCACCCCACCAAAAGAGGAAGTGCAAACTAGGAAGCTCATAGACTGTGCTTTGGAGTCTGTCACACTGGATCCAGATTGAGACAAAGGGGACATTTCTCCTAAATTCTCTCCAGAAGATCCTTTAGTGAAATATTAGAAATAAGGCAGAGGGGCTCATGGGCAGCAAATCACCCCCCACCCACCCAGAAGACATTGTAAGACTGCCTGTTTTTCCTACATTTAATTCCATTGGAAGAGTGGCTACATATCCAGCATTATTTAAAAATGCTTCCCTTGATGACATTGTACAGCTAAATGTGGTCCTCTTTGAATATTTCAAAATACAGTTCAAATTAATTGTGATCTCAAGGTGTAGGCCATCATTCAGTATCACTGTCACACAAGGTGTGCTTTGCATCATTCAGTGTCACTGTCGCACAAGGTGTGCTTTGCATCATTCAGTGTCACTGTCGCACAAGGTGTGCTTTATATCGTTCAGTGTCACATTCGCACAAGGTGTGTTTTACATTGTTCAGTGTCACTGTTGCACAAGGTGTGCTTTGCATCATTCAGTGTTACTGTTCCACAAGGTGTGCTTTGCATTGTTCATTTTCACTGTTCCACAAGGTGTGCTTTATATCGTTCGGTGTCACTGTCGCACAAGGTGTGCTTTGCATCATTCAGTGTCACTGTCACGCTTTACATTGTTCAGTGTTACTGTTGCACAAGGTGCGCTTTGCATCATTCAGTGTCACTGTCGCAGAAGGTGCACTTTGCATCATTCAGTGTCACTGTCGCACAAGGTGCACTTGCATCATTCAGTGTCACTGTCGCACAAGGTGCACTTGCATCATTCAGTGTCACTGTCGTACAAGGTGTGCACTTGCATCATTCAGTGTCACTGTCGTACAAGGTGTGCTTTGCATCGTTCAGTGTCACTGTCGCACAAGGTGTGCTTTGCATCTTTCAGTGTCACTGTCGCACAAGGTGTGCTTTGCATCTTTCAGTGTCACTGTCGCACAAGGTGTGCTTTGCATCTTTCAGTGTCACTGTCGCACAAGGTGTGCTTTGCATCTTTCATTGTCTCTGTCGCACAAAGTGTGCTTTGCATTGTTCAGTGTCAACGTCACACAGTGTGCTTTGATTATTCTTCCTGGAAGGGGAAGCTGGGGGACACTGTTCTGATAGCTTGAAGATGATGCACTAAACCAATTAAGGTACAAAATTTATTAACTTATTGTAACTGTAGATCTGTATGGTTATGGTCCATCTTATTCAGCATACCCTCCCTTCTGCCTTTAGCCTTGACAGTCACAATCAAGCAAGGGACTGTTTATTTTATGTATTTTTTACTTTGTTGATCAACTGGGTGGATTGGTCTGAGAATCATTTAGTTACCCATGAGGGAAATTCAAGAATGGAAAATGGTTGTTATATAATATGCAAATCCACTTGTTTTTTCATGTTATAAAATATAATAAAAATTCATAATATTATACAGAAGCAGCATTGGTAATCTTATTGGAATGAATGGTAATGCAACTGTTTACATATTTACAGAAAAAGAATTACCCCTTTGGTGGGGGATCAGTTGAAGGTACTGCATCTTTATGTCTACAGGAGGGGTTAAAACGAGCACCTTGACAGATATATGAGATTGGGTGCAGCTTAGTCCTTTCTTTGTACATCACTATGTTGTTTTAGCATGTTCTAGCTCTTTCCTGAAAAAGAATGTTCCGTAATGGAAGTTCTGTGGAAAGGGTGGTTCCACTTGGCCCTGCTGCTGTTGTAGGCTTCACCCTCACATGAGCCCTAGTCTCCACTGGTACTTTGACCACACAACTTGAGCGTGGACACATGCTCCTACTCTCCCCTACACCCAAGAAGAGGTGAGCAAGCTTAAGCCTTATTCCTTCTCTGCTCGCCAGCTGCAACAGGTGCTTGGGGCCCTAGCTACTAACTGCTTGGAGCACTAGTCACACAAGTTGGGCCTGATTTGTAGCTAGGGCTTGCAATGCATTTTTTAACTTTTGTCTTTTTCAGTGTGTGCTGCACTGTTAAGTGTTATACTTAAGGGGAGAGCTGGAGAGAAGCATTAGGCATAATGGGAATGTGGAGGAGTTGCAGCTTGGGAAATTTTACCTTGCCGAGCTAAGACCTGCAGTCTCAATCCTGATGAGCTGGAAGGATGGACCATGACCTTGTAAATGAAGATGGTCCGTGTCTGTGCACATCTGTTATGGTGTGAAATTGTTATTTAATTTTCTGTTTACTGACATTGCAAATCACATCCCTAAAAGCATACTCATATAAAAATAAAAATCATATTTCCACCTCGTCTGTCATGTAAATATGGACAGAAGTTTTTTTAATTTTTAGCATGATAGGAAGGCTTGATCCTTAGTTTCTGCTTTGTTACAGTAATACTTTGTCTTTGAACTTATTGTATCTGTCCTTTGAAAAAAAAATTTTTCTGGACAGTTTTCAAGTGATTCCTTAGTAAGTATATTTTTATGTAATTTCCATTTATAATTTTGTAAAATCTCTTAGAACATCTGGGACGTTTCAAAAAATATTCCTTAACAACACACTTATCTGTCCTGTTTATGCCAGTGACCAGATTTGGTATTACTTAAATTTGTAAGAGCTGATGACAAAAAATCTTTGGGGGGGTCGACTTTGTTGGTGCATGGTTTTCAGGCCTAACCCTCTAGGTTCATAGGTGTTTACTAAGCTAATGACCACTTCGGCTTTTTTAAGCCTAGCCATGCATCCCAAATCTCTAACGTGTTCTGGTACACTTGGTAAGTGTAATCAGGAGTTTGGGAGATGAACCATTTACAAGCAGAGGGACCTGCAAGTTGAACTTGTATCCAATAGAGAGACAGGTGCCAAACTAGGGGTCAATTTCCTGTTCCCCATCCAGTTGCACAATTTACACTTGAAGCGTGATAAGGAGGAAATGTGCTTCTTCATTGATTGGTGGCCTTGGAACAGCTATTGCATATTTTAAAGGTAAGATGAAAAAATGGGTTACTATCTTAACAGTTCCAGTGTATACAAAGCAGCCAGAGCTGAAAGGGGGAGACTCATTTTAAAAGAGAGATCTGATGGGGTGGGCACTTAGTATTCTGACTATGGAATGAAGTAGGAGGGCCAATAAATTTAAGCAGCTGAAAGGGACGTGACTTCATAAAATGGTTTTGCGCTTGCTGATAATAGCCAATGAAAGTGGAGATCGAAGCAGTTATGTGGTCAAGTTAACATAAGGAGCGGGCAACTACAGAGATGACAAGTTTAAAAATACAACAGCAGCAGGGTTGGATAGTGGGGAAATGTAATTTCTGTGCGACTCACAATAGGCACATCTTTGTTTTCTTTCCTATTTTAAATATGCAGTAAATATCTGAGTACAGTTAAAAGACTGTGTAATGAAAGTACACCTCAATATAAATTTTTTTTTAAAAAGCAATACAAATTACAAGAAAGTAATGCAAGGAAAAACAAACTAACCTTTCTCTCATAACAGTAATAGAAGTTTTACCTTGCCTGCTGATATATTTGTAGGTGTACATGTTTATCTATACACACACTCACACACATATGTATGTGGTGTGTGTATATGTATATATGTGTGTGTATATATATATATATATATATATATATATATATATATATACAGAAAGAGAGAGAGATGAAATAGGTGGTGTGTTTGTATTTATATATATATATATATATATATATGTTTTGATCTACATCAATACATATGATTGATTTAGATCAAAACATATAGCTATATATATCATCTATATCTAGTTATGTCTTTATTTAGTTATTCAGAGGTAATACAACACCTGCATGTTGTTTTCAGAGTGCCATGTCACAATTCACAGTAGTAGTATTTCAGGTGCTGAAAAACATCACCTTCTGGAGCAAAAACAGGGGTTTTGTTCTTGTGTTATAAAAACAGGATAGAGTTTTGACTTGTAAATTATGCATTTAACTTTGTCAGAAAAAGTGGAAATGTGTAAATTGTTATGGAATGACTCTAAAGCCATCTGCGTTATGGTGACTGTGAAATGTTATTAATGTGAACATGAAAGCCAGAACATGAGTTATGATGTGTTTCAGAAAAAACAACTACTATTGTCCGTGCACTTTACGGCAGAGCTTAATTCTTCTGACCTCTCCCTCAGTTCTTCTGCCTTCGTCTTCTGTTGTGAAGATTTGAAAACTGTTTCACCGGTGCATACCCTGCCTCTTGTTGATTATCCCCTGTGTTGGAGCTTTCAAACAAAACACTTTTCTTACCGGAAACAGTTTCTATAGACAAAACTGAAGAATTCCATGCTGTTTGTGGTTTACATTGCCTGGAAAATGTAAGCTTGAGCTTCTATTTTCCTGGCAATGTAAAATGAGGGGGGGGTCCAACATGAACTCGGCAGAAGGCAAACAAGAATGAGGGCGAAAGAACCAAGGGAGAGGGAGGAAGAATTCAGCTCTGCTGTACAGTGCATGGACAATAATTCTGGACCTTTAGCATATTATAGGTGTGTGTTTGAAATGCCCCAGGGCATTTGTGAAAAAAATACAACAAACAAGATATCCATTTTCACACACATACTATCCCAGTGTGATCTTCTGAGAATGCCGCACTTTCTGTGACTGTAAAAGTCAGAGATGTAGAAGCCACAGTAGTGTACTTCAGCTTGTTACTGTTGGATGCATACAATGACTGCTCCTCCCTACAAGCCATATCTGTGTTTATTTAACGGTGATCTTGCAACTGATGTTTGAGTTCACACACAGTCTAGCTCAAAAAATTCTACATTTTTGTAGACTTCTGATGTCCCATTAAGAAAACAAAAGACATAATAGCCAGAGAAAGGTATTTCAACATGTTTCTGTCAGTGTTAAACTGTCTTCATAGGCAGAATCAGTAGTCATTTAACAGTGGCATGTAACTGTCCTTTGTTTTCCCAGACAACATGCATTCACAGCATTCTTCCAAAACTTAGCCAGCTTCAGTGTACACCTCTGAGGTTTGATTATGAGGAAAGTGAGAGATAAAGAATCTTGTTGTTGCTGTTAGATACATGTATTACCCCCAAGACAAGCTTTCACTATTAAGAATTATTTAATAGTGATCATGTAAATTTTATGTGCTTTCTCTCTGGGCCTGCCTTTTTATCCCCCATTGAGATAGCAACATTCTGCATACTCCTCTGATGTTAAATTATGAAGATGAAAGAAAAAAATGGCCACAGTAGCAGTCATTTGTAACTACCCTTTGTTTTCACCTACAGACTGATTACCTGGAAGGAGCAGAATTAAAGACCACAGAAATGCATGTCATTGTGTCAGGTCAGTACTGCAGTCGTGGTCACCTGCTAATTTGAACAGTAGTCTGCCTCCAGGAATTAAAAAAAAATATTACCTACAGCAGTCTGCTGCGGCCTGACTGCCTGTTTTCCTCTATGGTATAAGCTTCCAGTCCAGAATATGCAATTGCATTTTAACTCTCTGCGTATAATAACAGGTTGTCAAGTTGGTACAACAACTTCAGTGTTGTTTTCTCAGAGCTAGGTATTATGGGATATCTCATACGTTGTTAAGAGCTCAGTAAGCCACAAGGACAACTTTGAAATGCCAGATTGTTGGACACAGCTGTTTTACAATTTTTTTGATTCATGATTTGTTACCCATTTCATATTTCACCACAGTTGCATGACCTTTTCTGTGCACTTCATATTTATCACTGCTGTTACAGTAGCCTTCGCTATATGGGCTAAATCCTGACAAGAATATAATAGCCGCCCAGCTTACAAAGTGTCAGAGCACCTTACACGCAGCCATGCCTGAGCGGAGCTGACTAAAAGTCACGTTAGCTTCCCTGCTGCTGAAGAGAACGCTCCTGTGAGGCATTTGAGGATCAAGAATCGGCTGCTGTTTTACTTTGCTGGGAACATAAATTCCCTTTGCTGAGAAATTTCCTTTTCTTAAATTAATTCTAGTTTTATTACTTTTCTGTTCAGGAAAGTTATTTTAAAGTTAGGAGCGTTGTGTTTTAACAGAATGCCTTGAGACTGTAACTTTCACTTAAACTGAGCAGTCTTTTGCTTTGGTTTAAAAATACTGTAAACTAAAACATCTTTTCTGTGGATAAATTGTGTTCATTTTTCCAGTTGTGGGGCTACTCTAGTGTTTCATAGTGATTTTTACTGTGTTTTATTTTCTGTCATAAAGTAGGTTTTGTGGACTAGTAGTTTTGCCAGCATTTGCTGCTTGTATTCCATCGGAAAAGGCACCATTTTTGGCTTGACCATGGAATACATTGCCAGTATTATGATCAGTCCTTCCAGCCACAAAAAAAAAGTTGAGTAAGCAGCCTTTGCCACCACAGCAGGCTGGCAGTTTGCCTCAGCCGCAGGTGGGTGAATTTACTGTGACCATTTGTACCTCAGATCATTCTTCTTTTATCCTCGATCCCTCTGGTGTAGTGTCTGCAATCACTGTGGACCAGGGGTTAGCCACCTCATCTGCAGTTGTTGGCATTCCCTCACTGGTCAAGGAGAGCCACTCTTGTCATCCCCGGGAGAGGAACAGGAAGATGTCCCTGTTGTGTCAGAATGCTGTGCCTATCCCTGGAGAAGCCAATGTTGTTAGTCACATGGTTGGCACCATTTTTCCTTTCAAACAGAAAACAAACATGCATCTACTCTTCCTCAAATTTCTTTTGATAGTAGTAGTTTGTGGGCTGGCTCGGGTTTACTCTGGCTTTTGATCCGTGTTGTAAAACAGTTTGTTAAAAGAAAGAGCAACTCATCTTGTCTTGATGAGATCCTGGATTCTGCCTCCTGAACAGGAAGATGCAGGAATGCATTCAGGGTTTTTTCCTGCGATTTTTGAATTGGACTCCAAGGAGAGCTCAGTTTCTGATTCTCCATGTGGGGATTTCTGTTTCTCCATGTGGGGATTTCTGTTTCTCGTAGACTATTACTAGAATGTGCCGGTATTTCTGGTGGGAGACACTGAGGTTTCTCAGTCCCTTAGAAAATAATATGAGTTGTTACCGAAGGATTTTCCGGAACCTTCACCTGTCCCTCTTGTCTCCTCTGTTTGAGGCTGTGTGTCTTACTGAATGTTGTTTTCCTGATAGGCAGCTATACCTAAAAGGGCAGATTGGATGCATAAAGTTCCTCAGTATTTTAATTTTTTGTACTCTGTTCTCAAACCTGACCCAGCAGCTGTAGCCTTAGTTGACCCCTCTGCTGCTAAGCACTTAGTTAATTCCAATCCTACTCTTTCTAATAAGTATGAAAAATTATTGATGGGTATAAGAAAAAAAGTGCACACTTCGATTTTTCAGAATTTTAAATTGTCAGGCTCATATGTTCTGACAAATTGTGAAAGTATGAGGAATGTTTGTACAGTTTCTTGTGAAGAAGAATTTGCTTTAAATAATTTAATTTCTTCTGTTGCACATGTCATTACTTTTTCTTTACAGTGTGCGTACGACCCTGATGACACTTCCCCCAGGGCATTGGCCACTGGTACTGTGTTAAGGAGGTTTGCTTGGATGCATCCTCAGAACCACCCTAATGAGATTTAAATTTCCCCCTTGGACAGAGATTTAGAGTTTAGCCCCTCTGCTACAGAGGTGACCCAAAAACTGTGATGAAAAGGGCAAGCTGACGCAGGGCATCTCTGGGGTTCCTTTAGCGCTCCATTTCCAAGTTGTCGAAGGGGTTTTCTTTATCCTCATCCAGTTTTGACAGAAAACAAAATTAACAGTCTGAACAGAATTCATGTAAACAGATGTTTAAGGAGTGGCAAGGGGATTCCAAAAGTAAGTCTCACCCCCCCCCCCAAAAAAAAACAAGGACAATCCAACAAGTGTGAATGATCCTTCAAGAGACCTTGTAACCTTCTCCCACGCTGGCCCCTTTTCTCTTCCAGAAAATCTGAATCTTCATTTTTCTCTTTAGCAACAGATTGTTTCAAACAAATGAGTTCTGGAAATCCTTCATTAGGCTTACAGATGGTAGTGGAAGGAGATCCCTTCTTTCCAAAGGGGTCATTCCTCATCATACAGACCACCTGTTCTTTATCGCATACTTTCCCAAGGAGTGATAGAACCATTTCCACTTTCCCAGGTGGGGAAGGGGTTTTATTCAAGGATGTTCCTAGTGTCAAAGAAAGAAAGCAAATGCTTGGAGACCAGTTCTGGTTCTTTTTTTCCTAAACCAGTTTGTGATAGTACCCAAATTCAGATAGATGTCAGTTCATAACCTGTTAAGTCTTCTTTCTCTTCCATGTTTCCTGTTCATCATCACGTCCATATTCATCCAGACTTTAGACGTTTCTTAAGGCTTTGTTTATTTGGATCACATCAGTTCTCTGCCATACCCTTTGAACTATCCACTGCACCAGGTGTGTTCACGAAGTGTCTCACTCGAGTTATAGCTCATGATAGGCTACAGGTTTTCTAAATTTTTTCCATATTTAGATGAGTTACTTACCTTTGCAGAGTCTTTTTGAAAATGTCAGGAGTCTCTCTCTCTTGGGTGAGAGATGTCTTGCACAAGCTGGGATTCCAAGAGATCATTCAAAGGTCTTCACATAGGATTGTGTTCTTGGGATGTCAGCTTGGCATTTCAGTTCAAATAGTGTTTCTTCTACAGGAAAAAAATAGACATTTATCTAGATCTAGTTTTAAGGTTTTCCACTCAGACTTGGGTCACTGCGAGGGACCACCTCAGGATTTTGAGTCTCATGGCATCTAAGAGTCTCATGATACCATGGCAAGACTCCACATGAGGTAGATGCACTGTTATCTGAAACCTCCATCCCAGCTTAAACATCCATTTAACTTTTCAGATCCCAGTACTGGGGTTTGTCAGAAAAGTCTTTTGGTGGAGACAGCAGGTATCATTAAGTCCATATTTCGCCTTCTCTCTCCCTGCCCCATAGCAGTCATTCACCATAGATACTGCGGATTTTGCTTGGGGAGCGGTTTCACCAGGAATAAAAGTGCAGGATGTGTGTGACAGATGCAAGCACATAAATATCAGAGATTCTTGCTGTGATTAAGGCACTGAAATCTCTGAACCATCTTTGGTCCCTGGGAACTCTTCAAGTGGTTACAGACAGTACCACAGTGGTATGGTACATCAGCAGACTAGGGGAAACCAGGTTTTTACCCTGTTTTCAGAAAAGGACTATTAACTTGAGATATGGTTTCACAGCACAGTCTCACTCTACAGGCATTGTACATTCTATCAGAACAAAGTTGTGTGGCAGACAAGCTAAGCAGGACCAGGACAGACCCTCAAGGCTGGAAACTAATTGGGGGGGGGGGGTCTTACAAGATTTGATCCTTCTGTGGGGAGTTCCTATTTGAACAGTCCATTGAAAAAAGTCTGTTCCAGGACTCCCTTAGGAAGGCCTGGAAGACAGATGCCTTTTCTTTTCTTTGGACTGGAATGTTCCTGTATGCCTTTACACCCTTTCTACTGGTATTCGGGGCGCTTCTGAAATTTAGAAGGAATTCCACACGATCATTGTGCTGAACCCCTTCTAGGCCAGGCAACTGTGGTTCTCCCTTCCTTTTGGAAATTGCCGGGGCAATTACCACAAACTTCCCCACAGAATGGACCTACTCGCACAAGATCAGGGGTGTTTGATGCACCCTGACATTGGTCACGTTCAGTTGACTGCCTCGATGATCGTCATAATTCCTGTTAGGACCTTTTTTTGGAGGACATGCAGCAGGTACTAATGGAGGCGAGTAAGCCGCATGCCTGAAAATGATACATTGAAACAGAAAAGGGTTTCTACTGGTGCCAGCAGCATGACCAGCACCCATTCAGGGCTAGGTGTTCTCTGGTTTCAGTATTTGTGTGAGTTGCTGTCCTGTGGCCTTTTTTATTCCTCTGTCAGGATTCATTTATTGGTCATTTCAGCACATCTGCCCATACAGCCTCCTCTTTTAATGGAGTCTTATGTCAAAATGTTCCTGAAGGGGGTTTTGCATAAGAGGCCTCCAAGTAAACCGGTGACCCTTCCTTGAGATCTTAATTTTGTGTTAGAGAAGCTAACACTTGCTCCATCTGAACCAGCTAATCTGGCTGACTTGAGGTTGTTAATGTGGAAAACAGTTTTACTGATTGCTTTGACCTCTGCAGAAAGGGTATCTGAGTTACAAGCTCTTATGGTGTGTCAACCCTACCTCATTTTCCTGGCAGGAAAGTTCTGTAGAGCTTTCCACCCAAACTTGCCTTTTTAGTTGGCTCAGCTTGAGCTGGTTGACAGTTTGGGCACATGAAAGGTGTCCTGAAGCTCTGGAAGCTGGCCAGCTCTTGTATCCTTGGCAGCATGTAACTATAGTTAAGGCTACTGCAGCAGTGATCATTTGAAAATCTACTGTCATGGTTTATCCTTTTTGTATCCTGTATTTACTAAAATACCTTTGTATCATTATGCTGCCAGTCTGCAGAAAAAAAAAGTAATTTGATTAATCATTTTAATGATGCACTCCATAAGTATCTTTCTTCCAAAAAAATATTTATTTGTGAATTAGGTGAGCAAACTGTTTTCAGGAACATTTTCAGACATGACCAAGACAGTAAGATATAAAAAATAGAACAACATTGAAAAAAAAGTAAACATCAGTAATGACATATAACATAATAAACCCTGTTTAGTAGTTTTCAAAAAGTTATCCCAGATATTTCCAAAGAACATAGCCCTGTTTTTCACTTCAGACCTTTCTCATGTTAAACACATACCAAGTAAATCTATTACTCAATGAACGTAATTTAACTGAATGATGTTTCTTTTTCACTTCAGACCTTTCTCATGTTAAACACATACCAAGTAAATCTATTACTCAATGAACGTAATTTAACTGAATGATGTTTATCTACATGTTCACCATTTTTTACGAAGGTAACCATTCATTTGGCATTTCTCTTCAATGTTTCCACAATCTCTCTAGTTCCAAATTTAATATTTAAACCTAAATTGAGGAGTTGGAAAAACAAGTCACATCTTCTGTATTTCACAAATCCTCCACATTTATCCATTCATTCTTGGCTACCTATAAAGTAAAGGAGTTTAGATGCAACTTTGTAATATTCTGAGTATCTTGAATAAATCTGCTATGTTTTAGTGTAAAAATATGATGATTATTTTTCTCAGTTAAAATGGTTGAGAGGGTGTTGCCTTATAAAACCAAAAAATAAACTCAAAATAGGCAACCTATGAACCTATAAGACTTTGAGTTATCTGTCTACTTTGAATCTGCCCTTTATATGACCTTTAACCAGCAATCTTACTCTTAGGTGTATACTAGCAAATAACCACTGAGGCTTTTAACCATGCAGCCCAGATGTAGCCCCCAAGTTATTGTGACCTAGAGATTATTTTCAGAGATGTATGTTAGGGCATGATTTAATGGCTGCCTCTGTCTATCAGAGACATAGGTGTCAGACCAGGGGTGAATTTTAAATTTTTCATCCACTGGTTGAGATTGCACTTTACTAGGATTAGTGAAGGGCTCCGCTTCACATGGGTGGGAAGTCTATTCCAGAGAATGAGGATTCTCTGAGATGCATACCGGTCCCTCCAGTATGTCCTGTTTAAGTCACACGCAAAGTTTAGATCCTTCAATGTAAGAGTTCTGGAGCTGTTTGTTTTGCAGATATGCAGGAGATATGCATCCGAGCAAGATCCAAGGATGCCTTGTATGCTGGGCATAAATCGCCTGTCGTCAATTTATTTGAAGCAAGTAGATAGAAAGGGTTGTGAGACTGTCTGCATAGGACATTGTGTTTACACCCTGTATTTTTTGTGAGTAACCCCTGTGAACTTTACAGTTGTATGTGCTTGGTCAGGTACATAGAGCAAGGGGTGTTATACTCAATGATCGGCTGAGTACAGTGGCACAGTGACTTCCCTGGATCTATATGTCGTGCCCTTACTTGCAAGTTGAGTGACATAAAATGATTTTTTACCACTTTAAAGGCAGGTTACTATCTACATGACTCCCCTGACTACTGTTTCTACTTTTAGGGGCATTTTGTCAATGAGGTAGTTTTTCTGGGTGACCAGCTTCCCAAAGGTGCTGTTATGCATTTCTTGGAATGGAGTTTTAAACCATGGCTTTGGCATAAGTGATTTGTGTTTATGGGGGGTTCTATGATTACTCCTTGCTTGCAGTCATTGACAAACTTATTAAGCTAGAGGCACTTGATATTAGCTTTGACTTGATACCAAAGAGGAGCAAACCTAGCACATTAGAGTCCCGTGGAAAGCCACTGGTGACTGGCCTTTTTGGTAAGGGTGGCCTCTCCAGTCCTGATTTCCTGGCTTCTGTCTGTGAGCCAGCTGGCTGTCCAGCAAGATACACTGGGACTTGGGCCTAATTCCATCAGTTTGCTTACAGTGCTTGAGTGGAGTATTGTATCAAATGCAGTAGCTACGATGAGGTAGGAAGTCTGTGCCATTTTGTCCTCATCCATTGCTTTGGTGACCATCTCAAAGAAGTCCATTAGGTTCAGTAGGCATGTGTCTGAAGGTTCCCTACGTCAGTTAATCATTTCCCTAATTCTTTCCATGGCTTTTAGTCAGACTAATGGGGCTGCAGTTCCCAGGATCAATTGATGGTCCACCCTCGTGCAGAGAAATGACTGTTGATTTGCGTAGCACAAAGCCTGTGCAGAGTGTTTGGTTGAATGGTGACTCCAGTGGCCTTGACAGATCATATTTCAGGCTATTTAGAAGGCATCCTGTGATATTACTGGGTCCCACTGAAACTATATTCTTGGCCTTAGCATGTCTAAGATCAGCTCCTTACTGATAGTTGGAGGGGTCATATTATGTGGTATTTCTTGGGGGTAGCTGGGTGTGAGACGGGGATAAAGTTGGAGCTGAATCTGTCACCCAGATGATTTGCTGTATTTCATGATTCTGTGGATGTGACTTTAACAGTTCAGCACACTATTGTGTGCTGCCTTAGAGGTTTTGGACATTGCTAAAGATTGCCCATGGCCTGGGGCACTATCTTTACCTCAAAATGTTTTTGTCAGTTTTGTTGTTTGTCCAGTTTGATGAGTTTATTTATTTATTCATTATTGTTACACTTCCTAATTTTAGTGATGACCTTTGTTTGTTTTGTTGTACAGCACATTTAATTTTGGATTCCACCAGGGTATTTTGTTTTTTGAGTTAGTTTTGGGCTTGCTTGTGGTAGGCACAGCAACCTCTATGCAGTAACTGACAGCTGTACAGAGCTCCCATGAATACTCCTGCATTGGTTTGGAGGGGATTGAAATTTTGACAGGTTATTACTAAATGAAAGGTAGTGTTCTCCCATATTTGTGAGTGCCAGGTCCAATGCGTTTGTACCTCTGGTAAACACATGCTTCAACTGGTTCAGGGTGTTTGTGTTTACAAAGTCTAGGAATCTTTGGACCTGCAAATCTGGGGTCATGTAAGATTCGCATTGTATACAGGAATAGTTAAAGTCCCCCACAATTATGGCGTTTGGTTGAATGGTGGTTGTCCCCAGTAGGTTTAATTATGTGCTGTGGGTTTCATGGGACATAGAGGGTGACCTGTATCTTTCCAGGATAGGGTATTGGACTTGTCTGTGGTAATCTGGACATGGAGGAACCCCAGTGTGTCATCCTGCTTAACCAGCCTAGAGGTGTGTTTGTTATTGATGTAGCTTGAGACACCTTAATCTTTAGTCCTTGTCTTTCAGGTTGCTTGTCTAAATGTGAGGAAGGCACTGAAGGCTTGCACTGCTGGGGTGTACTGTCTGTGTCTTTAAATCATGTCTTGGTAACTGCACAGTTGGTCTGCATTCACCAAGGTGAGGAGAGCTTAGAGACTGGAGATTCTTGATTAGATTAGACTTTTGATGTTGAGCATTAGCTTCTTCAGATTTCCTTGGGTAGATTTTGCTATGTTGGAATGTTTGCCAACTTGGCATGGCCCAAAAAAGGCTGTATGGTGAGGACAAGGTTTTAGCCATTATTTGAAAGCCTAAGGGGACAGGTGCAGACCATCCTTGGCAAAGCAACGTGGTTTCTTAACCATGTCCTCCCATGTCCTCCCACACTGACAAATAATTCTCTCGCCTTAGAATGAAAAACTGAGCCAGTTATTAAAGTTGATCATCTTCTGCTTGTATTGTGGCTTCATGCTTGGTGAAGGTAGAATGCTGCTGACTGTTACGCACATACCAGCCTGTGACACACAGTCCAAAATCTCCATAATATCTGTCTTCATGTAGTCTGTGGAGATGCATCTTAGGTCTTTTACATGTTCATGGACTTTGAATCATACTGGTACCTCTGGTGAAATGACTTGAGTGCATCCTTAGATTTGCCGATCCTGGTCCTGATAGGCAACTGACTGTTCAGCCTGGTGAGTGGCGCATCAGTATGCCGTACAATGGAGTCCCTTATCACCAGACACCTGGGTGGTGCATTAGCTTGTTTTATGTGGTGTGTCACTATGTCCTACAACAAAGTCCCCTATGATTAGAGTCCTGGGTAATGTATTGGCACATCAGTATGCCGTACAATGGTGTCCCCTATGACCAGAGTCCTGGGTAGTGTATTGTCTTGCCTAATTGGCTTGGCAGTTGAGGCTTCACTTGGTTGAGTCCTGGGTAGTGTATTGGCTCACCGTATTGGCTTGGTACCAAAAATCAAAAGCGACCACTGGAACACAACACCTTCAGGACCTTAGTTGTTTCATTTAAATTAATTTATTCATTTTAAAAATGAGATGTATATGTTTCTTCAATTTTGTACATAGATTTGTATATAACTTTGTATATAGTGATGTCATGTAAAATGTTGATAGGTTGAATGTTTTTAAATTAGAGCCAGCTGACATGTATTTAAACGTAGGAAACTACAATGTAATTTGTCTGAGGTAGTCTACCATTGTGGAGACGAAAAGCGCTTTACTTAAATAAACCGGCGTTTTTATAAGTGTTGTGTTCCAGTGGTCGCTTTCGATTTTTGGTGCTGTTTACGTGTCTTGGAATCTTTTGTATTGAGTTGGTAGTCGAGGCTGCACTAGGTGGAGCCCTGGGTAGTGTATTGTCTTGCCTTATTGGCTTGGTAGTTGTGGCTGCACTGCATGGAGTCCTGAGTAGTGTATTGGCTTGGTAGTCAAGGCTGCACTGGTGGAGCCCTGGGTAGTGTATTGGCTTGCTAGTTGTGGCTGCACTGCATGGAGTCCTGGGTAGTGTATTAGCTTGCCTTATTGAATGTGGAGCCCTGGGTAGTGTATTGGCTTGGTAGTTGTGGCTGCACTGCATGGAGTCCTGGGAGTGTATTGGCTTGCCTTATTGGCTTGGTAGTTGAGGCTGCACTTAGTGGAGCCCTGGGTAGTGTATTGGCTTGGTAGTCAAGGCTGCACTGGGTGGAGTCCTGTGCAGTGTATTGGCTCATCTTATTGGCTTGGTAGTTGAGGCTACACTGGGTGGAGTCCTGGGTAGTGTATTGGCTTGGTAGTCGAGGCTGCACTGGGTGTGGCTGTCTGTGCAGTGTTAGGATTGGCTGGTAGTTGAGGCTGCACTGGGTGTGGCTGTATGTCCAGTTTTACATGCTGTTTCTGTTAAGTGCTTTCGGTTTTGCTGAGGATAGTTTTTGCAGGTGGAATGTTTGGGAGGTCTTTGGGGGTCTGGGAAGATTAGATTTAAGTACCTCAGCATAGGTAGATCTGTGTGTTTACAATGTATGGTGGATATGATGTATGGGTTTCTGACAACCAGATTGTTATGAGTGCTTGTACATGAGAGTTTTGCCTCCAGAAACATTGGACAAGTACATTGTATTTGTATGAGGGTCTCTCGCATACTGTATTTTTTTTATGATTGTGGCTGTCATTGAACATAAGACAATTGTCACATTGTCTCAGTATACCGATATCCACCATACAGGCTGTGGAGAAATTAGGAAAGTGCATATCCATGATGTCAAGTCCTTTACTGTGTACATTAAAAGGTTGCAGTGGACAAGGGGTTAATAGTGCACTGACTTTTATTTTTTGAGCTAGGGACTAGACTAGGCTGTATAATAAATTCAAGGGACAGTGCTGCTCAATGCAGAGTAGCTGCTCAGTGCGCAGACTAGCTGCACTGTGTTGCTCAGTGCACAGACTAGCTGCTCAGCGCACAAGTTAATTTGTTCTACACTCAAGAGTTACTTGCACAGTTTCAGAGGGGGGTTTATAGGAAAAGTTTGGTTTCGAGGTGTCTGCAACTATGGGTCTATGTCACAAGATAGACTTTTCAGAAAGTCAAACTTCATATGGTTGAGACTATATGCTTGACTTTCTGAAATGCTGAAAAAAAAAACAGTACAACAAAAATCTATATTTTGTGTGAGTTACTATATTTTTGTAGGGGCACGCCTTCTTTCAGCCCCCACACCCCCTGCAAATTATGTATACCAACTCTGCACATTGCAGTGGGGAAAGGGGTAAATTCCCCAATCCCCACTGTGCTGCGATCTCCATACAAATACTTCAACTTTTCAGAAAGTCGAACATATGGTCTGAGACATATGAAGTTCGACTGCCCAAAGAGTCGATCCTTTGAAGGGACCAGGGGACCCCTGCATTTATACAGGGCACTACTAACCACCGCTGCCTGATGGGCAGTGGTGTACACATGCTCCAAAAAAAGATCACTTGAGAAAGTAATGCTACCACAAATCAACTCTCAACTACCTGGACAAGGCCCTTTCAAGTATTAGCGACCTTTAAAATGATTTAAAGTTTAAGTCAACAAATGAGCAAAAAAAGCAGTAGCAATCTAAAAACGTTCCAAAAACAGTGGACCATGTGAAGCAGCATGACGCACTCATACCTACAGTAATCTCCAAAGTTTTTATTAATGCAAAAGCAATTAAATTCACAGCGTTTTAGTCCAACAAATATCAGGCTTCATCAGATAAACAAGGAACTCAGCACAATACCTCTGTATATATACACGCCCTACCAGTTAAACAATAAAGGAATTAATGTCAATAATCTTTTTTAAAAGGGCTAGAATTCTGAAAAATATAAATATCAAAAGAAGCATATATAAAAACAATAATATATAACATAAAAATTCATACATGTATTAGAAACAGGTTATATGACAATGTCAGTATCAGAAATGGTAAAAGCAAGGAAATAAGGTACTCTTTATAAATATTAAAAATACCCTAACAAAAAGAAAATACAATACAACTACAGGACTGTGGTTCAAACTGAGCCACTCACAACTTAGCCAGTCTCAATTTCAACAAGGGTGTTGAAGAGATATTGTTTAAACCAGGGGGTTTATTCGCCTGTAAAGTAATCTGCCAAAATGTTTCCATATATGCCAGTTGGGATTCCCAAGGTCCCCCCCCTCGGATTCTTAGAGACCATTTCTTTTAGAAAGAGCTCATACTTGGCATTGGGACAGGACGTAAGATGTTTAAACAATGCATTATGATTATTTTTGTTAGTAATATTATTCCTGTGCTCATAAATGCTCCGTTTGAGCCGCCTCTCAGTTTTCCCCCACATAAAAACTTTGACATACACTGCAAATAACTAGGTAAACCAACCCAGAACTATTGCACTTAAAATAACCTGAGGAAACCACAACCTTATTTCTAGTGGCAACCAAAACTACTTCCTGTTGGATTATATGAGCACGCTGCCTACAGGCACCACACCTGTATGTCCCTTTTCTTTTATGAGAAGGGGCAGATGTATAATTTGCCCTCTCCAATAAACTCTTGATGTTTCGTCCTCTCCTGAAGACCACCTTAACTGGTTTATCTTTAGGATTCTGCAAATCAGTCAATTCAAAGAATTTTTGCACTCATTCTCAACATTTTTTTTAATATAATGTGCATTACCACTAAAATTAGTGATAAAAGCCCTATTGTAACCTACATCCATAATATTAAGTGCTCTATGTCTGTTTGAAAAATCAATACCCCTTCCCAATATGGGACTATATTTGTCTTTCCTACCCTGTGTTATTTCCTGATGAATGCTAGAAATTAGAACATCAGGGTAGCCTCGTTCCAAAAGCATGTCTCTCAGCAAGGAACATTCCAGCTGAAAATCAACCTCGTCAGATGTCATGCGACTAGCACGAACATACTGACCTTTAACAGTCCCCTTCTTTTGAATGAAGGGGTGCGCACTAGTAAAACTAATGTATGTATTCGAAAAAGTTGGTTTTGTATGAATAGTTGATTTAAAGCTTTGCTCATGCTTACGTGAACATCTAAATAATCCACACTTTCAAAACTAACTTGGTGAGTAAACCGAAAGAACTTGGTAGTATGATTAATATATGACTTCTTCTAATTTGTCCAAACTGCCCGTCCAAAAAAAATACAGATATTGTCCAAAAACCTGGTACATAACTCCCAGTATTGGACGTATGGACAGTTATGAATGAATTTAATTTCCCACGTAGATACTACCATGTCTGCAGATATGGGGGCACAGTTAGCCCCCATTGCCACACCAGTTTCCTGCTTAAAAAACTCACCTTCGAAAAACAAAAAATTACTTTTCAAAACTAATTCGGCAATTTCCAAACGCACACAGATCTCATTTTCAGTTATTCCAGGTCTAGTTCTTAAAGCCTCTTACATCCAAGCAAGACCTACTTCATGTGGAATAACTGAAAAAAGGTCAACTATGTCCACTGTAATAAATTTTAATTCAGGTGAGTTGAATTCATGTTGCACTTTACTCAAAAATTCCCAAGAGTCTTTCAGTAAATAGACTTCTCTACCCCATAACATCTTCATCTTCCAGTCAAGAAATTTAGCTAAAGGTGAAATTTTAGCACCTTCAGCCGCGACAATCGGACGAAGGTGGAGATCCTTGGTACACTTATGGATCTTGGGTAATACTAATGCATATTTATTTATGTTTTTATGTATATTTACATTTACGTATATTTAATGTTGCATATTTATAAGCATTGGGACATGTGACTACTGGATTGTCAGCTGACTTTATTGCATTTATTATGTTAAACTACTACGTCTGATGAAGCAACTAGTCTAGTTGTGAAAGCGCTAACCATTTTTATTTTTTCTATTTTTGGTTTGAATAAACGTATGTTTGTGTGTTAACTTGGTGCATTTTATTTCATTTCACGTATCTGTTTTATCCACCTTGTTTTTACCCTGAGTCATTCGTATGTTTTTTGTTTGGATTTTTCTAATTTCATTTTCAAGGTTTTTAAGTTGAGGGTGAATAGGGGGATTAAAAGTACTATTCTTCCTGGGTGCATCCACTTCAAGAGGGCTCTGGTTATTACCAAATAGATTTTCAAGATTCAATTTTCAAATAAACATTTTTAAATCCAAAATGACCCGAGTCAAGTTACTTTTCTTATTAGGAACAAATTTAAAACCTTGCACAAACAAGTCAAAAAATTCATCAGTAACAAAATTGTTGTAATTAAATACATGAAAGCCAGGTCTAGAAATTACTTGAACATTATCGTCGACCTGTACACATTCAATAACATCAGATGCAATTAATGACGTCCCCTGTACCCCCCCATCCCTCCAGTTGGTAATTCCCCTTGTAAAAATGGTTGTAGTTTGTTATGCAATCTATCAGATGTACGGGGTAGGGATTCCTGAACACCATTGGGAATATTATTATTATCACAATCTAAAAAGGTTAACTGAAGTGCAAAATAATAAAATAAATCCCTTATCTGCCAAGGATGGAGCAGGCTTAATTCACAACTCTCTTAGTTAGGGAAGGCTGCCAAGCAGGTGGAAGCTCCGGGAAAATGAGCAGCAGAGATTTTGTAGTAAAGGTTGACCTAAGAGCCGTACTTGTTTGCTGAGTGGGCACTCATTATTATGGATCTAAGAAAAAATGGGTGGGAAAAGTACTTGAATAGCTTGCACAAAAGGCAATAGCAATGAACGATGGGAGGGAATGGCTTTGGAAGTCAAATCACCAAAAGGGGCGAAGGCCAGAGACACATTCTTTTAAAACAACAGCAGGAAGAAGGTGCGAGGGTTGGGATAAAATTCATGGTGCAGCAAGCAGTATAGCTAGGGAGGGATCTGGTCGAATAAAGCCAATATTGGACCTGCAGTCCTGAAGGATCTGCCACACATTCACAAAAACAAACAGCACTGCAGTTACCTGATGTAAAGGTATGAACCTCATCTGCGACATTAACAAAACATGTTGAAGAAACTGAGATTGCCCCTTCTCTGGGGCAGATTCCCTTTTCATGTGAAACAGACCTCTTCCCTAAGCCTGTTCAAATGCACTTTGGACCAATGGATGGGAAATCACAAATTTACCCCGGGTATGTAGATCCCCTAAGGCACAACCCTATACTCAAGCTCTTCTAGCTTGTGGGCTTTGATATTTGGGAAATTGAGGCAAAAATGGCTTGGCTTAAAAAGGCTCAAGGGCCATTACCCTAGTAACCTCTTATGATCCTGTGACTCTTCGCTTCAGTTCAATGGCTCCAGATAGATTGGAATTTCAGAAACGTTAGCTTAATGTGTCAGTGGGGGGTGGGGCAGACATAAGGAACAGGGAAATGGGTACCGGGATGCTTCTTCAAGGAGGTAAATGATGGGTAGACTATGTGACTGTAGCAGCAAAACTGGAAGATAAATAGCTGTAAAAGCTCTGGAGCAGACTACAGTACTCCCGCTACTGCAGTTCTGCCACAGTCTAAGGCACCAGGCTATTCAGAAATGTACCAGTAACACTGTTTATGCAGAAAATGTAGTAATAAATCATTAAATGAGGTCAAATATGGCAGTAGTTCACAGTTCTGCCTCATCTGTGAATAAAACTACAGACTAAGGTCCCAGTCAGGATTGAAAATACAAACAGTTCGCTTTTACCAGTGATTCTACTGATGGAGATAGCAGTGTAATGTGTAAACGATGCTAAGATCTTGCAGTAATATACAAACGTCCACAACTGCAAATGAAACTGCAATACTAAGGTCCCAGGACAAACTAAAAAATGTAAACAGATAACTTTTTTTGGCTAGGACATGGAAAAAAAAGCAAAAGGTATCACCACACAGGTCACTATTAACAACTTGAAATATTTAAGCAGAATTAAAAATAAAAGCTTTTTTCTTTCCTTTTTGATAAAAAGTTCGTTTCTCTTATTTCATTGCTTTACATGCATCACATCTGTTAGGGCCAGATTCCAAAATACTTGCTCTCACTGCAAGTGACCATTTACATCGAGGGTGGGCTGAGAGCAGGTCTTTTAGAATCTCGTCCGTGTAGCAAGCCTGTTTATAGGCGGATCTTACACTGAAATTAGTGACTTACACTGAGAAGCAACTCTTTTGGAATCTGGCTCATATTGTTTTTATTTCATGACTGTCTGTTTTTTCATTGTTCAGGGGTTGGGTTTTCACACTTCCATTATACAGGGTAGTTTTTATGTTTGCATTTAGAAACCTTGAACGCATGTGTACCCGGAGCCCTGTTTTGTTTGAGTAAAGAAACGTTAAATGTTAATGTGGTTCTGTGGACTTCAGTTTGTGAACTTTTGTTATAATAACAAGTTCCAGTTAAGATTTAAAAAAAAAAACTTAGCCTGATGTGATCTGTGTGTTTCTCCTTAAAAAATGGTAACGTAGGCTTGTGTTTGAAACATATTACCGTTTGATTTCTTTTTGGATCAGCTTTGACTCGCTTCCCTCTCTTCGTGACTTTTTCTATACACACCACCACTGTATTTGTAGTAACTTCATTCTGTATGTATTTGGTGTGCTGACAGGGCTAATGCTAAGCAATGCATAATGTACTGATGATTAAAAGGAATTACAAAGTGATTATTTTATTTAAATGAGTATTTTTGCAGAAGTACCGTACTGCTGTGGGGGCATCTTTTGCCCAAATTATGCATGTTGTTTCGATGGTTATGTTTGATGAGGAAAAATATAACCTGTGAATAAAATGTGTTTATCACTAATCAGCTAGTACAGGTGCTATATTGATATTTGAGGAGGCACAGATAATTTGTATGGATTTTTACATTTTTGCATGCATCATGTAACATTTGAAGACTGGGCAGAGCAAACTGAGGTCATGTTTGTGGATGTTTAGCTGCAAAAGCAGGATGGTGCTTGGTTTGTCAGACCTTCATATTCTACTGTTTCATACAGACATTTCACATGCACCTCATGTTACACCTGTACCAGGAAAGCTGCAAAACGTGAGCAGAATGCTGTCAAACTGTGTGCTGATTTTAAAACATTTTGTTTGTCATAGGGGCTAAAGTAATGCTTCCAGTATTATTTAAAGTGTACTAAAAGATGTACTGGTAAGTTGAAATGAATGAGCAGTGAACCAAATAAGGCCATGTATGGTAACTTTAAAAAAAATGCATTTTGATATTTTAATATTGATCCATAATGCAGCAGAAAGATGGGACACACTGCTTTTTGTGTTAAAGGTTCCAATGCTGACAAAGAAAGGTAAGAAAATTTAAAGCTGCTTATAGGTCATCGAATCTCCAAACGATGTCAGCATCCTATGAGGGTCTTACACAAACAAATGACTGGTGCCAAAGTCATGGCCTCAAACTCAATGCAAAAAAGTGTCATCATCCCTTTCAGTAAGAGTGATGTTCCTGCTAACTACCACATCAATAACACCCTAAGTATGCACTCAGTGGTGATGGACCTGGGCGCACAGGTTGACAGCAACCTTCCCTTTGATCACCATGTCTCCACAGTGGTAAGAAGGGCATTCTATAGTGCTCATCTCATAAATAAGGGCATTGCCTTCAGGGAAAAAAGTTCTAACCTCCCTGTAGTCTTCCCTCATCAGGCCAATAATTGAGTACAATGTCACTTTTGGTATGCAACTTTCCAAGCACCTGCAGCAATTGGAGAGACCACACAGTTTCCTCACAAGGAAATGTCAAGGTCTTCAGCATCTGTCCTATGAGGATCGTCTGAAATCACTGTCACTTTATTCTGTTTCATACAGACTACTCAGAGGCAATCTCTACCTTGCATATAAGGCAATCTTTGACCCTGCTTTATTGGAAATGCTGCATATCTGCAAGTCCAATGGTGCATGGGTTCTAATGGCCTTAACCTGGTATGTGACAATAATAGAACCTGCTGGAGGGACAGATTTGTCTACCAAAGGTTACCACACCTTTATAACAGACTCCCGCTTCATGTCAAACCAGAACACCTCACTGGCCCTCTTCAAGTGCAGTCTGGACGATTAGATGGGTAACTGAATTCACCCAAGGGGATCCACCTATTTCCCTCTTGGAGAGGGGTGATAGGTGCAGATTGTGGAAATAATGTTAAAACTTGACTAGGCTTATAAGGGCCCTAGGGTCATTAGCCTAGTTAACCCCCTATGATCCTGTTTGCACTCATCTAGACAGAATAATCTATCTGTACCGCTCAGTGAACTGTTTGATTTTTAACTTTTCTGAGATTTGTGTGAATCTATTTATTTGCATATGTAACTGTTTATGTATTGGCAGTGATTGTATAGCTGCTTGTTAGTAAAATAATCAAGCTTATCTCAGATATTGTGAGCAGTATTATCACAGATACAGTGGTGTTCTTACTCATGTTCCTTGCCTGAAAATATTCCTTCTAACAAAAAGAGGAGAACTTGGCAGAAGAGTGCCAGTAGACGTAGTCTAGGTAGACTTCAGCAAGGACTTTGATTCGGTCTCACACAAGAAGTCCATGGGAAAACTCAAAGGTTTGGGGGCAGGACCAAGACTGGAGAACCTGACTAGCTACATGGATGAATGGTACGATACAAATGGTCATGTGGTAAGAGGGGCAGCTTCAGACCATCACTGTTCAGTGTGTTTGTCTCCATCGTATCTGAAGGACTAGGTACAAAGGATAGTGGTAAGAGGGGCAGCTTCAGTCCATCATTGTTCAGTGTGTTTGTCTCCATCGTATCTGAGGACATAGGTACAGAGGATCTTCGTAAGAGGGGCAGCTTCAGTCCATCACTCTTCAGGGTGTTCGTCTCCGTCGTGTCTGAGGGATCAGGGTCAGAATCAGCCTATTTACTGATGACTGAAAGAGATGTGCACCAGTTGAAGATGGGAGGTGGTCTAGCAATGGATATAGAAAGGTGAACAAGTGGGCAGCAAGGAGGCATTTAATGTTCATTACATGCAAATATAAATTGCTGTACCTGGGTGATGACAAACTGTTGTAACTTATGAGCTGGGAAGAGTAGAACTGATGGGAACAGAGTAGGAAAAGGACTTGCGGATGTTTATCAGTCCTGAACTTATACCATTAGAAGCAGAGTGAGAGGGTATTGGAAGCAACAAACAGAATGCTAGATGTACCCTCAGGGCTAATGCATCAACTTTGTAGGGCTTTGCTCATATCACAATATGAGTAACTGTACTCAGTTCTGAAGACCATTCTAGAAGGAATCCAGAGGAAAGTTACCGGAAAGCTCTATGGAATGGGAAGAAAGAATATGACCAGAGGCTAGAAAAGCAAGAGGTCTTCTCACATGAGCAGAAGAGACTGGGGGGGGGGGGGGGGCTTGATACTTGTGTACAGGGTCATATAAGGGAAATGTGAAGCAGGAGCACGTGGTCATTCTGAACACACAGAACAGAGTGGAAATAGGGACACAAGGTCATTCTGAACACGCAGGACAAGGGGGAAATAGGGACTCAAGGTCATTCTGAACACGCAGGACAAGGGGGAAATAGGGACTCAAGGTCATTCTGAATATGCAGGACAGAGGGGAAATAGGAACTCAAGGTCATTCTGAACACGCAGGACAGAGAGGAAATAGGGACACAAGGTCATTCTGAACATGCAGGACAGAGGAGAAATAGGGACTCAAGGTAATTCTGAACACGCAGGACAAGGGGGAAATAGGGACTAAAGGTCATTCTGAACACGCAGGACAGGGGAAATAGGGACACAAGGTCATTCTGAACACGCAGGACAAGGGGGAAATAGGGACTCAAGGTCATTCTGAACATGCAGGACAAGGGGGAAATGGGGACTCCAGGTCATTCTGAACACGCAGGACAAGGGGGAAATAGGGACTCAAGGTCATTCTGAACACGCAGGACAAGGGGGAAATAGGGACTCAAGGTCATTCTGAACACGCAGGACAAGGGGGAAATAGGGACCCAAGGTCATCCTGAACACGCAGGACAAGGGGGAAATAGGGACTCAAGGTCATTCTGAACACAGGACAGAGGGGAAATAGGGACTCAAGGTCATTATGAACACGCAGGACAAGGGGGAAATAGGGACTCAAGGTCATTCTGAACACACAGGACAAGGGGGAAATACATGCACAAGGTCATTCTGAACACAGGACAGAGTGGAACTAGGGACTCAAGGTCATTATGAACACACAGGACAGAGGGGAAATAGGGACACGAGGTCATTTTGAACATGCGGGACAAGGGGGAAATAAGGACTGAAGGTCATTCTTAACAGGCAGGACAGAGGGGAAATAGGGACTCAAGGTCATTCTGAACACGCAGGATAGAGGGGAAATAGGGACTCAAGGTCATTATGAACACGCAGTACAAGGGGGAATAGGGACTCGATCATTCTGAACACATGACGGGGAAATAGGGACTCAAGGTCATTCTGAACACATGACGGGGAAATAGGGACTCAAGGTAATTCTGAACACGTAGGACAGAGGGGAAATAGGGACTCAAGGTCATTCTGAACACGCAGGACAGAGGGGAAATACATGCACAAGGTCATTCTGAACACAGGACAAGGGGGAAATAGGGACTCAAGGTCATTCTGAACACGTAGGACAGAGGGGAAATAGGGACTCAAGGTCATTCTAAACACACAGGACAAGGGGGAAATAGGGACACAAGGTCATTCTGAACACACAGGACAGAGGGGAAATAGGGACTCAAGGTCATTCTGAACACAGGACAGAGGGGAAATAGGGACTCAAGGTCATTCTGAATACAGGACAAGGGGGTAAATAGGGACTCAAGGTCATTCTGAACACACAGGACGGGGAAATAGGGACTCAATGTCATTCTGAACATGTAGGACAGAGGGGAAATAGGGACTCAAGGTCATTCTGAATACGCAGGACAAGGGTGAAATAGGAACACAAGGTCATTCTGAACACGCAGGACAGAGGGGAAATAGGAGCTCAAGTTCATTCTGAGCACACAGGATGGAGGAAAGGGACTCAAGGTCATTCTGAACACAGGACCTGGGGGAAATAGGGACACAAGGTCATTCTGAACACGCAGGACATAGGGGAAATAAGGGCACAATGTCATTCTGAACACGCTGGACAGAGGGGAAGTAGGGACTCAAGGTCATTCTGAACACACAAGACAGATGGGGAAATAGGGGGACAGGGTCATTCTGAACACACAGGACAGAGGGGGAAATAGGTGCACAAGGTCATTCTGAACGCGCAGGACAGAGGGGGAAATAGGGACTCAAGGTCATTCTAAATACACAGGACAGAGGGGAAACAGGGACTCAAGGTCATTCTGCACACACAGGACAGAGGGGAAATAGGTGCACAAGGTCATTCTGAACACACAGGACAAGGGGGAAATGGGTGCACAAGGTCATTCTGAACACACAGGACAAGGGGGAAATGGGTGCACAAGGTCATTCTGAACACACAGGACAAGGGGGAAATGGGTGCACAAGGTCATTCTGAACACACAGGACGGGGAAATAGGGACTCAAGGTCATTCTGCACATGCAGGACAGAGGGGAAATGGGGACTCAAGGTCATTCTGCACACGCAGGACAGAGGGGAAATAGGGACTCAAGGTCATTCTGAACACAGGACAAGGGGGAAATGGGTGCACAAGGTCATCCTTAACGCACAGTACAGAGGGAAATAGGAGCATGAGGTCATCCTGAACACACAAGACAGAGGGAAGATAGAGGCACGGGGATGGGGACTAACTACGTCTTGGATCTCTGTAAGTGCTTTTTCTCAGAGAGAGAGTTGTAAAGGCATGGAATAGACTGCCCAAGAGTAGAAACCCACAGAACCATTCTAGGGAGTTGTGAGACGGCTTGAAAATGTCTAAGTGGGAGATGTGAAAGGAAGTGTATAAAATGTTAAGTACACTTAAGATAGATTAGAAAACCTGTATTTTTTTCAAGGAACATTTTATTATGAACAGCATTTTCATGTTTACATGCGTGCAATCCCCATGTATGGTGCACTTGTTTTTTTGGTGCTGATTGCTGATGGGCTAGATAAGCTTATTGCTGCCTTCTTCCATTACGCAACAGAATTGATTGTAATGATTCCTGTTACATGGGAATCCAAATCATAGTTTATATTTTATCAGTCATTTTGAGCAAGTGTATGTTTAGATTCCTCCCTTTGTCAGTTAAGGAAAGCGCATGGAATTTACTTGCTACAGAGGTGTGGTTTAGAACGGGTATGCAGCTCCAGTATGAGGCTTGTTTATGCTATCGTTAATAAGTGCATTGTAACACAAGAAAGGACTCTTGTGATGCATATGTTTTGTACTACTGCCCCAGCATAGATACTAACAGGGAGAGGTGGTACAGAAAATGCCTCATCCCGGTTGTGGTTGCAGAAATCCAATTAGTGGCTTGCATTAAGAGAGCTTTAAGGTATGTTTGGTTAGTTTCTGTGTGTGTGTGTGTGTGTGTGTGTGTGTGTGTGTGTGTGTGCGCGTGCTCACCACATGCATATATATATCTGCATAGGGTCTACTTCAGAATATCAAAAGACCACTTACTGGAATCCCAAATCATCGAGACGACAGTACTGTCAAACAATCGAAAATATTCGCCGGGAAAGGAACAACTTGGCAACCATGAGGAAGTTTGCCCTTTTCCCTACTGTAGTGCGATCTCAGAGTTGGTATATTTAGTTAAGGAGATGGGGGGTGCAGCCCCCCATTTTGGTGGGTTTTACTTGCTTCATTGTGTGTATTTTGTCCTAGTGGCCAAGTGGTGCCTTTCCTGGTGCAGAAATGTCTCATCTCGATGATTTGGGATTTGAGTAAGTGGTCTTTTGATATTTTGAAGTAGACCTATATATATATATATATATATATATATATATATATATATATAAAATATTGACATATATACATACATCCATAGGTATATGTATAGTAACAGCATAAAGTGTGTGTGTGTGTGTGTTTTGCTAGGTATATAGTTTTATTTACCTGATTTTTAATGCAGCATGTTTTCCTTTCAGGTAGCTGATGCTGTTGCAAATTTCATGGTGCGTCACAGGTTTACAGAATCAAAGGGTGGAGTGCCATGGTGAGCATGCATGTTTCATTAGAACGTTGCTTTTTTAGAACATTAAATCAAGGGTTGCATCCAGCACTTTTCATAACATAACTTGATAACCCATCATCTTTCTTCAAGGATGTCATTTGGTCTTAATGTACATATGTTGTCTCAATATTTTTTCAAGTTCTCAAAGATCTGCCCCTGCATTAGAGTCTGCTGACATTCTGGTGCTGCTCTCCCTGTGTTAGCTGACATATGTACCCTGTGTAGAACTGCGTAAAAGTGTTGTTATCCTGTGCCATGGTCAGTTAAAAGTGTTACCCTGCGCCATGGTCAGTTAAAAGTGTTGTTATCCTGCACCATGGTCAGTTGTTGCTGTTTCAGTGCTTGTTTTATTCATGGGTGGTTTGTCATTTTAGTCTGAAGTTCATATTAATGTATTGTTTAAAGTTTACTGTTACGCAACTGTGCTTGTAATAGGGTACCCCCCTGTCGCTTGTCCGGTCAGGATAAAACAGTTGTGGGTTCGGTTCAAGCACCTTTATTATTTACAGACACATTATAATTGAGGCTTAGTAAGATAAACTGACTGCTGCAGTCATACATGTTAACACTCTGGCTGTTCTCTCAAAATGGCACTGCTACCTGAACGTGCTCACTTTTTATATGCACCTGCCTACACTTGGAAATGCTTCTTAAAGTTACAACACATGCTCTGTTCTAAATTTTCCCTGTTTGAGAAATAGGTCATACACAAAAATGACAGCATTCATTGACGTGCAGTTATGCAGAGCTAATTCTTTGACATGCAGTCATACAGAACTGTACACAAACAGTCACGTCCAGGTTGCTGTGTATTTTACACTAGGTCTGGAAATACAACCTGATCATGTAACATAAAAATAAGAGTAGTATCTAGTAACAGGGACCGTCTTTGAGGAATGTTCGACTCTAGGGACATTATCAGGAACAGGAATAGAGAGTAGTATCTAGTAACAGGGTCTTTGAGGAATGTTCGGGACATTATCAGAAGAACAGGAATATGCGGACAGATTATTCTCCAGAGTAGTATCTAGTAACAGGGACGGTCTTTGAGGAATGTTCGACTCTAGGGACATTATCAGGAACAGGAATAGGTACGGAGACGTATTCTCCAGAGTAGTATCTAGTAACAGGGACGGTCTTTGAGGAATGTTCGACTCTAGGGACATTATCAGGAACAGGAATAGGTACGGAGACGTATTCTCCAATATAAACATTGTCTGGGCTGCTATGAAATCTAGAATCTGTATCACAGTTAGGATGTTTCAATATTAATTCATACACCAGAAGAAGATGCCTGCGGTTTCTCCTGTACTCTGTACCCTCAGATTCCACTAAGTAGGATCTCGGCTTGGCACATGTACCTCTCACTTGACCAGTTCGATCTAAGCCTTTTACCGTTTGTATCCTGTCTCTCCTCCTTTCAACGGATGAAGAAATATGCTCATTTTATCAAAGCTGGACTACTGAAAAGAGCACTTCTTAAAAAGTTTAGCGTTGATTGTTCTGTTTTTAGCATTAGGCACCAACAAACTAGAACTGATGGGCAAGGTTGTTCTGGCTTGCCTAGATAGAAGTCTCTGAGCAAACGAGCCATGTAAGTTGTCACGGGGTATATTTCTGAGATTAAGTAAATTCAAGAAGATATCGGTATTGTCACACTTTGACCTCTCTAGCAATTGCTTTGCACTCTGACCTGCACGTTCAGCCAGGCCATTTGACTGTGGGTTTTCTGGACTGCTAGTAATATGGATAAGTCCCACTCTTTTGCAAATTTCTGAAATAACTGACTGGTAAACTGGGTACCATTGCCAGAAATAACTCTGTGTGGACCACTATGGACTGAGAAATGACGTTTCATCTTAGTAATAACAGTACTGGACGTTAGGTTAGGTAATAACAGCACTGGACGTTAGGTTAGGTAATAACAGCACTGGACGTTAGGTAATAACAGCACTGGACGTTAGGTTAGGTAATAACAGCACTGGACGTTAGGTTAGGTAATAACAGCACTGGACGTTAGGTTAGGTAATAACAGCACTGGACGTTAGGTTAGGTAATAGTACTGGACGTTAGGTTAGGTAATAACAGCACTGGACGTTAGGTTAGGTAATATCAGTACTGGATGTTAGGTTAGGTAATAACAGTACTGGACGTTAGGTAATAACAGCACTGGACGTTAGGTTAGGTAATAACAGTACTGGACGTCAGGTTAGGTAATATCAGTACTGGATGTTAGGTAATAACAGCACTGGAAGTTAGGTTAGGTAATAACATCACTGGACGTTAGGTTAGGTAATAACAGCACTGGACGTTAGGTTAGGTAATATCAGTACTGGATGTTAGGTTAGGTAATAACAGTACTGGACGTTAGGTTAGGTAATAACAGTACTGGACGTTAGGTTAGGTAATAACAGTACTGGACGTTAGGTTAGGTAATAGTACTGGACGTTAGGTTAGGTAATAACAGCACTGGACGTTAGGTTAGGTAATAGTACTGGACGTTAGGTTAGGTAATAACAGCACTGGACGTTAGGTTAGGTAATAACAGCACTGGATGTTAGGTTAGGTAATAACAGCACTGGACGTTAGGTAATAACAGCACTGGACATCAGGTTAGGTAATAACAGCACTGGACGTCAGGTTAGGTAATAACAGCACTGGACGTTAGGTTAGGTAATAGCACTGGACGTTAGGTAATAACAGCACTGGACGTTAGGTTAGGTAATAGCACTGGACGTCAGGTTAGGTAATAGTACTGGACATTAGGTTAGGTAATAACAGTACTGGACGTCAGGTTAGGTAATAACAGCACTGGACGTTAGGTTAGGTATTAATAGCACTGGACGTTAGGTTAGGTAATAACAGTACTGGACGTTAGGTTAGGTAATAGCACTGGACGTTAGGTTAGGTAATAACAGTACTGGACGTCAGGTTAGGTAATAGCACTGGATGTTAGGTTAGGTAATAACAGTACTGGACATTAGGTTAGGTAATAGCACTGGACGTTAGGTTAGGTAATAACAGTACTGGACGTCAGGTTAGGTAATAACAGTACTGGACGTCAGGTTAGGTAATAACAGCACTGGACGTTAGGTTAGGTAATAACAGTACTGGACGTCAGGTTAGGTAATAACAGCACTGGATGTCAGGTTAGGTAATAACAGCACTGGACGTCAGGTTAGGTAATAACAGCACTGGATGTTAGGTTAGGTAATAACAGCACTGGACGTTAGGTTAGGTAATAACAGCACTGGACGTCAGGTTAGGTAATAGTACTGGACGTTAGGTTAGGTAATAACAGTACTGGACGTTAGGTTAGGTAATAACAGCACTGGATGTTAGGTTAGGTAATAACAGCACTGGACGTTAGGTTAGGTAGCAGATCGATCTCAAACCAGCTCGAATAAGAGTCTACCAACACTAAGTAATGCTGATTGTTCCACTCAAATAGGTCCGTGGCTACTGTTGACCAAGGTAGTTCAGGAATCTGGCTTAGCTGAAGTGGCTCTTTTTGCAAATGTGGTTTAGTACTGTTTTGTACTGAACGAGATGAAAACACTTTATCAATGTTATGACAGAGATGGCCATAATACTAGTCCTATCACCCTTCTTTTGGTAGCTTCGGAACCTGGGTGGCCACAATGCAATATCTGAATGTATTCCTGTTGTAAGGAAGTAGGAACAATAACTTTAGGACCTTTGAAAATGATACCATCTTCCATCAGCATCTCATCTCTGTAAGGAAAATAAGGTTGTGCTCTTGGCGGTACACAAGATTGCTTTAATGGCCATCCAACATTGATGAAGTGGTTGAGCTTCTGCAAAACTGGTTCAGTCTTTGTATGATCTCTTGACTCAAGTCCCATGGTAGAAAAATTATGCACTTCCGTGACATCAAAGTCAAAATTCTCTGCATGAAGCTGTTCTGTAGTATTTCTGGGTGATCTGGATAAGGTATCAGCCAGATAAAGACGTTTACCTTTTGTATAGACCATTTTGAGGTTGTATTTTTGTAATCTGAGCATAATTCTTTGTAGTCTTGCTGGAGATGTATGCATAGGCCTCTTTAAAATAGTGATTAAAGGTTGATGACCAGTTTTGATTTCGATAGCTCGACCATAGATATAATCATGGATCTTCGAACATGCGAACACAATTTCCAGAAGTTCCTTCTCAATTTGAGCATACTGCATTTCAGTTTGGGTAAGAGTTATAGATGCATAGGCAACTAGTCTACCTTCTTGAAGAATAACTGCACCAAGACCGAACGTTTACGTATTACAGGAAAGAACAACTGGTTTGTGGAGGTCATGTTACCTCAGTGTAGATGGATTGGCAATTTGCTGTTTGAGGTTATCAAATGTTCTCTGGTGCTGTTTCAACCATGACCAGGCAACATTTTTGCTTGTTAACTCTCTTAAAAGAGCTGATAATTCACTAAAGTCGGGGATAAATTTGCCCAAATAGTTAACCATACCAAGGAAATGCTGTAGGGCTTGGACATTGTCTGGAGATGGCATCTCAAGAATAGCTGCTTGTTTGGAAGGGTGTGGTTATAATCCTGTACTGGTAAATAAGTGACCTACATAAGTAACTTCTGGTAGCCTGAATTTACATTTCAGAGGCTTGAGCTTTAAGTTCACCTTACACGCCCTGTCCAGAACTTTTCTCTCATGCTCTGATTCTCCATTACCTCCAACCAGTAAATCATCCGCTATTATAATGGGTCTGTATTAGATAATCGAACTTTCAAAAGTTCGACTGTCATATGGTCGACACCATATGATCGAACTTTTAAAAGTTTGAAAATCTAATAATAAAAAATAAACTACACAAATAACCTACCTGAATGTTTTAAGCAGGGGGGCAAGCCCCCCTGCACCGCCCACATGTGGGGCTGTGCCCCCACACCCCCTGCTCTTTAAATATACCAACTCCAAGATTGCACTACAGTGCAGAAAAGGGAAATCTTCCCATTCCGCGGTGTACGGAGATCTCCGTTAAAATGTTCAAACTTTCAAAAATTCAATCATATGGTGTCGACCATATAGCAGTCAAACTTTTGAAAGTTTGATCATCCAATATAGACCCTATTATAACACATGGATAATCCAAAAAAAATTGCACAATTACTTTGAAAGACTTCACTGGCAGAATTTATTCCAAAAGGCATTATGAAAAATCTGTTTCTATAAAATGGATTACTGAATGTAGTCAGTAGTGAAGATTTGCGATCAAGCATCACTTGCCAAAATGAACTCTGCATACAAGACCGAAAAAACAGTGGCACTTGGCATGAGGGCGACAACCTCAACTGTATGCATGGATAAAGTCTCTTCGGTCAATGCATATTCTGATTTCATCTGAGTTTTTCTTTTGAGCAACTACCATGGAAGATACCCACTCACTTCATTGTGTGACTGGACAAATTGCACCTTACTGCACCATTTTGTCTAACTGGACTTTGACTTTGTCCTGCATGGCTATCAGAACTTTTCTCGCTGGTCTGACCACTAGACTGACTTCTGGGTCTACTTTCATAGTGTACACAACTGAAGTTTGCCTATCTTGTCGAAAACATCAGCATACTCTTGAGAAAATAGCATCAGTGAAGCTGGAACTAGGACATGTGGTTACATGATAGACTTCTTTGGTGAAAGAAAGCAGTTTCATTCTTAAACTGTCTCTGAGACCTAATAATGATTGCACAGGTCTTCTAAGTACATAGAATTGAAAGCTGTAACTGTTCTCAGCCGAATAACATGAAAGCAAAATTAGCCAAATTAATTTGTTCACCAGCTCTCATTCTAGCAAATGTTTCTGCTCGCATAACATTACACTTTGAACCAGTGTCTACTTTAAGCTCCATGGATTTACCGTTGATCAGGACAGTACAAAACACTTCGTTCTTTGCCAGCAAATCTGTTGCATTAACCTTTTCATCAACCACTGATTCACCATCTACATAAAAAGTAGGATTGCAGCTCTGTCACATAATCAACTTGCTTTTTTGAGTGATCTTTCTTAATAACTGAAGAAGTTTGCTTGATTTGCAAAACGTTTGAAAGTGGTTCCATTTTTTTTACACCTGTGGCATTGCTGACCAAATGCTAAACACTTTTCTCTTGTAGACTCATGACTGGCAACACAATTGCGACAGTTAACAATAAGACTTGACTTGGGTCTTAGTGACTCACCCTTATACTGCACTGAACATGTCCATTTTGCTGATCTAGTCTTAGAACTTGCTGGATAGTTACAGGTCTTCCCTGGAAAACCTGCAGGGGCTGCAGCTCCCATGTGCTTAGGTCTGCTTCTGCTAGCCATGTGCTGCATGTTGTCTGCGCTTGCTCTAGAGACTGCTGAAACGATGTTCTTATCACTTGCAAACGTACTCTTGTGCCGTTCTGTAAACTTGTGCATTTTAAAAATCTCTATAGCTTTGCTCAACGTTAAATCGCTTCATGAAGCAAAATCTTTCTCACTGCAGCATTAACGCCACACACAAGCCTGTCCTTTCACATCACCAAATCTGCACATTTTAGCTTTGTTTCTCAAGTCAGTGATATGAGCCGCAAATGTTTCTCTCAGTATTTGATCTCTTGTATAAAATAGGTGCCTCTCTAATGTAACATTTGTCGGGGGTTACACATTTCTCTAAATTTATGTTTCACGCTCTCAGGGTCCTCTCTTGATTCAGCCAGTACAACGATATGGTGGTTTCCCCTTCTCCTGCATATACTGCTAGTGCATACACAAATGAACCCCCTCTTTCAGTGGCTTCTCTCCCCGCTAAGTTAAGCAAAATGAATGCCCTCGTATGTTCATCTTTGTCAGAAACAGCTGCTTGTATGAAAATGTCATATTCCAGATTAGATACTCTCCAATTCTCTGCAACATTATGATCATAAACAAGTGGACTGGGTCTTAAAAATGCCTCTGCCATATCAACACACAGTAGTGAAGGTGCTTGAAATTATGTACAAACATATACATACATATATGCAAGAAAATGTATGCCCAAACTTGTAATTATGCCGAATAGCACATCAGACTCTTTTTGAAACAACTGCACTTTGCTAAATAAGTCTCCATAGCACAAGAACACTTTAAAATAACTGTACTTTATGAAACTACCGCTTCTCAGTGTAAGAAATACTTCGAAATTAATTGTACTTTGCAAATGAACTGTATGGCACACCAGAAGCTCAGAGTAAGAAACACTTCGAAGTGAATGCACTTTGCAGTGAACTGTATACGCACAAGAAACTTTTCAAAATGGCTGTACTTTGCGAAATAACTCTGTACAGTGTAAGAAACACTTTGAAATGGCGGCACTCTGCGAATAAATGTACTCAGCCCAAAAAACTTATTGAAATGGCTGTACTTTGACTGCACTTTGCACACAGTAAACTCTCAAATAATTGCACCGTAATAAAGCACACACTTTGCAAACACTTTGCACACTCTGAGATGCTTCAAACAAGTCTAGTTATGCTTTGAAGGGCTTGGGTCAATGCGAAATAGTAGCTTATGCTAAACACAGTTGTTTACTAAAAACACGCAGTCACCTTGCTTTTCTAAGCTTATTTTGCCCTTTTATTGTCCTCGTTATGCCCGTTTATTGTACTCGTTATGCCTGTTTATTGTCCTCGTTATGCCCATTTAACCTCTTATCATGTTCATTATACTTTTCTTGTGCTCGTTTTACTTTAAATATGCTCGTTATGCAAACTGGAGGTAATTCTGAACCTCATATAAGTATCTCTGATAATTTTATCAAATATTGTGGTTTCGAACACTTTGTTTATTTAGTGACGCGTTTTGTGTTTTTTGTTTGATTGATAATACGTTTTGTGCTACTCGTTTAATTAATAATGTATTTTGTGCTCTACGAATGCTTCGCATAATTTTATTTGCAAAACAAATCATCTGTGCAAGTTTTGGTTACCTGAGGTTCGTTTCTGGCCTTTTTTTTAATCGTTTGAGCACTGTATCACCCAGCCTGCTCAATATATCTTCACCGTCATCTCTGCACCTCATGGCTTGAAGAAGTTGCACTCTCAGTCCCACTTCTGACACCATGTCACTGGGTTTAGTTCAAGCAGCTTTATTATATACAAACACCTTATGACTGAGGCTTAGTAACATAAACTTATAAACAGACTGACTACTGCACTCATACATGTCAAACTCTGGCTGTTCTCCCAAAATAGCACTGCTGCCTGCATGTGCTCAGTAGTTATATGCACGTGCGTACACTTGGAAATGCTTCTTAAAGTTACAACACACGCTCTGTTTTTACCCCCCCCCCCCAAAAGACTTTAATACAGTTTGTTATTCAACTTCAAAGAAGCTTTGTCATTTTGGAAACACAAGTGCTAATCTAAATGAAATTTCGAGTGTCATCTCTTTTACAGGAGAAAACAAACACAAAAAGACATTGAGTATTAAAGAATAAACAATAACTATAGTACAAAAGTAAATATCTCAGTAGCTGACTCGCATGCTTGTACACTATTTATATACACTGGATAACACAGACTACTAGATGATTAACACATGAAAAGAAAAGTACACCATACACAGAGGTGAGACTGGGTGATACTGCACATAAGGAAGTGATTGGAATTGCACTTGAATGAGAATATATTAATTTTAGTTTGCGGTAAATAGAATTACTGTATAAAAAAATAAAAATAATGAGAGAGTTACAATCTGTTATAGTTCTAATACATCCAGATTTATGTCTGCATTAAGGAGTCTTATTGCAGTTGGATAAAAACTGTTCATGAATCTGGAGGTCCTGCAGCGGATACTCCGTAACCTTCTACCAGAAGCAAGTTTAGTGAACCAACCATACGCTGGATGAGAAGTGTCACTCAGTATTTTGTGGGACCTCTTTTTACATCTCAGTTCAAAGAGCTCCTGTAAGGTAGGAAGTCTCGTGCCCACGATCTTTTCTGCTGTTATTATTATTCTTTGCAGCTTCTTCCTTTCGGCCGTTGTGCTGTTACCGAACTGTACAGGTCAGTTGCTGGTGATTATGCTCTTGATGGCTCCTCTGTAGAAGGTATTTAGAGCATTCATAGAGAGCTTTGCTTTTCTCAGACTTCTTAGGAAGTGTAGACCCTGGTGGGCTTTTTTTAATTAGCTGGCTTTGTTTGTACACCAAGAAAAATCCTCTGATATATGTACTCCCAGGAAATTTGTAGTTTGGACTCTCTCTACTTTTCACTGTTGATCTTGAGGGGCAGGTGCATGGCAGAGGTCTTTCTGGTGTCAATAATTTATTTTGTTTTATTGACGTTCAGGTCAAAATTGTTGTTGTTGCACCATTCAATCGGGAAGTTGGCCTCATTCCTGTACCCACTCTCGTCATCACCACTTTTGAGTCGCACCACTGTGGTGTCATCTGCATTGACCTCATTCCTGTACCCACTCTCATCATCACCACTTTTGAGTCGCACCACTGTGATGTCATCTGCATTGACCTCATTTCTATACCCACTCTCGTCATCACCACTTATGAGTCGCACCACTGTGATGTCATCTGCATTGACCTCATTCCTGTACCCACTCTCGTCATCACCACTTATGAGTCCCACCACTGTGATGTCATCTGCATTGACCTCATTCCTGTACCCACTCTCATCATCACCACTTATGAGTCCCACCACTGTGATGTCATCTGAGAATTTGATAATGTGGTTGTTGCTAGCTTTCACAGAGCAGTCATGAGTAAGGATTGTGAACAGAGAGGACTCAGCACACAACCCTTTTGATTGTAGTACTCCCCGAAGTGTTGTTACCAGCACAGGTCCTTTGTGGTCTTCCAGTCAAGAAATAGAGGATCCAGTTGCACAGCCCTTTATTTATGCCAAGGTTGATTAGCTTTTCTATAAGTTGGAATATTATACAGTCCTGTTTTGGTAGCCCTCTGTAGAGTCTGACTTTTGGTACATCTCCAGCTCCGTGTATATTTTTGTAATGTTCTCCTTGTTCGGGGTGTGGGCTTAGCTCTTTGTACATCTCCAGCTCCTTGTATATTTTTGTAATGTTCTCCTTGTTTGGGGGGGGTGTGCTTGGCTCTTTGTACATCTCCAGCTCTGGGTATGTTTTTATGTTCTCCTTGTTCGGGGGGTGTGCTTTGGCTATTTGTACATCTCCAGCTTTGTGAATATTTTTATAATGTTCTTCTTGTTCGGGATGTGTGCTTGGCTTTTTGTATATCTCCAGCTCCGTGTATATTTTTGTAATGTTCTCCCTGTTTGGGGTGTGTCCTTGGCTCTTTGTATATCTCCAGCTCCGTGTATATTTTTGTAATTTTCTCCTTTTTCGGGGGGTGTGCTTGGCGCTTTGTACATCTCCAGCTCCATGTATATTTTTGTAATGTTCTCCTTGTTAGCTCTTTGTACATCTCCAGCTCCATGTATATTTTTGTTATGTTCTCCTTGTTTGGGGTGTGTGCTTGGCTATTTGTACATCTCCAGCTCCGTGTATATTTTTGTAATGTTCTCCTTGTTCGGGGGGGGGGGGGCTTAGCTCTTTGTACATCTCCAGCTCCTTGTATATTTTTGTAATGTTCTCCTTGTTTGGGGGTGTGCTTGGCTCTTTGTATATCTCCAGCTCTGTGTATATTTTTATGTTCTCCCTGTTCGGGGGGTCACTTTGCCTATTTGTATATCTCCAGCTCCATGAATATTTTTATAATGTTCTTCTTGTTCGGGATGTGTGCTTGGCTTTTTTCATCTCCAGCTCCGTGTATATTTTGTAATTTTCTCCTTTTTTGGGGAGTGTGCTTGGCGCTTTGTACATCTCCAGCTCCATGTATATTTTTGTGATGTTCTCCTTGTTCAGGGGGGGGGGGGCTTGGCTCTTTGTATATTTCCAGCTCCGTGCATATTTTTGTCATGTTCTCCTTGTTCGGGGTGTGGGCTTGGCTATTTGTACATCTCCAGCTCCGTGTATATTTTTGTAATGTTCTCCCTGTTCGGGTGTGGGCTTAGCTCTTTGTACATCTCCAGCTCCGTGTATATTTTTGTAATTTTCTCCTTGTTTGGGGGGGTGTGCTTGGCTCTTTGTATATCTCCATCTCCGTGTATATTTTTGTTTATATTCTCCTTGTTCGGGGTGTGTGCTTTGGCTATTTGTATATCTTCAGCTCCGTGTATATTTTTTTAATGTTCTTCTTGTTCGGGGTGTGTGCTTGGCTCTTTGTGTGTCTCCAGCGCCATGTATATTTTTGTAATGTTCTCCCTGTTCAGGGTGTGTACTTGGCTCTTTGTATATCTCCAGCTCCGTGTATATTTTTTTAATTTTCTCCTTTTTCGGGGGGGGTGGGGGTGTGCTTGGCGCTTTGTACATCTCCAGCTCCGTGTATATTTTTGTAATTTTCTCCTTGTTCGGGAGGGGGTGGGGGTGTGCTTGGCTATTTGTACATCTCCAGGTCTGTGTATATTGTTGTAATGTTCTCCTTGTTCGGAGGTGTGCTTGGCTCTTTGTATATCTCCAGCTCCGTGTATATTTTTGTAATTTTCTCCTTGTTTGGGGGTGGGTGTGCTTGGCTATTTGTACATCTCCATCTCCGTGTATATTTTTGTTTATATTCTCCTTGTTCGGGGGGTGGGCTTGGCTCTCTGTATATATCCAGCTCAGTGTATATTTTTGTCATGTTCTCCTTGTTCGGGTGTGGGCTCGGTATGACGTTGCAAAAAGAACTTGGGCATCGTACACACCCCTCTCTTTTTTTTTTTTTTTTGTTTTTTTTGGGGTTTTTTTGTTTTTTTTAACATCGACAGTGTGTGGGAAGTAACTGTTTTCACTTTAACAACAGGAGATGTAGGTTAAGCATTAAACTGTAGACACTTCACATAATGGTTTAATCAGCAGAGCTCTTAATCTTCATCCAGTGTCCCACAGACGGTGCATAAAATCTGAAACTTTACTTCCAGACTGCAAGCCGAGGTCCAAGCTAGCACCCTGTCGAGTACTTTGGAGAGGAGTATGACCAAGACAGGGTCCAAATCAGCCCGCTATCTAGTACTTGGAGAGAGAGGAGTATGACCAAGCTGGAGACCAAATCAGCACCTTGTCTGGTACATAGGAGAGAAGTATGACCAAGCCAGGGTCCAAATCAGCACCCTGTCTAGTGCAGGGGAGAGGAGTTTGACCAAGCCAGGGTCCAAATCAGCCCACTGTCTAGTACTTGGAGATAGGAGTATGACCAAGCCGGAGTCCAAATCATCACCTTGTCTAGTACAGGGAAGAGGAGTATGACCAAGCCAGGGTCCAAGTCAGTGCCCTGTCCAGTACTGGAGAGAGGGGTATGACCAAGCCAGGGTTCAAGTCAGCACCCTGTCTAGTACTGGGCAGAGGGGTATGACTTGAAGTGGTGTAGTTATGCCCATTCTTCAGTCCTTCCTCTGGCAGAAGAATGAGGCATGTGAATCTCGAGCCCTGCATTAAATCTTTAAAAGTAGAAACTGTGAGGATTGCTCACCTCTAGGACCAACAATGAAGATCCTTTGCCAGATTCCAGATCCAAGCAACATGAGAACGTAAGGTGATAGAAGTTGAACGCTAGATGCAGCATTTTATCATCTCTCCAAGTGGCCTGGCATACCTCAAAAGTCCTTTCTGGAGTAATTGAGGAGATCATGGTTGCATTCCTCTGCTGACAAGTCTGAAGAGTTGTACCCTTGGCAACTATGTTGGGGGGGGGGGGGGGAGTCCTGTACCACATCTTATAGGTTCACTGTACCTTGTATCTTTACCTTAACCATTATGCCAATCCTTGACCCTTATGTGTTTTTTTTTTTGGAACTTTGTATTTATTTGAGAAGACCTGAGCTGATAGTTATACTATTAAGGGAAATTGTAATGGATCATAGCAGAGCTTCCACTGTTCTATTCGATAGGTGCCATGGTATCTTTTATATCCACCTGAGTTACCACTAACTCAAGCAGGTGGGTTCTGTGTTTAACATTCATCCAAAGGACAACATACGCAAGAGTGCAACACCCCATTATGCTGCACTACAATTTCAACAATCAATCTATCTGGTGTGAGACTAGAACCCACAGCCTTCTGCATCTAAAGTGAGTGTGCTACCCATTGCACCACTGAACCAGATTACTCTGCCCTGTTTGTATCTTGAATATAATAGTTCTGCCAAGCTGACACGGAGCAGCCATCCAAGGTCCTAAATCCTAACTTTGTGATTGTATTCGATGCAGAAAAGACCCTCCCCTCTCCTCCAGTCATTCAAGACTTGTAAGCAGGGTAGAGGGGGACTCCTGCAGATGTCTCTTGATTGCCTGAAGGAAGTGACCCAAATGTTAAACATATGTCAGCTAATTGATATCTAATGTGATCTGCCCTTCAGGGTACTGTAACACACCATACCTCTCAACCTCTTAGCGCAAAAAATCTGGACAAAGCCTAACAGAATTGGGGGGGGGGACAAAGGCCCAAAAATAGGGATAGATTTTTTTTTTAAATATGCTCATATAAACATATAAAGGTGCTAGAATAATATAATTTGTTTTAGTATGCATTTTTCTGAAGGACGTGAAGTTTAAACCCATTGATTTACCAGAAAATAACACATTTTATGAGGAACAGACTAAATCAGGCAAAAATCTGGACATTCTGCAAAAATCTGTACAGTTGAGAGTTATGTAGCAAACCCCTTGTGGAACAGAAGCTGATGCCACTGGGTGACCTAGCATTACCTGTGACTAGCATGGTCCAGGTACTGGGGTCCAGTCATCCAACCAATATTTATTGCATATGATGCCTTTTGCATTGGGTGAACTTAGGCTTGTCCACTCTAGATACATGGTAAGGGGATTTCCTTCCCCCTCATTGCCCTGGGAAAGTGACCTAGAAGTATGAGGGATCCTTGTTTTTATTTAAAGAGGGGTAATGAGGCATTGCTTTCTTACAGATCCCGTCCACAGTACATCACCCTTTGAGGAGCTGCTTAAACTGATAAGTATGCTGGTGACTGGTCTGTCTTGTGCCCTCACGCCACTTCCAACAATATTTTTACAGTATATGAATGAAAAGGATGACTGCAGATTGTTCGTGCCGTCCTTGAAGGTTATTGTTACAGAACATGAATGTTTTTGTTGTTCAAGTTTATTACAGTTAATATTATCTTGTTATTTATACTTACTGTAGTAAACAGTTGCACTTGCATTTTCTTCAACAATATCGGTCTTCTTGGCTTTCCAAGATAACTGCACACTGATCCAACAGCTTAACTTCAGCTTTTCCATTGTGAAAAATGAGTTGATCCTGACAAAAAGTATGGCAGAAGAGCAAAGGTTGGAGACAGCAGGGTGTTTCAGTTAATAAGCTGTAATCTTGGGTTGTTGAAGTGGGGATGGGGTGCAAATGTACACAGATCCTAATATTTATTGGTATTTGATTATCGGGAAAGTCCAACTGGGTAGAAACACATTTTCAGCTGTGGCCTGGGGAGAAAAGCTCCAAATTATTAGAAAATATTTTAAGAACAATAATTTTACTTTTTAAAAATAAAAAAGACATCGGCAGTTTAATTATGACAAATTAGTGATAACAGTAAAGCATTCTTTAATAATACAAGTTATATGACAATCATTTAATATTTATAGAAATTTTAGATGGTTTGTAGAGAAATTAAAGGTAATTTAGTTTAATGTTGTTGTTGCTGGAATTGCAATCTGAAGTGAGGGAAAAACAGGCTCATGTTATATTTAGAGAGAAAGTCGGGGAAGGGAATTTGATAGAAATAAGGAAGTAAGTGACGAAGGGAGAAGTAAGGAGGTGTAAGTAATGAAAAGGTACCTTTTCACATTTAGGAACAATAGTTATCCTGGTTTTGAAAAAGAACAGACAGATTTATATATATGCAGCGCTGATATATGTAAATATATGTAGAGCTGATATGTTTTCTCTTACTTTTGCATAGGTCAATGTCTGGATTAAGACCCTTGGCATAATCTAACAAGTTTTGATACTTTTCCATTAAACCTCTACCACTTCGCGCTGCTGTGTTTTAGCGGTATTGATTCACACAAGCTGCTTGCATCATTTTCCCCAGCCTTTTTCAAGTAAAAATCCTACCGATAATTGAGAACAGTGCACTGAAATACTGCCTTTGCATGAGGGTTAAAGTATTACGACAGAAGCATAGCTGTACACAGGGTCACGTCTGTCCGGACATTTTTATTCACAGTATCAAGTGCACTATTTCCCATTCAGTTATTTCACTTTAGGAAATGCATATTCCATTACACACATTCCTCCTTTAACATTCTTACGGTTTTCTGTTCAAGCTAAATAAATACACATCCCGGACAGCCCATCCTTGCAACTAAATAAAACACCGATACCAAAACAATGAGAAGCATAACTTCCCTACTGTCAGGCACCAGGCCATTCCAATACCTTGAGAACAGAACTCTCCCCATCCTCAATATATATACTAAGTAAGAAACGGACAAAAGCTATACTATAGGCCTTACACACTTTCAGCGACTAATCCACCAAGCAGAACCGTTAGCTCCATATCCACGACGAGTGGTTTCACCATGTCAGTGTTCACATGAATTTTAACATGCCCCATGAAGGCAGCGCACACAGAAGGCTAAGACTGCACCAACAAGGTATTTTACCAGAAAACACAACAGTGTAGATAATTAACCTGTCATAAAGGCTTCAGTACATGATACAGAGAAAAGACAGTCACTGTGAATGTAAACACTGCTTTCAGCAATATACACCTACTGCTAATTCAACAAGGCTCGCAAACAACCAGAAAGAAAATCCAGTTTACCAGCAACTTATCGGGCAGAGAGTCAGTAAATCCCCCTGTACGTAAATAAAGAAGAACACATACTATAGTTCCCCTCACAATTCCATAAGTGGAATTTACACAGAAACTGGTTTGCACCCTCCACTTTGGTTTCCTTTTTCCTTCAGGTCTGATGTTAAAATTGTAATGTCATATCTGTTGTTTTTAATAAATAAAATGTTTCTGTTACTAAATAACTGTGTGTGAATCAATACCGCCAAAACACAGCAGCGCGAAGTGGTAGGGGTTTAATGGAAAAGTACCCAAGTTTTTAGTTTAAACAAGCAAATAAGAGAACGCTTAATATAATGAAAAGTTTTCCTTTAGCAAAAAATGTTTCAGTTTGTCTTTAGAAACCTACAGCTGAGGACTATATTTTCTTTTCTCTTACGTTTCCTTTTTAGATGAGCTGATTATAGGGCAATAAAAGCCCAAACATTGTTTTTGTCAAGGATAATAGTTAATATTTTATGAAGACATGCAAGTTGTTTTTTTACATCTGGTAGGAGAATAAAGATAAAAGAGAACAGACACTCATTAGATGCGCAGGCAGTAACATGCATCTTAACGTGGATAACCTCAACTGTAGGTTAGTTAATGCCTCTGTTTGCAGCTCTCTACCTGGGACAGTCATTCATTAATCGAGGATGTACATAGTTTTGTGTGTTTGTATTAAGTTAAGAGGTTCCGGGGTGTTTTTTTTGAGGGTTTTCGTTAAAACAAAAAGTCTTATAAATGTGGTGTAGGTTCCAGTGTTGAAAAGAAAAAAAAACGTATAAAAGATCTATCTGCCGGTCATTAGTGGGTGCATCTATCAAAAAAGTTGCAAATAGACATTTAAAAAAGCTGCCTTTTATAATAGGTGGGAATAATGACTTCTTATCTTAATGGTGACACTTTGTACTTTGTTAGAATGTGAATGGTCTCACAGTTTTAGACAAAAAGGAAAGGATGTTATATTAAGGAATGCAAAGTTCAAATAGCAATGCTACAAGAGACGCATTTGGGAAATAACTGAGCTCATGAATTTTATAAAGAAAATTTTTCAGGATGGATAATTTGCAGAATATCAAGGACAAAAGACGAGGACTACTTAAATTAATTGCTAAAAGATCTCCAATAGTGATAGAAGATGGAAAAAAAAATAATTGCAAATTTTTGGTAGGGGGTTGGTGGTTGCTATAATGGTTAAGGTATTTACCTCACACACAAGGTAAAGAGTTTGATTATGACCTTTTGAAAGGGAAGTTGCCTAGGCTTAAAATGGCCCACAATGCCAGCTAGTCTAATACTTACCTGTGAACCTATAAACCAAAGAAAGGGGCTGCTGGCAAGGGATGAGGATTATGCCGGCCTGTGTTTATATTCCATCTAAAACTGCTGTTATGGAGCTTTAAAAATTTTGGGAGAAGTAATCCACTTCCAGCAGGGAATATTGCATACAGGTATGGACTGGAATTTGATTTGCAAAAATGAAGATGTATATGGGGAGGCCTAGAGGGGACAATATAAGAAAAGGGGGTAGATGTTTGAGGAATTTATGAAAATATTTGACATGAATTCAGTGCTACAAACTCTTGAGAGAATTTGCATATTCCACCCCAAGGTACAGTAACTGGACTGTGCTAGACAAAAGTTATATTTCAGACGAACGTGTGTATTTAATACTGTTTCAGATCATGTACCAATAATTACTAAGATAAATATACAGGGTAGTGAAGTAAACATGAGAGAGGGGAATTTAAGGAATGGCTAGTGGAAATTATTCAGGCGTTATTAGGGAAGATAGAAAGTACTCCTGAAGATATAGCTAGTGACTGGGATAAACTGAAAGTGGAGTTCAAAAACAGGACAGATATAAAAGAAAAAGAGAAATGGCTAAGAAGGAGAAGGCCTGACCAAAATTAAAGTAAAAGGGAAATCTCTCCGAACAAGAAGAGGCTCATTTGCCAAGTGCTAAAGAGGAAGTAGAGAGTGTACGTGGCTAATCTGCAGGAGTTACGAGAATAACTCCACAACGACTCCGGCAGCAGAAAGTAGAGAAGCTCGTTTCCAAACTTCACGAACTTGTAACAAGAAAAATAACCAAAAATCCTGCAAAGGTGTTAGAAATATTTCTGAAATTTTATGAAAATTTGTATAAAGCAGAAAAATGGGGATGTCAAGAAAACGTGCAAATGAAAATATTTACAGAAGACCTGAATATGCCAAGGTTAGAGGCAGATGAGGTTCAACAACTAACAGTTAAAATAGGAGGAGAGGAGATAAAAACGGGGACATATAATCAATCTGCAGGAAAGTCTGTGGGAATAGATGGTATTCCTGTGGAAGTTAGGGGGGATGAAAGTGATAAAGATGTTGAAGGTTTTGTTTAACAGTTATTTTAAAAGGAGGGGAAGCACCAACATCCTGGAAAAAAGCTGTGATGGCTCTAATACCTTCAGATGGTAAAGACCCATCAGATTCAGCTTCATATAGACCCATTTCAGTTTTAAGCCAGGCAAGACTGCTAAAAGAATGGCAAAGGTGTTGGCAAAATTGATAGATATGGATCAGTGTGGTTTTGTGGAAGGGATGCTGACATTTGGTAGCATTAATTGATGCAGAGGGAAGCAGAATGTAAGAAAATACCATTGTTGGTGGTGGGTCTTGATGGAGTAATGGAAGCATTTTGTATTCCCTGTTATAGTAATATTGTTAATTAGGGGGATATGAGGAATCGGAGGCAAAAATCAAAGTGGAATAGTTCCTATGTGACCAGTTCTGTTTGAACAGAGGAACCAGGTAGGGGTGTCCTCTTTATTTCCGTTATATTTAGAACCATTGACAAAGAAAATAAGTGACTCGGAAATTCAAGGTTATAATTTCTATGGTATTCCATACAAGTTGTGTTTATTTGCAGATGATATTTTGTACCTGGTGGAACCAGAAAAGGACATCTTGGTGGTATGGAACATTCTGAGACCGTTCTGTTTTTGATATAAAATGAATGAAGATAAAACAAAGGCTATATCTCCAAACTATGTACCCACACATTAATTGGTCCAATAATACCCATGTGACGCCCGCGCCCTGGCCCAGCAATCAAGGAGCCTCAATCCTCACCACTAACACCAGAGAGGGTGTTTCATATATGAAGAAAGGATAACAAATACACACACATTAAAGTGCTATTTCCCTTAAGAGCACACAGAGATCACAGTCAGTCTGGGGCTGGTCACTCCCTTGCTCTCCAGGTCCCCAATAAGACTCCCCACTGGCACAGCTATAGGGTCCAGATCTCAGCCTAGCTGGGCAAGCTAAAACCTCCAGCACCCTCACTGTCCAACCAGTGCTTCTTGTCCCTGCCCAAGTTGCTGACAGACACACACACACACACACACACACACACACACACACACTTTGAGATAAGAGTTTATGCAACCACACAGACACTACTGGGAAAGGCTGGCACAGTTTCTCCTGCTGTGCCCCTGTTACCCAGACTATATGGTAGTACCGCCTGCCACCACCTAGCTATTATTTATCAGCTACTCATAGGCCCTTAAAAGGGTATCCAATTATTACTGTGCAATATTATCCAATTGGTAGTATAACTAAACTGTCAAGACTTATTAGAGTGACTTGGTACAGTAATCACTATAAATATGCAATGTACTCTAGAGCTTAAATTATCTCTCTAAAAAACAGCCACAGTTGAAAGGTTTTAAAATAATTAATTATAAATAATAAAACACAAGACAATACTTCTTACTACACAGTGCTAGTCAAGAGTTCAGCGATCAGAGAAATACTTAAAATAATTCAGTAGTACAGATGTTCATCATGTTTCACTGTTGCGGTCATTACACTTGGGTTATCCTGCTGGCAGGCTACCTGCAGTTGGCCTGAATTCCAAAGTCTTGGTCTGGCGTCGGTTGCTGTCGCCTCTTCCCTGACGTCAGTGCGCCAGGGGTATAAAAGATGCAGCCGACGCCATTTTCTTCAGTCCTTCTTGCCGCGCGGTGTCCGAAGTAAAAGCAGTTCGCAAGTGCCGGTCGGCCGACTCCTGAGATTTTCAAAATTGAATTTCAGATCCGAAGTCTTTATTAAAGCTAAGTACCCCGTTGGGGAAACTTTTTTCTTGCTCCAGACCGATGTCAGAAAAAGTTAACAATTGTATTTCTTGTGGGAAGCAAATACCTCATAAGGATTTTCATTCTTACTGTATTCCTTGCCTAGGCCCTGATCACAACGTTGCTAGCTGTCGGTTTTGCGCTAGATTTAACCAACGCACTATTAAGCGTCGGTACGATTTTGCCTTTCATTACTTTGGCCGAAGATTCAATTGTATAATGCCGTCGGAACAACTGACCGGAGTTTATAAAAAGCGCAAGGAAAAGGACAGGCATCCGAGGTCCAAAACTGACGACAAGGCTTCCGCTAAGCCAGTCGCCGGTTCTCAGTGAGGTGCTTTCGTAGCCCCTGACGCACGCTACCTCAGAGCCACAGGCCGCTGCCGATTCCCACGTGGAGCCAGCTAGGCCTCTGGATGCTCAAGGTATAGGACACTCGGAAAGGATTCCCTCAGATGGGTCCAGAGCCGCTGAGCAGGCATCTGCTTCTGAGGGTGTTTTCAAACCTACACAGTTATATGTAAAGCCTACCTCAGCTTCCAAAGCAAAGACTAAAGCAGCTCTAAAGACAAAGAAACAAGTACAGCATTCTCCTGGACAGACTTCCATGCCTAAAAAACAGATGCTCAAAATGGCCGAAGACCTAATTACCTTGATCAGGGGTTCCCATCCCCCTCCTGATAAGAGGCCTAGGCAAGAGACAGAATATGAATCTTCAGATCAGGTTTCCATTTCCTCTGACTCCTCTTCTGAGCAGGAATACTCTCTTCCTCCCTATGAGGATTCTGTTGCTGAAGAATGTATTCCTTCAGCCTCTCCTCCTTAGGATTTATCTTTTGGAGAAACCCTGCATACCATGAGGGAGCATTTCCACTGGGAGAGCCAAGACTACTCAGAAGCAAAGAAAAGGCTTAGAGATTTTCTTTTACTGCCTCAGCACAGCCCTCTTGCTATTCCCCCTGTGTTAGACATTGTAGACGATGTATATTCAGAGTCCGGCCTTTCTCCTGACTCATTACCCCCTGCCCCTGTAAAACCAGACCGATACTACAGGGTTCCAGACTCGCATAAATTTCTTTATAAAAACCCTGCTGCTGATCCAGAAACTATTTATCTGGGTCCCAAAGGGGTCAAGCTTTCTACTGCAAAAAACCCTATCTCCTCTGACAGGGATTCTAGGGCACTAGACAGATGGGGGGAAAAATGTTTACACTTCTGCTACTTTGGCTGTGAGGGCTTTAAATTGTCAATTTCACATGCTTAAATATCAGCAATACGTAATGTCACTGCTAAAACAGAAACTGTTGTCAAATTCTGATTGTGCAGAAAATAAGGAAATACAGGATTTATTGCATGCAACTGAACAAGTGGGAAAGCATACATTGCAATGTGGTTTTGATTCTCTAGAGGCCTCTTGCAGGGCTGCAGTTACAGGTTCTGTTATTAGGAGGCATGCTTGGTTAAAGGAATAGATTCTACCTGATCATGTTAAGGCAAAATTACTAGATGCTCCGTTACAGCACAATATGTTATTTGGTGTTAAAGCAGAGGAGGTGTTGAAGAAAATGGAGGACAAAGCGAAATCTATGCAAACAGTAAAGGATTTCTTACAGGTACAGCCACCCAGATTTAGCAGGAACTGGCCTGCAAAGAATTGGTCCTTTCCAGTGTCAGACAGACCACAAAGAGGCAGATACAGACGCCCTAGAGGCAGATCCCAGCCCCAGGGCTCATACAGGCCTAAACAGTGGGGCTCTTCTACCTCCAAAAGCGGAGAAGACAGATTACAGCCATTCCGGAAACAGTCCCAGTGACTTTCCTCTACCAGCAGCAAGCACTTATCTTTTGGCAGCCCCCTTAGGGGGAAAACTAGCACTTTTTTCTCAAAACTGGCACATGATCACCCAGGACAAATGGGTCTTGAATATAGTGTCCCAGGGCTATAGGGTCCACTTTCACACCCTGCCAAGGGCAAAAGGTATGCCAGACCTGCCACACAATCAATGGGCAGAGGCACAAAAACAAGTTTCATCCCTCATGGACATGAGGGCCATTCAGTGAGTACCACAGCAAGAGCAGGGACAAGGATTTTACTCAAGACTTTTCTTGGTACCCAGAAAGGACAAAGCCTGGAGACCAATACTGGACCTGTCTATTCGAAATACATTTCTGGGCGTTCCAAAATTCAAAATGTTGACTTTGCAGCAGCTTCTGCCCATGCTGGGCAAGAAGGCTTGGCTTGTAACTTTGGACCTAAAAGAGGCATACCTGCATGTACCAATCAGACAATCTTGCAGAAGATACCTCAGATTCATAGCTGGTTCAATGCACTACCAATTATCTGCACTGCTCTTTGGCTTATCTACTTCGCCCAGGGTCTTCACAAAATGCCTGGCACCAGTAATTGCATATTGCAGACAAAGAGGAATTCAAATTTATCCTTACGTGGATGATGCCTTATTCAAGCAGAGAACAAGGACATTCTACTAGAGCACATGGCATTCGTAAAAAGATTGATTTGCCTAGGGTACACAGTAAACGAAAAGAAATCAAAGTTAGTACCCTCTCAAGAGATAATATTCCTGGGTGCAAGCTTAAATACAACTGCCCAGATGGCTTATCTCACGCCAGACAAACAAAGGCAACTGACTTCTTACTTCACAATGTTGGCAACAAAGGCCCAGTTATCTGCAAGAAACATTCTGCAGGCCTTGTGCTTCATGGCATCCTGCATTCTGCTAATTCCATATGCCAGACTGCATATGAGTAAACTACAATGGTACCTAAAAAGTGTTTGGACTCAACATTGCCACAGCCTGGAAACATTGATCACCCTCATTCCACAGCCTGGAAACATTAATTACCCTCATTCCACAGCCTGGAAACATTAATTACCCTCATTCCACAGCCTGGAAACATTGATTACCCTCATTCCACAGCCTGGAAACATTGATTACCCTCATTCCACAGCCTGGAAACATTAATTACCCTCATTCCACAGCCTGGAAACGGTGATTACCCTCATTCCACAGCCTGGAAACATTGATTACCCTCATTCCACAGCCTGGAAACATTGATTACCCTCATTCCACAGCCTGGAAACATTGATTACCCTCATTCCACAGCCTGGAAACATTGATTACCCTCATTCCACAGCCTGGAAACATTGATTACCCTCATTCCACAGCCTGGAAACATTGATTACCCTCATTCCACAGCCTGGAAACATTGATTACCCTCATTCCACAGCCTGGAAACATTGATTACCCTCATTCCACAGCCTGGAAACATTGATTACCCTCATTCCACAGCCTGGAAACATTGATTACCCTCATTCCACAGCCTGGAAACAGTGATTACCCTCATTCCACAGCCTGGAAACAGTGATTACCCTCATTCCACAGCCTGGAAACAGTGATTACCCTCATTCCACAGCCTGGAAACAGTGATTACCCTCATTCCACAGCCTGGAAACAGTGATTACCCTCATTCCACAGCCTGGAAACATTGATTACCCTCATTCCACAGCCTGGAAACATTGATTACCCTCATTCCACAGCCTGGAAACATTGATTACCCTCATTCCACAGCCTGGAGACATTGATTACCCTCATTCCACAGCCTGGAGACATTGATTACCCTCATTCCACAGCCTGGAGACATTGATTACCCTCATTCCACAGCCTGGAGACATTGATTACCCTCATTCCACAGCCTGGAGACATTGATTACCCTCATTCCACAGCCTGGAGACATTGATTACCCTCATTCCACAGCCTGGAGACATTGATTACCCTCATTCCACAGCCTGGAGACATTGATTACCCTCATTGCACAGCCTGGAGACATTGATTACCCTCATTCCACAGCCTGGAAACATTGATTACCCTCATTCCACAGCCTGGAAACATTGATTACCCTCATTCCACAGCCTGGAAACATTGATTACCCTCATTCCACAGCCTGGAAACATTGATTACCCTCATTCCACAGCCTGGAAACATTGATTACCCTCATTCCACAGCCTGGAAACAGTGATGACCCTCATTCCACAGCCTGGAAACAGTGATGACCCTCATTCCACAGCCTGGAAACAGTGATGACCCTCATTCCACAGCCTGGAAACAGTGATGACCCTCATTCCACAGCCTGGAAACAGTGATGACCCTCATTCCACAGCCTGGAAACAGTGATGACCCTCATTCCACAGCCTGAAACAGTGATGACCCTCATTCCACAGCCTGGAAACAGTGATGACCCTCATTCCACAGCCTGGAAACAGTGATGACCCTCATTCCACAGCCTGGAAACATTGATGACCCTCATTCCACAGCCTGGAAACATTGATGACCCTCATTCCACAGCCTGGAAACATTGATGACCCTCATTCCACAGCCTGGAAACATTGATGACCCTCATTCCACAGCCTGGAAACATTGATTACCCTCATTCCACAGCCTGGAAACATTGATTACCCTCATTCCACAGCCTGGAAACATTGATTACCCTCATTCCTTGCCTTCAACAGAAGTTTCGATGGTGGGCAAAGTCCTGTCACCTCAACAAGGGACAGCCATTCAACCTACCCACTGCCAGGCAGTCAGTAACAGATGCTTCAGATTATGCCTGGGCAGCCCACATGGCAGGAAAATGTATTCAGGGCACATGGCCCTCAAGCCAAATGCATCTTCATATCAATCAAAAAGAGATGCTAGCTGTTCAGAATGCCCTGACAGCTTTCAAGGACCTTCTTCATCCAGGACAACTACTGATAAGGACGGACAATACTACAGTCATGTGGTACATAAGCAGGGAGGCACACATTCCTACCCCCTCTGCAGACAAGCCATGACTTTGTGGGACACAGCATTGACTTATCAAGTACATCTGCAAGCACAATTCCTGCCAGGAAAGAAAAATACTCTGGCAGACTAAGCAAAAACATTATGGATCCCCACGAGTGGAAACTGGATCCAGAAGTCTTCAGCATGATAAAGAAATGGGGATGCCCAGGCATAGATCTTTTTGCCTCCCCTCACAACTGCCAACTACAGAGATTCTGCACAAGGACTTATCACAAGCAAGCATGGAAAGTGGATGCTCTATCATTCAGCTGGAAAACCCTAACAGTATATGCCTTTCCTCCTCTACCTCTCCTTCCCAAGGTACTCCTAAAGGTCAGACGAGAAGACAAAAATGATTCTGATTGCCCCAGACTGGCCCCGCCAGCACTGGTACCCAATCCTAAAGAGCTTGTCTCAAGGCCCAGCCTGGACATTGCCTCCAATTCCTCACTTACTGACCCAACGAAACAATCAGATCCTGCACAGCCAACTCAGGACCCTAAATCTGGCAGCATGGCGAATAATGTAGCCATTCACAACACACCTCTCTCTAAAGCAGTGATGGATGTTATTTTGGAGGCCAGGAGGCCAAGTACCAGAAAATCTTATGCAGACAAATGGAAGAGATTCTGTGCTTGGAACCAGGCACAAGGAATTGACACGCTTGTACCAAATATTCCTAGGATTTTACAATACCTAACTGAATATTCCTCAGATTTTACAATACCTAACTGAGATGCTGGACAAAGTTCTATCCTTCTCATCAATTGAAATCCATGCCTCTGTCATTTCAGCTCATTACAATACGGAACCACCTATTTTTTCTCATCCATTGCTAAGGCAGTACCTCAGAGGGGCCAAAAACATAAGACCTCCAAGGAGAGCACCAATACCTGCATGGGACCTCAGTTATGTCTTGGAGAAGCTCACACTGCCGCCTTTTGAGCCAGCCAATACAGCTGAAATAAAGTTCTTATGTTGGAAAACAGCTCTGCTCCTAGCAGTAACCTCTGCAAGACGAGTCTCAGAGTTACAGGCTGTGTCATGGCTGTGGAACCTTTTATAATTTTCCATCCAGACAGGGTTTCTCTGAGGACTAACCCGACATTTATGCCTAAGGTAGTGTCCAGTGTGGCCCTTAACCAAACCATTCATTTGCCTACTTTTTATCCAAACCCACAGAATAAGGGTGAGAGATTCCTGCATTCTTTGGACATACACAGACAGCTACGCTTCTACTTGGACAGAACTAAAGCTTTCAGAAAGACTGAGCAACTTTAGTGGCATATGCTGCAGGATCACAAGGAAAGCCCATCTCAAAGCAGACCATTTCAAAATGGATAGGCCACTGCATTCGATTCTGTTATTCACAACATGGCAAATCAATCCCTAAGGGCATTAGGCCACATTCTACCAGAGCAGCAGCCACTTCAGCAGCCTTCCTCAGAGGGGTACCAACCAAAGACATTTTAGAGGCTGCAACTTGGAGTTCAGTGCACACTTTCACCAAGCACTACCATTTACCTCTCTACTCTAAATCCAGAGCAGGCTTTGCCACTGCAGTTTTGCAGGGCCTTCTAGCCTCTCCTAATCCTATTTGGACCCAGCCACCCTACCTCAGCTTTGGGATTCAACCCAAGTGTAATGACTGCAACAGTGAAACACGATGCACATAGTACAGTTGTGTACCTGCCATAAATGTAGATGTTCGAGTGTATTCACTGTTGCAGTCCAGGTTGCCCACCCACCATCCTCCTTTTCTTTGCTGGGATTTATCTGTACTTCTCTATCCTATACAACCTATGTGGTGTATTTGCTTGTAGATGAAGGAAATGTTTGTTATTGCATGCATACTTATTGGCATAAATTTTTAGCCTACCAATTTGGGGGCACCCGACATCTGGGGCAAGAAAAACTGAAGAAAATGGGGTCGGCTGCATCTTTTATACCCCTGGCGCACTGAAGTCAGGGAAGAGGTGACAGTAACCGACGCCAGACCAAGACTTTGGAATTCAGGCTGTCAGGTATTTGCTTTCCACAAGTAATGCAATTATAACATGTCCTTCAAGGATGCATCTGCAGTCATAACAAATGGGTTGTCCTGTCGTCAGGCAGCCCTTCGGTCGGCAGTTCCAAAGTCTGGGTCCGGCCGCTGATGTCGCACTTCACCCGACGTCATCTCTGCTGGTCTTCGGGTATAAAGGCATCAGCCGACGCCATTTTCCCCAGTCTTTCTTGCTGCGTGGCGCCCGAAGCAGAAGCTGTTCGCAAGTGCCGGTCGGTCAGATCCAGAGATTACTACTACCGAATACTACTTCGAAGACTTCTAAAAGCTAAGTACCCGTTGGGGACTCTTTCTTGCCTCAGCCGATGTCAGAAAAAGTAAATAACTGTTTAACTTGTGGGAAACAAATACCTCATAAAGATTTCCACTCTTACTGCCTACCTTGTTTAGGCCCAGACCACGACGCAGCAGCCTGTTTAGCCTGTGCTTCCTTCAACCGACGAACGCTTAGACGTCGGTCGGAGTTTGCTGAACAGTTTTTCGGCTCAGATTTTGCGTACATTATGCCGTTGGATCCTCCGACTACCCAAATTGTTAAAAAACGCACAGAAAAAGACCGACACTCGCGGTCCGCGGTTTCGGCCGAAACCACGGTTAAGCAAGTCGCAGTGTCTCGGTTTCGGCGAAACCGAGAAACGGGTCAATCTTCAGCCGAATCCATGACTACTACCGAGGCTCCTGCTACCTTAGTTGAATTGGCCTCTGAAGTTTTGCCTACTACTGTGGTTCCTAGCGAATTATCAGACACCATCCCTTTGGATGTCTCTACCCCAGCACGTGGTGCTGCTAGGCCTCCTGCAGCCATGTCTATAAAGGCCTTTGCCAGGGCCAAAGCAGCCAAAACTGTTAAATCAGTGCCTGTTAAGGCCCCCTCACACAGGCCCACTTCTAGTTCACAAATGCTTACTCTGGCAGAGGATTTAATCTCCTTAATTAGGGGATCCCAATCTCACCCAGACAGGGCCTCTCAGCCTCCAGAAAAGAGACCTAGAGCAGAGCCCCCCGAGCCAGTGTCCTCTGATGATTCTTCGGATGACTCAGACATTACAGGTCAGCCAGAGGCTCCTTTTTCTACTTATGAAGATTCCGATGCTGAAGAATCCATTCCTTCTGCCACTCCACCAGAGGAATTCTCCTTCGGGGAAACCTTACATGCCATGAGAGAATTCCAATGGCAGGGACAAGATTTCTCAGATTCAAGAAAAAGGCTTAGGACATTTCTGCACTTACCACAACATAGGCCCTTAGCTATACCTCCAGTTCTGCCTGTTGTGGATGATGCATTTAATGATGTTTGCACTGCTCCGGATACTTTACCTCCAGCCCCTGCCAAACCAGATAGATTTTACAGGGTGCCAGACACTCATCACCACCTATACAAGGCCCCACTTGCAGATCCTGAGACTATATCCCAGGGGCCTAAGGCAATAGCTTCGACCTCAGCAAAAAACCCTCTCCCTTCTGAAAGGGAATCCAGGTCCTTAGAGAGATGGGGGAAAAAAAGTTTACACCTCTGCTACTCTCTCAGCTAGAGCTTTAAACTGTCAGTTTCATATGATCCAATACCAAGAGTTTATGCTTGATCAGTTAACTAAGAAGCTGTCCTCTGATGACTCCTTAGATAAGAAATATGTTTTAGAAATGGTGAATAACATTCAGCAGGTTAGTAACCATTCTTTAAAATGTGGCTATGATGCACTGGAGGCTTCATTTAGATCAGCCATGACTGGCACAGTGATAAGAAGGCATGCATGGTTGAAAGAACAGGTCTTGCCGGATCATGTTAAAGCAAAGCTGTTAGATGCTCCTATGGATAAGGCCAGTCTATTTGGTACCCCTGCTCAGCAAGTAATGAAGAAAATGGAAGAGAAGGCAAAATCTGTACAAACAGTTATGGATTTCTTACAGGTTCAGCCCCCAAGGTTTAGCAGGAACTGGCCTGCCAAAAATTGGTCCTTTCCAGACTCCTCAAAATCTCAAAGAGGCAGGAATAGACGCTCTAGGGGCAGAAATCAATCCAGAGGAGGTGCCTACAGAGGACGCCAGTGGCAAGGTAATAACCAGCGAGGCACAGACACAACCACTGCCACTGCAACAGGACAATCACAGTGACTTGGCTCTGACACCGCCTACCAGGGAGCAAATAGCAGCCCCTTTAGGCGGAAAGTTAGCCTTATTTTAGAAAAATTGGCACTATATCACAAAAGACAAGTGGATTTTGCAAACCATAGACCAAGGCTACAGGTTCCACTTCCACACCTTACCAGTAAAAAGAGGAATGCCAAACCTACCTCCAAATAAAAAAACAGAAGCTCTAAAGCAGATAGCTCAATTAACAAAGATGAGAGCTGTGGAAAGAGTACCAATAACAAAACAGGGCAAAGGATTCTACTCCAGACTCTTCCTAGTACCAAGAAAAGAGAAAAGTTGGAGACCTATTCTCGACCTGTCCGTCTTAAACACATACATCATTGTCCCAAAATTCAAAATGCTGACCCTACAGCAACTTCTTCCCATGCTGGGCAAGGAGTGTTGGCTGGTAACTCTAGATCTCAAGGGAGGCATACCTGCACGTCCCCATACGACCAAATTGCAGAAGATACCTCAGATTTCTTGCAGGATCAGAGCATTATCAATTCTCAGCATTGCCCTTTGGCTTATCTACTGCGCCCAGAGTATTCACAAAATGCCTGGCATCAGTAATCGCTCATTGCAGGCTACAGGGAATCCAAATTTATCCATACCTGGACGACTGCCTGTTACAAGCGGAAAACAAAAGCAAGCTGACAACAGATTTACAAAGAGTCATTTGCTTACTACAAGCCCTGGGATACATGGTCAATTTAAAAAAGTCAAGACTGATACCATCCCAGACAAAAACATTCTTAAAAGTGAATTGGACACAGTAAAACAAATGGCATTCTTAACTGCAGAAAAACAAGAACAACTCCCTCTTTACTTTTTGGCATTAACAAAGCAGAACAAACTAACAGCAAGAAAAGTACTGCAGGCCTTGGGCTTCATGGCATCATGCATAATCCTGGTCCCCCATGCCAGACTGCATATGAGAAAGCTACAGTGGTACCTAAAGAATTTATGGTCTCAACACAGGCACAGCTTCAAACCAAATCCCACTAATCCCATGCCTGAAACAAGAGTTCCTATGGTGGGCTCAAGCATGCCAGTCAAACCCAGGCTTGCCCTTCCACAACCTTCAAGCAAACCAAACCATCACAACGGACGCCTCAGACCTAGGCTGGGGGGGCGCACATGTTGGACAAATGCATACAAGGATTGTGGACTCCAGACCAGCTGCACCTGCACATAAACCAAAAAGAAATGCTAGCAGTAAAACTAGCAATCCAGAAATTCAGACCATTCCTCAAAGAAGGCCATTTAATGATAAGGACAGACAACACCACAGTCATGTGGTACATCAACAAACAGGGAGGCACTCATTCATACCCCCCATGCAGAATGACTCTGGACCTTTGGAATATGGCTCTGAGCTACAACATCCAGTTACAGGCAATATTTGTGCCGGGAAAAGAAAACACCCTAGCAGACGTGTTAAGCAGAACCACCTCGGATGCTCACGAATGGATGCTACACCCGGACACCTTCAAGGCCATCACAAAGAAATGGGGAATGCCACAAATAGACCTATTCGCATCCCCACTCAATCACCAACTACAGAAATTCTGCACAAGGACATACCACAAGCAAGCATGGAAGGTGGATGCTCTATCCTTCAGTTGGAAAGGCCTGACAGCATATGCATTCCCTCCTCTTCCTTTGATTCCCAAGGTACTACTAAAGGTCAAAGAGAAGACAAAAATAATTCTGATAGCCCCAGACTGGCCAAGACAACACTGGTACCCAATCCTAAAGAGCTTGTCTCAAGGCCCAGCCTGGACATTGCCTCCAATTCCTCACTTACTGACCCAACGAAACAATCAGATCCTGCACAGCCAACTTTTTTATATATAATATAACAATTTTTAAATAATAACACAATTTTCATACAAATATTTTTTCAACATTCATATTTACACTTAGGGACATATCAAATGGGTGGTAGGGTTTCATTTTCATAGACTTCTTTGTCCAGGCCAGTATATGTTGGAATATGTTATAGGTTACACATTAGATTAAATAAAAACTTATTTTTAAAGACTACAAGTTTTTATAATAGTATATATTACCTATAATAAGAAGATGGCATGAGGGTAGTACATTATGGTCCCTAGGTGGACATATATGTACATAACATAGACACGCTTTACAGAAATATTTCAACATGTTATTAGTTATAGACAAAGCGTATTAAATTTAACATAACAACAATTATATATATACGTTATGTACATATATATTTTTTTTATTTTTTGTTTAACATAGTTACACAGAACTGGTTGTTTCAAACATAATGTTTTTAAAATATGTTTTAAAATAATGTTTTTAAATGCGACTGTATGTTTAAAAGTTTCATGACATCATTAATTGTGGTATTTAAACGCGTACTGGCGCGATAACCAGAGTTTGTCTGATGAAGTTTGAACACTGATTCAAACGAAAAACGCTTTATGCGTTTCACGGAATTTGGGTTGCGAAATAAAGCATTTATACTTTTTCAAGGAGTCGTTTGTTGCATTTGCTTCGGTTAGTCCGGAGACCCGAGTAGAAGCAAGCTACGGTGACCTTGGGCTGAACTTGGTCCTTGTTCAGTCCGGAGACTTGGGGTAGAAGCAAGCCGTGTTGATTTTGGGCTGAGCTTAGCACTTGTGCAGTCCGGACATTTCGGCAGAAGCAAGCTGTAGTTATTTGGGCTGAAGGAGCTACCGTTTGTGGTTTGTGCTGTTACTTCCATTTTCTCGTATTCTAGGAGTTGGTGTTTGTTCTACAGTTACTCCTAAAGGTCAGACGAGAAGACAAAAATGATTCTGATTGCCCCAGACTGGCCCCGCCAGCACTGGTACCCAATCCTAAAGAGCTTGTCTCAAGGCCCAGCCTGGACATTGCCTCCAATTCCTCACTTACTGACCCAGTGAAACAATCAGATCCTGCACAGCCAACTCAGGACCCTAAATCTGGCAGCATGGCGAATAATGTAGCCATTCACAACACACCTCTCTCTAAAGCAGTGATGGATGTTATTTTGGAGGCCAGGAGGCCAAGTACCAGAAAATCTTATGCAGACAAATGGAAGAGATTCTGTGCTTGGAACCAGGCACAAGGAATTGACACGCTTGTACCAAATATTCCTAGGATTTTACAATACCTAACTGAATATTCCTCAGATTTTACAATACCTAACTGAGATGCTGGACAAAGGTCTATCCTTCTCATCAATTGAAATCCATGCATCTGTCATTTCAGCTCATTACAATACGGAACCACCTATTTTTTCTCATCCATTGCTAAGGCAGTACCTCAGAGGGGCCAAAAACATAAGACCTCCAAGGAGAGCACCAATACCTGCATGGGACCTCAGTTATGTCTTGGAGAAGCTCACACTGCCGCCTTTTGAGCCAGCCAATACAGCTGAAATAAAGTTCTTATGTTGGAAAACAGCTCTGCTCCTAGCAGTAACCTCTGCAAGACGAGTCTCAGAGTTACAGGCTGTGTCATGGCTGTGGAACCTTTTATCATTTTCCATCCAGACAGGGTTTCTCTGAGGACTAACCCGACATTTATGCCTAAGGTAGTGTCCAGTGTGGCCCTTAACCAAACCATTCTTTTGCCTACTTTTTATCCAGACCCACAGAATAAGGGTGAGAGACTCCTGCATTCTTTGGACATACACAGACAGCTACGCTTCTACTTGGACAGAACTAAAGCTTTCAGAAAGACTGAGCAACTTTAGTGGCATATGCTGCAGGATCACAAGGAAAGCCTATCTCAAAGCAGACCATTTCAAAATGGATAGGCCACTGCATTCGATTCTGTTATTCACAACATGGCAAATCAGTCCCTAAGGGCATTAGGCCACATTCTACCAGAGCAGCAGCCACTTCAGCAGCCTTCCTCAGAGGGGTACCAACCAAAGACATTTTAGAGGCTGCAACTTGGAGTTCAGTGCACACTTTCACCAAGCACTACCATTTACCTCTCTACTCTAAATCCAGAGCAGGCTTTGCCACTGCAGTTTTGCAGGGCCTTCTAGCCTCTCCTAATCCTATTTGGACCCAGCCACCCTACCGCAGCTTTGGGATTCAACCCAAGTGTAATGACTGCAACAGTGAAACACGATGCACATAGTACAGTTGTGTACCTACCATAAATGTAGATGTTCGAGTGTATTCACTGTTGGAGTCCAGGTTGCCCACCCACCATCCTCCTTTTCTTTGCTGGGATTTATCTGTACTTCTCTATCCTATACAACCTATGTGGTGTATTTGCTTGTAGATGAAGGAAATGTTTGTTATTGCATGCATACTTATTGGCATAAATTTTTAGCCTACCAATTTGGGGGCACCCGACATCTGGGGCAAGAGAAACTGAAGAAAATGGGGTCGGCTGCATCTTTTATACCCCTGGCGCACTGAAGTCAGGGAAGAGGTGACAGTAACCGACGCCAGACCAAGACTTTGGAATTCAGGCTGTCAGGTATTTGCTTTCCACAAGTAATGCAATTATAACTTTTACTGACATCGGGAAAGAGCAAGAAAAAGTTTCCCCAACGGGGTACTTAGCTTTAGTTGAAGACTTCGGTTCTGAAACCCGAAAACAAAAATTTGAGGAGTCGGCCAACTGGCACTTGAGAACTGCTTCTGCTTTGGGCACCTCATGGCAAGAAAGACTGATGTAATGGCGTTGGCTGCATGTTTTATACCCCTGATGACCTGACGTCATGGAAGAAGGGACAGCAACTGACGCAGGACCCAAGACTTTGTTAATCAGGCCGACTGAGGGCTACTGCAAGCAGATAACCCAAAAGTGATGACTGCAACAGTGAATACACTCTAACATCTACATTTATGGCAAGTGTACACAACTGTACTTTATGTATACTGCGACAGTGAATACACTCGACATCTACATTTATGGTAAGTGTATACAACTGTACTTTATATACTGCGACAGTGAATACACTCGACATCTACATTTATGGTACGTGTACACAACTGTACTTATGTATACTTATACTGCGGCAGTGAATACACTCGACATCTACATTTATGGTACGTGTACACGACTGTACTTTATGTATACTGCGACAGTGAATACACTCGACATCTACATTTATGGGTGAATACACTCGAACATCTACATTTATGGTAAGTGTACATAACTGTACTTTACGTATACTGCGACAGTGAATACACTCGACATCTACATTTATGGTACGTGTACACAACTGTACTTTATACTGCGACAGTGAATACACTCGAACATCTACATTTATGGTACGTGTACACGACTATACTTTATGTATACTGCGACAGTGAATACACTCGAACATCTACATTTATCGTACGTGTATACGACTGTACTTTATATATACTGCGACAGTGAATACACTCGAACATCTACATTTATGGTACGTGTACACAACGGTACTTGATGTATACTGCGACAGTGAATACACTCGACATCTACATTTATGGTACGTGTACACAATGGTAATTTGTGGCAGCTAAGGAATACGTGTACACAGCTGTGCTTTGTGGCAGCTACGGATATGTGCAAGGAGACTAAAAAGATAAAGAAACTGAGAAATTGGAAAACCTTGGCTATGGTTATGGATAGTAAGATACAAGCAATAAAAATATTTAATCTCTAATTTTATGCACAGGTCAGGCACATTTTTATCAGCCAGTGGCGAAGTTGTGGATAATTAATAAAGAGCTGAAAGATGTTATCCGGGAGGGGAAGAGGGCAAAGGTTTCGGCTGATAAGTTGATCCTTCCAATAGAACAATGTGGTTTAGGATTACCTGATTTGAAGGAATATTTTAGAGCTATACAGTTAAGGCTTTTATACGTAACACAAGCAGAAAATCTACAATTCATAGTGGAAAGGGATGATGATGCGGGGAGAAAGCTCAAGAAATGAGGAAAGACTGGGATTTTGGATCCTGATCCTTAGAGAATAACAGTCATGCAGAATATTATATTTTTAAAGTAGCAGAAAGTGTTGTAAGAACTAAGCCAACATGGGATTGGAGAAAGGAGATTCTGCCAATAGGGATGACTGTAGTTAGGGATACAGACAATAGGCAAGAAGGGGCTGGAATTTACTGGAGAAAGCTGGCAAAGGATCCAAGATCATTATCTTTTTTCGGCTTTTCCCGGGTAGGGGTCGCCGCAGTAGATCACCTGTCCACTTATGATTTGCAGTGGAGTTTTACAATGTCGAGTTGCCAGCCCAGCCCCCAACCTTCCACATCATGCCTAGGGCCAATTTGGAGTGTCAATCCACCTACAGCATGTCTTTGGGATGTGGGAGGAAACCGGAGCACCCGGAGGAAACCCACACGACCACAGGGAGGACATGCAGACTCCGCACAGTAGGCACCCCAGCTGACAATCGAACCGGAGAACTTCTTGCTATGGGGTGACAATGCTAACCGCTGCACCACTGTGGCTGCAAAGGAGCCAAGATATTGGGAGCAAATAACTACAACAGGGAAAAGTAATAGAATGGGAAGATGCCAAGAAGAGATTTGGACTGCAGGCTAGAGTTTGCCTTCCCTATCAAGGATTGATATTTAAGTATGTGCAAAGAGAAAGGAATAGTGGAATCCTAAGTGAAAGCCCTGCTCTGTTTAAGTTTTTAGTGAATTCTAGAACAGAAGCTGTTGTTAAAAAGGGATAATTATTGGGGTATATAAAATATTGCATGACAACTGTAGGAATCATTCGGGAGGAGGTCAGAAAAGATTGAGAGCGTCGATGAATAACACAAAGAAACAATTGAGGGTCATCTGTATGGCTCCCAAATAGGCAACAATGTCTAGAAGATTTAGGATGTTTGCTTGGAAGTGTTTGCATAGGTGCTGTTATAACCCAAGCAGACTCCAAAGAATTTTTCCTTGGATAGATGGCAAATATTGGTGGTGTGATGGGGCAGAAAGAGGTACCTGGAAGTATACATTTTGGATGTGTGATCAGTTGGCAGACTTTAAAAATTCCCTACAGAGTACTCTGTTAGGACTGCTGGGTGAGCAAATGAGTGTAGCTAAGGGAATGAGTTTTTTGATCTGGGACAGGATCTGAATTGCCCAGACATAGTAAGGTCTTAAGTTTAATTCTGGTGGGTGCCAAAAAGCATCAATTACTTGAGAATTGAAATCGGTCTAAACCAACCGTACTTGAAGTAATGAAAATTGTAACCGCGAGAAAAGAATGGCTACCAGGATCTTCGGGAGGCTCACGAGTAAATGTATGTAGGAAAAATGGAAATTGTGCGAACAATACCTGCAGATAAACGATTTGGAGGAGGAATGATGTTTAAACGAAGGCAGGAATTGAAGAATTTATGTAAGGTTGGGTTGATTATATTGTATAGAAGGTTATATGTGATGTATAATATTTGTAAATGTGGTTTGATTACTTTTATATAAATGTAAGTTTGCATATGTTACAAATGATAATTTAGTAAAGGTGTTTAAAAAAAAAAGAGTATTGGTCTTTATTTTCTAGGCTGGTGTAATATAAAGCAGTAAAAATGCCGTTCTATCTCCATCCTCTCCAGGTAAGTTATAGTTGTGGATGCATTTTAAAAAGCCTATATTATTTCAATCCCAATGTCTAAGAAAGTGGAGTTGATGCATTACATTTTCTCCATGCAACTTACAAGTCCATATTTGCAGTTCACCTTTTATCTCCAGTAGCACCTGCACTGGTCACTAATCTCTGCTAGTTTTTGTAATCTGCTGTTGTGCTGCCCTTTTTTCCCCCAACACCATCGTTTTGGACCAAAGGGAGGGGTTTCCCTGGCATGTGTTCTGTCTTTGGTCGTCATTCCTTGGAAATGGCTTTACAGACGGTGCCTCCATCTCCTTCCTTATTCAGCTTTTGGTTTAGTTGATTAGTCCCTTCCGTTACCTAATCAGCCCTCGTAACGGTCTTTAACCCCCTGAGAGGAAACACTGAGTACTGTAGGATACAACAGTTTAAACCTCACCCAAGCTTTCTGACATTTCCTCATGACTGGAATAGATCTGTTCCACTTATGTCTGCTATAAGCAAAGTAGTCATTTCTACAAATGCTGTGCTGTATCCAGCTTCCAAAAACTTTGCTGTTGTTTTTTTTAACAGCATTTCCTTTTTATTGGTATGTTTGTATCTTCGTAACTATTGGGCTCTGCTGCTTTCTTAAGACATCTTGTGGTATAAACATGGTATGCCCCATCCATATGGCCTGCTATGACACACAAGTCCAATTGTTTATACTGGTCTTCGTAACATTTATATAATTTGTTCCTTTCAAGTTCTCGGAGATGGCTGTAAACCTCAATATTTCCCTTCTTGCTCTTGTCCTCTAAATCAGACACTTTTTGGAACGGATTGTCTTGAGAAGTTTCATGTCAGTCTCAGATTAATTTAAATTTCTGACTTTTGTAGGTTGACTGTTGCGGTGGTGTAGCAGTTAGCGTTGTCGACTAACAGCAAGAGGTTCTCCCATTCGATTCTCAGCTGGAGCGCCTTCTGTGTGGAGTCTGCATGTCCTCCCCGCAGTTGAGTGACGTTAAAGACATGCAGGTAGTTGCGAGTGTGAATGGGTGCGCCTCCATTGAAGGTTGGGTGTCGGGCTGGCAACTCGGCACCATAAAAATCCACTGCTAATCATCAGCAGACCGGAGTTCCGATGTGGCGACCCCTAACCGGGAAAAGCCAAAAGTCACCAATAGATGATAATAATTTTTACCCTGTTTCTTCCGTTCTCTCATTTGATTGTATGTAGTCATGTAGGGTCTCACAGATCGAACACAACCTTCTACTCTCTCTTTTTCTTCTCTTTTTTTCCTCAGATGTTTTTTTTTTTTTTTGTGGCATCCAGGCAGAATATTGTTCAGAGAGGAACTGATTTTGATTTAAAAACTGACTTGTTTTACTGGCTCATAATGATACTGGAAGAGTTCCAGTTAAAATGCCTCTGTCAGTGATCATCTTGGAAATCTCTTATACGTTGTGGTTATTAACCAATGGATGGAGCACCGTTACACGTGGACCTTTTTCAGACTCGGTCCTGGGGCAGTGTCTAGTCAAGTGATTTTGCTCAGATTCACACAGTAGGGAAGTGGAGCCTGAGGGAATCAAACCCTGGACCACAGGAAGCAGCTCATTAACATCTTATACAGGGCCTTAATCTTCTCTGCTAACTGCCAGACAGATATTGGGAATTTGTACTTTAGCTATGGCAAAAGAACCCCTTTATCTATAGCTGCTGTTCTTTTTGGGGAGAGGAACTGAAGCGTTATTTTAGCCTAGAAGAGCAGTTTGTATACTTTAGTTTCAGCTACTTGACCATGATTTTGAAAGTATGACCAAATGCCCCAGTTGTCCAAATCTTCCCACAAATTAATTTGATAGGCTGAGAGTTCTTATGGAGACTAGTCCAGTTCTTTGGTGTTTTCATAGGTTAGTTTTTAATTTAATTTAATTTTAAATGTTTAAAATGAGCTTGTGCTGTACAGCATCTGTGTTGAACAGGTAGCATATACACCTCTTTGGTGCAGGTATCTGTGGGATGTTCGTGTTTCACTGTTGCAGTCATCACACTTGGGTTATTTGCCTGCAGGTAGCCCTCAGTCAGCTCGAATACACGTAGCATACTCCTCTTTGGTGCAGGTATCTGTGGGATGTTCGTGTTTCACTGTTGCAGGCATCATACTTGGTTTATCTGCCTGCAGGTAGCCCTCAGTTGGCCCAAATACATGTAGCATACTCCTCTTTGATGCAGGTATCTGTGGGATGTTCTTCGTGTTTCACTATTGCAGTCTTCACACTTGGGTTATCTGCCTGCAGTTAGCCCTCAGTCGGCCTAAATACACTTAGCATTCTCCTCTTTGGTATAGGTATCTGTGGGTTCCTTTTCCACACCGGGCAGAAGGATTGCTGACTCTGCAGTGCAGCATAAGGGAGTTGTTGCTGGCTTGAGTGTGTCGTCCTTCAGGTGAGACATAGATTCATAGGTTAGTACTAAGCTAACTGCCCTTGTGAGCCATTTTAAGCCTAGCCAATTATCCCTTGTGAGACTCAAACCCTGCACCTTGTGTTTGTAAAGCAAACACCTTAACCATTAGGCCACCCTCCTAACATTAAACCGCGGTCCCATCTCTGAAAAAGAGTATGGCTATTTCCCCATACCATGGCCAAATTTTCCCTAGTAGAATAAATTCTACCTCTTGTCTCCCCTGAAAAGAGGCTATAAGCCTGGTGGGACTATCCCAGTTTTGTTTTTGCTCTTCCTGAATCTGCATGGCTAGCATTTTGGGATATTGTTTCACCTGAGGAAGTATACAGGCATCCCCACTTCATATCCTGTAGATTGTAAAGGCTAAGCCTACTATGACATTTACCTCTTCTCCCGTTATGTTCGTGTACTTCATGGTTATGTCATCCAAGAAAAGTAAATATTAAAAAAAATGACTTGTTGGCCAAGAGGTAGGAGCTGACAATAGCAATCCGCCTCTATTCTGCTAGAGAGAAGAGTGGTTCTGTCAGGGCCCTGTTGGTCTTCCAAGGGGGGGAGATATGATCACAGATGCATCTCATCCTAGACGATGAAGATTTCTGTTTACATTCCCTTGCTTTCCATGTCTGATAGCAGAATGCAGAGATCAAATGCACATGTGTATCATCCTTTGACAGTTATGAATGCTGTAGCTTCAGGCTCCAAGGTCCCTCGCAGTACGGAAAATTTTCCTAGTACAAACTAAAGAAGTCTGTTTGCTTGGGTGGCACTCTGATAACATTTAAGAGCAAGAGCAGTGTGGTTCTCTCTTAGATCCATTGTTTTTGCTTTGTTATTCTAGAGTTTCAGAGGTGGTTAAGGTCAACAAGAAGCCATCTTCTTGTTTTATTTGTGTTGCTAACATCTGGTGAGACATGTCCTTGCTTCCTCTGTTTGGTTTGTGTTTAGTCCTAGCATTTCTCTCACACGCCTGTATCGGTTGTCTTTTTCTTTTTCTGTGGTCAGACTGTATGTTTCTGATACCTCTTCATATCATGGCTTTTTATAAGGTGAACATAGAGCTTTGCACTGCCTGGTTACGTGGCTTCAAAATGAGTTTGCATTTTCACTGACCTTTACATCTTTCTCCGCTTAAGATATTAATTTCATGACTGATAAGCGTTTGCCTTTTCAACATTGAAATTGGCAAGTTTGGTGGCCTTGAAGTTTTCTTTTTGGAAGACATTTTGTTTGTGGCTATTGGCTCTGCTCAGGTTTGTCAAAGCTTCCACTTTGGTGGGGACTGCTATTTGGCCTTTCAAAGGTATTGGGTGTATTGAGACTAACCTAGCTGTCTTTCGGATTTCCAAAAGAAATGGAAACCAGTGTCTATAGCGTAAGCTGCGCAGACTGTACCAAATCCTGAATAACCGACACTGCATAAGAATTACCACCGACTGAACTAGGAAAAACCTTTAACCACAAAAAAAATAATATAATACAAACATATATATGAATTAAAACAGTCATAAATGTGTGGGTACCTAATGGCTGTTCAACTGGTTTCAGTTATCAGTTCTCACCACGTCACAGGAATAAAAGTCCTCTTCAGGAACACAGGTCATAAATTCCTCTTCAGGAACACAGGTCATAAACTCTTTCAAGTATCCAAGTAAAGAGACACAATAATTTATTGTAGTTAGCCACGTAGGCTTCATCAGACTTTATACAAAATGAGAAATCTACTTGTTTAAAACTAATGAAAAAATCATTGGTCATAAATTATCAATGAAACTGCAAACAGTTGCCTCAAAGCAATACTAAAAAATATTAAATATATTGCCTAAAATACAATGTCATATAAACTACTGACATATATCCTAACATTCAATATCTAAGCTAAAATCTGCACTAAACAAATACATATAATTAAAACATTATATATAGTGATTAAACAACTAACATATAAACACCTTTGGATGACAGCAACTCTAATGCAGCTGAGTTGCAAACATAAAATGAAAACAGTCTGAACAACAAAATACTGCAGCGTGCAGAATAAAGTTCACATAATGCACTTAACTTATTTAAAGTGTTGGATTATCTAAAATAAAACAAACATCACTCTAGTTCATGATGTATCCAGGAAAGCAAAAGACAACATTAGGTAAACAGGATAAAAACTCTAACTGAATACAAGCGAAAACAGAACCATATGACAATAAGTCGCTAACCTGAAAGCATAACAGCTTGAAAATCCATTCAAAAGAACCAGCATATATATATTTATATATATTTTGATTGCTAACTAAGCGAACTATGTGAAATCACAACTAACTGTCAATCCTTATCAAAGTCCGGAAAATACGTCAGGCTTATAAATATCCAGTACTAAACGACCGGAAGGCATACTAAACTGCAGATCCAAAAAGGATCATAATTTCGGTCTACACACCCTTCTTTTCCTTAACATCGGTTTAATTTGAACTTTATCACTGAGTCCTGGTGCCTTGTTGGTTCTACATCTGATAATCCACCTTAACTCCTTTTCTAAAGTTAGATTTACCATATCACCACCTCTAATGTTCTCAAACACAGTTTGGAGAGCACAGAAAGTGAACTTATGTGTCGCATCAAACAACTGTACATGTTTTGCTAAGGCATTATGAGCCGAACTAACACGAATTTGATAATCAAAGTTCTATTGGTCTTCCCAATATAAAGCGAGGGCACTTGGTGCATCTAGCCAAATATATCAAATTACTACTACCAGGTCCCAGTACTTAGTTTAAGCGTGTAGCCTGTAGTGGGATGTACAAAACTCATCCTAGTATCTATATAAACACATTGTTTACACCTACCACAAATTTTAGTATTATACTCATGTTGTATATGACTATTCTGATGTAAAACATTCTTAGGGCCACAGAGAATCCGGTTAGGTTTATTTTAAAAGTAAACTTAGGTTGGGTCCCTACTAAGGGGCCTGCCTTGTCATCCAATAACATCCCAATGCCTCTCCATTATCTCCCTAAGAAACACAACATCTTTGGTGAAAAACATACAGGCTCGTATCTCATTATTAGTCACTTCCAATGTATCATGGCTAGTTATACTTGGTTCCAAAAAGTAAGGTCTAGCTCTATCAGATCTGATGTTATCTACCTCTCTCAAAACTTCTTCAAATTTAAAAGGAGCATAGCCTCATTAACATAGCCTTCTTAGGCTCTCATCAGCTGACCTTTCATCACATTGTCAAATACATATTTCTATGTAAAGTATTCTTATGGCATGACTGATGTATAGAAGTATTCAAAATCTATGTATATTAACATCTAAAAGAAATTTGCTCCGTGAATAATTCAAAGTGAACTTCAAAAATATGTGTTAATATAATCATAAGGTCATCCACAAATCTTTAAGGCCTATGTCTGTCGTTCTGCAATATAAATTCCTCTTCCCATTTTGCCATAACAAGATTGGCATAGCTATTGGCACAACATCCTTAAAAGATCTTCACCAAAGAAAGAAATTGGAATAAGCAGAACCATTTATGATTATATTAACAGAAGTTCACGTCAGCTGATGAGAGAAGAAGGCTATGTTAATGGAAGAAGTTTTGGATAACATCAGATCTGATAGAGCTGAAGTGACTTCACCAAAGATGTTGTGTTAGATAATGGAGATAAGAATGTTTTTACATCAGAATAGTCATATACAACATGAGTATAATACAATGTGTTAGTTTTAATTTGATATATTTGGCTAGATGCACCAAGTGCCAACTTTGAGGCATGTACAGTTGTTTGATAAATCTGACATTATCACTCAATGATAAAGTTCAAATTAAACAAATTATGATCCTTTCTGGATCTGCAGTTTAGTATGCCTTCAGTACTGTATCCATCTAATATATTTATATTGAGTTTATGTATTATTTGTTACTGCTGTTTAACCTGCTTTAGCTTGTAACCTATATATGTCAACAATCAAAATATATATAAATATATATATGCAGGTTCTTTGAATGGATTTTTATTGTCATATGGTTCTGTATCCTGTTTACCTAATGTTGTCCTTTTTGCTTTCCTGGATACATCATGAACTAGAGTGTGATGTTTGTTTTATTTTAGATAATCCAACATTTTAAATAAGTTAAGTGCATTATGTGAAGTTTATGTGTTTCTGCACGCTGCAGTATGTTTGCAACTCAGCTGCATTAGAGTTGCTGTCATCCAAAGGTGTTTATATGTTAGTTGTTAATCACTATATATAATGTTTTAATTATATGTATTTGTTTAGTGCAGATTTTAGCTTAGATACTGAATGCTAGTATATATGTCAGTAGTTTATATGACAATGTATTTTAGGCAATATATTTAATATTTTTTAGTATTGCTTTGAGGCAACTGTTTGCAGCATTTTTCAGCATAGGCTTTTCATGTGTTAGATATGAGTTAATGACCTTGCTGTTTCATTGGATAATTTATGACCAATGATTTCTCATTTTGTATAAAGTCTGATGGCAATAACTACAATAAATTATTATCTTTTACTTGGATACTTGAAAGAGTTTATGACCTGTGTTCCTGAAGAGGAATTTATGAGGACTTTATTCCTGTGACGTGGTGAGAACTGATAACTGAAACCAGTTGAACAGCCATTAGGTACCCACACTTTTATGACTGTTTTTTGCTGTGTTTTTTTGCTTTGATATATATGAATTGCTTAATGTAGTCACTGAGTTTTACGTCCTGAACATTGGGGCTTTTTCAGACAAATGCACTCATCTACAATCCATTTAAATACAGTTTTCCATTAAAAACTTAATGTTGTCATGATTGAATAATTATAAGCTTTCCTAATTAAAAATGTATACAATAGAATGCTCTCCAAATATATACAATATAATTCTACTAGGTTCTGATTTATTTCCTTTTCTGCATTTACTTGCATAAATTCCTTAGTAGAAAAACATTTAGATCATGTTGCTGAAATATATCAATAAATAAATTGGTATCTCTCTCAGTAAAAAGGAATGAACCAGTACAGCCATCATTTATCCTAAAAAGGAACGAACCAGTACAGCCATCATTTATCCTAAAAAGGAACGAACCAGTACAGCCATCATTTATCCTAAAAAGGAACGAACCAGTACAGCCATCATTTATCCTAAAAAGGAACGAACCAGTACAGCCATCATTTATCCTAAAAAGGAACGAACCAGTACAGCCATCATTTATCCTAAAAAGGAACGAACCAGTACAGCCATCATTTATCCTAAAAAGGAACGAACCAGTACAGCCATCATTTATCCTAAAAAGGAACGAACCAGTACAGCCATCATTTATTCTAAAAAGGAACGAACCAGTACAGCCATCATTTATCCTAAAAAGGAATGAACCAGTACAGCCATCATTTATCCTACGCTACCATCTTGTGGCCAATGTCTAAAACTTCTATTGCAATAAAAAATTAAAACATTACCTTAAAGTAGAGGAAATGCATTGTATGTTCTAAAAAATGTAAAATAGTAATGTAAAACGTGGAAAGTGACGTAACCCTAAAATAATGAAATATGTTAAAACATTCCAACTAAGTGACCTCCACCATAAACTTAAAACATTTCTGAGTCTTAATAAGCTTACTAAAATTCCCAAGCGTGGTAGTTCTTTCAGAATTGTGCGTGGACTGTTCCATTCATCTGCCTGTGTTCTTTTCAGGTGGCAGAGGTCGAAGGGAAGAGAGAACCTTTTTATATCTTGGATGTGCATTGTTAGTTTAGGCTTCATTGTAACAGTATGCATCACTTTGAATTCAGAATGGTCTTCTTTGCACCCAGTAGATATGGGACTGGTAATTCCCAAGCAAAGCCTTTCGAATTGGCTTTTGCTGCTTTACATTTTACCTTCTTGTGATGAACGGCCCATCAGAAATGTTACTGCCTAAGGCTGCTGTGTCAGAGACATGATCAGATGTTTTGACTGAAATCATTGTTGCAGTATTTCTGATGTATGGGTAATCATAGCTGATGTCCAGCCAAGGTACCAAAACTTTACCCTCTGTAGGTCATACATCTGACACATGACCTCAGCTTGTATGTGTTGGTGTAAAGATGGACATACAAATGTGGTTTCTCAGATTATCTTGCTGCCAGCCCGAATGCAGGTCGTGTATCCATGGATGATCTCTGGGTAATGCATGATGACAGAATTGCATCTGAGGAACTTGTGTTTTCTGTTGAGTCTTATGTCTCCTTCTTTGAAAGTTAAATAAGTTCCACACATTTCCACCCAAGGATTTGGCTTTCATAGTTCATGTCTTGGTTTTTTCTTACCTTGTCTGTTGTAATCCCTTGTACCTGGGGCTTCTGGACTTGGAGCGTAACGTAACAGCATTACCTCCTGGTTACTTGCTCATGCTTTTCATTACTGTTGCTTGGGACATCCAGTGGTGCTGATACTTCTCGTTACAGTCGTTTGGGACACCCAGTGATGCTGATGCTTCTCGTTTGTTTGGGACATCCAGTGGTGCTGATGCTTCTCGTTACAGTCATTTGGGACACCCAGTGATGCTGATGCTTCTCGTTTGTTTGGGACATCCAGTGGCGCTGATACTTCTTGTTACTGTTGTTTGTGACATCCAGTAGCGCTGATGCTTCTCGTTACAGTCGTTTGGGACATCCAGTGGTGCTGATGCTTCTCGTTACAGTCGTTTGGGACACCCAGTGATGCTGATGCTTCTCGTTTGTTTGGGACATCCAGTGGCGCTGATGCTTCTTGTTACTGTTTGGGACATCCAGTAGCGCTGATGCTTCTTGTTACAGTCGTTTGGGACATCCAGTAGCGCTGATGCTTCTCGTTAGTCGTTTGGGACACCCAGTAGCACTGATGCTTCTCGTTACTGTTGTTTCAGACATCCAGTGGCGCTGATGCTTCTCATTACTGTTTGGGACATCCAGTGGCACTGATGCTTCTCGTTACTGTTGTTTGGGACATCCAGTGGCGCTGATGCTTCTTGTTACTGTTGTTTGGGACATCCAGTGGCGCTGATGCTTCTTGTTACTGTTGTTTGGGACATCCAGTGGCGCTGATGCTTCTTGTTACTGTTGTTTGGGACATCCAGTGACGCTGATTCTTCTTGTTACTGTTGTTTGGGACATCCAGTGGCGCTGATGCTTCTCGTTACTGTTGTTTGGGACATCCAGTGGCGCTGATGCTTCTTGTTACTGTTGTTTGGGACATCCAGTGATGCTGATGCTTCTTGTTACTGTTGTTTGGGACATCCAGTGGCACTGATGCTTCTCGTTACTGTTGTTTGGGACATCCAGTGGCGCTGATGCTTCTCGTTACTGTTGTTTGGAACATCCAGTGGCGCTGATGCTTCTCGTTACAGTCGTTTGAGACCTCCAGTGATGCTGATGCTTCTTGTTTGGGACATCCAGTGGCGTTGATGCTTCTTGTTACAGTCATTTGGGGCATCCAGTGGTGCTGATGCTTCTCATTTGGGACATCCAGTGACGGTGATGCTTCTCCTTATTGTTTTTTGGGACACCCAGTGATGCTGATTCTTCTCGTTACTGTTTGGGACATCCAGTGATGCTGATGCTTCTCGTTTGTTTGGGACATCCAGTGGCACTGACGCTTCTCGTTACTGTTGTTTGGGACATCCAGTGGCACTTACACTTCTCGTTACTGTTGTTTGGGACATTCAGTAGTGCTGATGCTTCTCGTTTGGGACATCCAGTGATGCTGATGCTTCTCGTTTGTTTGGGACATCCAGTGGCGCTAATGCTTCTCGTTTGTTTGGGATAGCCAGTGGCACTGCCGCTTCTCGTTACTGTTTTTTGGGACATCCAGTGGGACTGACGCTTCTTGTTACTGTTGTTTGGGACATCCAGTGGCACTGACTCTTCTCGTTACAGTCGTTTGAGACATCCAGTGATGCTGATGCTTCTCGTTTGGGACATCCAGTGGCGCTGATACTACTTGTTACAGTCGTTTTTGGGACATCCAGTGATGCTGATGCTTCTCGTTTGGGACATCCAGTGTTGCTGATGCTTCTCGTTTGGGACATCCAGTGTTGCTGATGCTTCTCGTTTGGGACATCCAGTGATGCTGATGCTTCTCGTTTGTTTGGGACATCCAGTGGTGCTGATGCTTCTCGTTACTGTTGTTTGGGACATCCAGTAGTGCTGATGCTTCTCGTTTGGGACATCCAGTGATGCTGATGCTTCTCGTTTGTTTGGGACATCCAGTGGTGCTGATGCTTCTTGTTTGTTTGGGACATCCAGTGGTTGCCTGTATGATCGTGTGTTAACTTGTAAGTTGTTGGCCTTGTTTATTTTGCCTTCTGTCATGAGTCCCCTATATGAAAGATGCTGCTGGTACCATACTGTTTGGCCTGTTACCTATATCAGCCACTCTGAGACCACTAATGGCTGTGAGTGGATGTGATTTGTTCTTTCATCTGTCCTGCTCCATGTCTCTGAAACCTTCTGTCCTGCTGACCATTGTGTGGGCAATATTAAAAAATTTCCAAAGGCCCTATCATTTTTAATTTTTGCATTTCACAGGTTAATTTTACGTCTTCTTGTACCTTTTCCTTGATTTTTGTCTTCTTTGGATTATTTGGTCCTCTGTATTCAAAGTGCTCAGTCTTAAGCACTTAGTCGAACTTTAGCCAGTGTGTGACTTCATTACATGTACCAGCAGGAGATGGGAGTACCCAAGAGTACAGACATGAGAAATATTAATAATGTTCACAGGGATAGCGGAATGTACAAATTCCAATGTTTTTCCTTCAGAAGGCTTTCCCGCACATCCGCTGATATGGTGAGTACTTAGTTGTCATGTTAACTGCTGTGTTATCCCACCAATCAGTTGATATGGTGAGTACTTAGCTGTCATGTTAACTGCTGTTTGCAGTGGTAAATTAACGTGAGGACTCTGACCGTATAGCAAAATGTGCTTCCATCATTAAAGCTACTGCTGTGGAATTTAATAACTTCCAGAAGTCTATAAACTCCTTTGCAGGATGATTGGAAGAGGTCCTTTGTGATTTTAAACCGCTATGGAAAACTAGTGAATCCTGTCAGACATCTTTGTAAGCTCCATTGAGCATATTATTTTTATAGAAAGGGAGTTTGAAAATTTGTTGAAAAGGTGTAATCCCTGGTTGTTTTGGAGAGGATGCATTAAATAAGCACAGAGGTTCTTTAGGATCCAGAGCATTTTCTAAATTACCACATCTTATTCTAAGTCAGTTTTATCTAAAACAAAAATTGGTGTCTCTTGTACTTGGCACAGAACTTCCTAAGTAGTTCAGCAGTTCGTTCAGAGAATTAAGAATATGAGCTGTTAATGAGCTGCTGCTTGAAGTCCTGGGCTTGATTCCTTCTGCCTCCATTTGCCTACAGCGTGACTGAGTCACTTCATCAGACAGTATTTTGAAAGTATTGGGAAACTTGGCTAGGCTCCTGTGTGATCTAGTAAGCACCTGTGAAACTGTTAATCTCACTGTGGACCTTTTAGGGTACAAATACCTATGGTGTGACTCTGATTGAGTCACTTTCTCAGACATTTTGGAATGATTGAAAACTCGGCTAGGATCCTCGGTGATCTCCTACACTGCATGCTTAGTAAGCACCTGTGAAACTGTTAATCTCACTGTGCATCTGTATAGGGTACGACTATTTCTAGCTTTGATCCTTCTTACAATTCTCCTTGTCTTGCTCTGTATCCTGAATGTTGTGCTACATAAGCTACACTGACATCTTTACATGTGAAAAGTCAGTTGACCTGTAACTTTTTTATGCAACTGTAACAAATGGAGCCTTCCATATTACATAGTAATTACAAAGTTGACACTTAAACCTACATTTTTCTCAATTTTCAACCAAATAAAGTTTTACTCCTGTTATTTGCTTTTCTCCACGTACATCAAGTACATTCTAAAGTCCTGGATAAGCTTTAAACATTCACCTGTCATGCATACTATTTATAATAACTTGGAGTTTACAGAATGTTAATAGCTCTGCCTTGCTTGTAGCTGCTGTGCTCATAAAAATGTGTTGTGTAATATTGCCATCTTGTGGATTGTCATTACATATGTCTGAAGTTGCACCAGAATTGGCTTTCTGTAATTCGTATGGATAATTTCTTAATGAAAACCTTATTTTCAAGTTGTCATCCTCTTTCCAGCATCAATAGCCAGCCCCCTTATTTTGCCCTTGTGCTGTACTATCCTTAGGGTGCTTAGGAAGCATGCTGTCAAAATGTAAAAGTGCATGGCAGCATATTTTGGGCAATGCAGTGGTGCAGAGGTAGCATTGTTGCCTCACAGCAAGAGGTTCTCCGGTTCAGTTCTGTGCTGGGGTGCCTTCTGTGTGGAGTCTGCATGTCCTCCCTGCATTTGTGTGGGTTTCCTCCCACATTGGAAACACATGCATCTGGAGCATTTCTCCCTGGGCCTCCTCTGAAAATTGGCTTTGTTCCAAGTTGAACTTTCTTGGTAAACAAATGTTAAAATAAAAATAATTTTATCTGAATTCTTGCTACCAACTTGTTGATGTTCTTCGTGTTTCACTGTTTGTCATTACATTTGGGTAATCTGCTGGCAGGTTGCCCTGCCTGATTAACAAAGTCTTGGGTCCTGCGTCGGTTGCTGTCCCTTCTTCCATGACGTCAGGTCATCAGGGGTATAAAACATGCAGCCGAAGCCATTACATCAGTCTTTCTTGTCGGGTGGTACCCGAAGCAGAAGCAGTTCACAAGTGCTGGTCGGCCGACTCCTGAAATTTTCGTTTTCGAGTTTCAGAACCAAAGTCTTCTACTAAAATCTAAGAACCCCTTTGGGGAAACTTTTTCTTGCTCCTCACCGATATCAGTAAAAGTTAATAATTGTATTACTTATGGGAAGCAAATACCTCAGAAGGATTTTCATTTGTACTGTATTCCCTGCCTAGGCCCTGACCACAACGTACCTTGCTGTCAGTTTTGTGCTAAATTTAATCAACGCACTATTAAACGTAGATATATTTTTGCTTCTAAATATTTTGGATCGAGATTTAACTATCCAGAAATGTCGGTTAGCAATCCGACTGCCGGAATACCTAAAAAACACAAAGAAAAAGACAGAGAGACCGTCGAGGTCCAAAACCGACGACGAAGCTTCTCCTAAGCCAGTTGCCGGTACTCAGTGAGGCACTTTCGCAGCCCCTGATACCCGCTACTTTTGATTCGCAGGCCTCTACTGAGACCCATTCGGAGTCCGGTATGCCACGAGATACTTTAAGTATTGAACCCCCATGTCTCTACCTTAGATGGGTCCGGAGCCACTGAGCAGGCACCAGCTTCTGAGGATGTTTTCAGGCTTAAAGATTTGTATATTAAACCGACGCCATCTTCAAAACTAAGGCCAAAAACTACTACTGTGTCTAAAAAACCAATGCTTGGGCCATGTGTACAGGCCCCAATGCCTAAAAAACAAATGATCAAAATGGCTGAGGATTTAATTACCTTGATTAGGGGTACCCATCCCCCTCCTGCTAAGAGGCCTAGGCAAGGCACTGACTATGAATCTTCAGATCAGGTTTCTATTTCTTCTGATCAGGAATTATCTATTCCACCTTATGAGGACTCTGATGCAGAAGAATCCATCCCTTCTGCTTCTCTTCCTGAGGATTTTTCTTTTGGAGAAACTTTGCATACCTTAAGGGAATAGTTTCACTGGGAGATTCAGGGATGTTCTTCATCTCACATTGCTGCAGTCCTTACACTTGGGTAGTCCGCTGTCCTCGGTCGGCCCGAATATCAAAGTATAAGGCTGACGTCGGTCAAGGCGCATTTGACTGACATCAGGGTACAAATGCGCATGACCGACGTCATATCCTCAGTCTTTTTTGCCGCATGGTCCGATGCAGAAGCAGCGTTGCAAGTGCCGTTCGGCGTTCTGAAATTTTTCAATTCGGAGTTTCAGACCGAGTCAAAAGTACCCGTTGGGGAATATTTTAGTTTTTCTTGCCTCAGTGGTTTACCGGATGTCAGAAAAGTGAATAACTGTATTTCTTGTGGAAACAGATACCGCATAGAGATTATCATACTTTGTGTGTTTCTTGTTTAGGGTCGGATCACGACGTTGTTGGGTGTCGATCTTGTGCTAGATTCAATAAGCACTATAAAGAGAAGGTTAGATTGTGCCAGGTTAGTCTTGGAAGCGGTGCAATTATAAAATGCCGCCGGATGCTCCGACGCCCCGAAGCGCAAGGACAAAGCAGCTAAGCCTAGGCTAGAAGAAGTTCTTTAGAGGTGTCGGTGGAGCCAGTGGTTCCGCGGAGGTTTCTTTGGAGTCCCAGGAGAGACTTTGTTTTTGCAGGATGTGGCCTCTCAGGAGGCAGGTCAGGCTGAAGGGGCTTATCAGGTTACTGTACTCCCTCCCTTCCTAGGGTGGTTAGGCCCTCTCCTTCTGTTTCCAAGGCTTCTCCCAGAGGCAGGCCAGGTTTAGCTTCAGTTGGTGTCACCCTAGTTCTTCAGGAACTGTGCCCAAGAAGCATATGCTTAAAATGGCAGAAGATTTGATTACTTTGATTAGAGGTTCTTGCCCCTCCTGATAAGAGACCTAGGGTGGAACCTGAGCTAGGGAGTTTTGAGCAGGCTTGGATGTTTCAGAGTCTTCGGCTGAAGACTTGCAGGAGTATTCTCCTTATTCTGATTCTGATGTGGATGATTCTACTCCTTCTGCTTCTCCTCCTGAGGATTTTTCTTTTCAGAGACTCTTCATTCCATGAGGGAGCATTTTAAGTGGGAAGGTCAGGACTTCTCTGATTCCAGGAAAAGGCTTAGGGAATTTTTGTTTTACCCCAGCATAGGCCTTTGGCTATACCTCCTGTTCTGGATGTGGTGGAAGATGTTTTGCAGAGGCTTCTCTTAATCCTGATTCTTTGCCTCCTGCTCCTGTTAAACCGGATAGGTATTACAGGGTGCCTGAAGCTCATAAGTATCTTTTTAAGAGTCCTAGGGCAGACCCAGAAACTGTTAGTCAGGGGCCTAAAGGTGTTAAGGCTTCTGTTGTCAAAAATCCGGTTCCTCCAGATAAAGAGGCCAGGGCTTTGGATAGATGGGGAAAGAAAGTTTATACTTCTTCCACCCTAACTATGAGGGCTTTGAATTGCCAGTTTCACATGTTGAAATACCAAAACTATCTCCTTTCACAATTGAAGTCTAAGGTAGATGCTCTGGAAGGTATTGAGTGTAAAGAGTTACAAGATTTGGTACATGTTTCTGAACAGGTGGGTAAGCATTCTTTGCAATGTGGTTTTGATGCTGTACAGGCCAGGGTGGCTGCCACTGGGTCAGTTCTTGCAGGCACGCCTGGCTGAGGGATCAGAATTTATCTGACCATGTTAAGACAAGGATTTTAGATGCTCCTTTACAATCTGATGTGTTGTTTGGTTCTCCTGTTGAGGCAGTCTTAAAGAAAATGGAAGACAAGGCTAAGTCTATGCAGACTGTTAAAGATTTTTTGCAGGTTCAGCCTCCAAGTTTAGTAGAAATTGGCCTACCAAGGGTGGACGTATCCTTCTTATGATTCCCAGTCTAGGGGTAGGTCTAGACGTGGTAGGGGCAGAGCTCAGGGCTCTTTCAGGCCTAGAACAGGGAGTTCACCTGCACAGTCTTCGGGTGAGGGCAGGGGTCAGTCCTTTCGTAAACAGACCCAATGACCTACCTTTTCAGCTGCCAGAGCCTTCTCTGGCAGCACCTTTGGGAGGAAGGTTGGCACTTTTCAAGGAAAATTGGAGTTTAATTACCCAAGACAGATGGGTATTGGATATCATACACCACGGTTACAGGTTTTATTTCCATACCTTGCCTCCTTTCAAAGGCATGCCAGACGTTCCTCCTCAGCAAAGAATAGAGGCTCACAAACAAATTTCTCTGTTACTTCAAATAGGGGCCATACAGCCGGTCCCTATGCCAGAAGTGGGCCTAGGATTTTATTCTCGCCTGTTCCTAGTACCAAAGAAAGGGAACACGTGGAGACCAATTTTGGATTTATCTACCCTCAACACTTATCTGGACATTCCCAAGTTCAAAATGTTGACGTTACAACAGCTTTTACCTCTGCTGGGCAAAGATTATTGGATGGTAACTTTGGATCTCAAGGAGGCTTATCTTCATGTTCCTATCAGACTGAGTTGCAGGAAGTATCTGCGTTCGGGCTGGGACTTCTCATTATCAGTTCTCTGCATTGCCCTTTGGCTTATCTACTGCCCAGAGTGTTCACAAAAGTTCTGGCTCCAGTGATAGCTTTCCTCAGGCTAAAAGGAATACAGATCTATCCTTATTTGGACGATTGCCTGATTCTGGCTCAAGGAAGGGACGAGCTTCTTCATCATTTGGAATATGTGATAGCAGTGCTAAGATGCCTGGGGTATTCTGTGAACGAAATAAAGTCCAGTCTAGTACCCTCTCAGGACATGTGCTTTCTGGGTGTAAGACTGAATACAGCATCCCAGATGGCCTTTTTGACCCCGGACAAACAAAGAAATCTTTCCCTTTACTTTCATCAATTGTCTCATCAGTCCAGGCTGACTGCAAGGACAGTCCTTCAAGCCTTGGGGTTCATGGCATCTTGTATTCTTGTGCTTCCCAATGCCAAACTGCATATGAGGAAGTTACAATGGTATCTCAAAAATGTATGGACACAGCACTGCCAGGATCTGGACACTGTCATTCAAATAATACCTTGCATTCAAAAGGAATTGTTGTGGTGGGCTCAGGAATGTCACCTAAACAAGGGACTCTCTGTGACCTGGCCAGAGGCGAGTCAGATTCTAACGACAGATGCCTCAGACAAAGCTTGGGGAGCTCATCTGAATGGAAAGTGGATACAAGACAAGTGGCCTGCCAGACTACAACATCTACATATCAACTTGAAGGAGATGTTAGCAGTCCAGTTTGCATTAATAGCTTTCAAGGATTTACTTCTTCCAGGGCAGGTGTTGATTCTAACAGACAACACAACTGTCATGTGGTACATCAACAAGCAAGGGGAACACATTCTTATCCTCTATGCAGGCAAGCAATGATTTTGTGGGAGACTGCTCTCAGTTTACAGCTCAATCTTCAGGCAAGGTTTCTGCCGGAGCACAGAACTCCTTAGCAGATGTGTTGAGCAGACAAATTATGGATCCCCATGAGTGGAAATTGGATCCTCATGTATTTCAGAAATTGACAGTGTCATGGGGAACTCCAGACATAGATCTGTTCGCTTCTCCACTAAACCACCAGCTGCCAAAGTTTTGCACGAAAAGGTTTCATCCCACAGCTTGGAAAGTGGATGCTCTTTCTTTCAATTGGAGCAATCTTCATGTGTATGCCTTTCCACCTCTGCCTCTCCTCCCAAAGGTACTACTAAAGGCCAGACAGGACAAGCCAAGGATGATTTTGATAGCTCCAGATTGGCCTCGACAGCATTGGTACCCATTACTGAGAAGCCTGGGAGCCTCCATGGCCTTTGCCTTCGATTCCACACCTGTTGTCTCAGGAGGACAGTCATTTGCTCAATGTCAAGCTTCACTCTCTTCACCTAACAGCCTGGCATATTCTGTTTTGAACCATAGTGGGTCTCAACTTCCACAGCAAGTTTTGAATGTTATTTTGGAAGCTAGAAGGCCTAGTACAAGGAAATTGTACGCATATAAATGGAAGAGATTTTTATTTTGGAGTGCAGCAAAGGATTTTGATGTTTCTGAGCCTAATTTAAGTGTGGCTCTTCAATATCTTACTGTGTTACTGGACAAAGGTTTGTCCTTCTCTTCTATTAAGGTTCATGCTGCAGCAATTTCGGCTCACTATGATTGTGACCCACCATTGTTTTCTCATCCTTTGTTCAAGCAATTTCTTAGAGGGGCAAAGAATATAAGACTCCCAGAGCTCCTACTCCTGCTTGGGATCTCAATTTTGTGTTGGAGAAACTCACTCTACAACCTTTTGAGCCTGCAGCTACTACCGAGTTGAAATATTTATCATGGAAGACTGCTTTTTGTTGGCCATTACCTCTGCAAGAAGGGTTTCTGAGTTGCAGGCCCTTATGGTTGAGCCTTTCTTAATTTTCCATAAGGATAGGGTATCTTTGCTAATCCTTCCTTTATGCCTAAAGTGGTTTCTAGTGTGGCTTTAAACCAAACTATTCATTTGCCTACTTTTTATGCAAATCCCCAAAATAAAGGGGAAATATTTTGCACACTTTAGATGTACACAGGCAGTTGCGATATTATTTGGACAGAACTAAAGGGTTCAGGCAGTCTCAGCAGTTATTTGTTTCTTTTGCTTTGAGTTCTCAGGGCAAGCCTGTGTCAAAACAAACTATTTCTAAGTGGATTGGGTTTTGCATTGCTTTCTGTTATTCCCATCATGGCAAGGAGATTCCAGCTGGGATTAGGCCTCATTCCACTAGGGCTACTGCCACTGACAGCTTTTTGAGGGGGTGGCAACTAAAGATATTTTGGAGGCAGCTACTTGGAGTTCAGTGCATACTTTTCTAGGCATTATCACCTTCCACTTTATTCTAAATCTAGGTCTGGTTTTGCCACTGCTATTTTGCAGGGCATTTTGGCAGCTCCTGCTTCCTTATAGTTTTGCCATCCTCCTTACCTCTGCTTTGGGATTCTACCCAAGTGTAAGGACTGCAGCAATGTGAGATGAAGAACATAGTACAGTTTTGTACCTACCATAAATGTAGATGTTCGAAGATCCACATTGCTGCAGTCCACCTCCCTCCTTCCCCTCTGTAGTTGGAGGCGGTTGTGTGGGTTGGGTTGTCAATATGGTGTATATTGTATATATTGTAAATATTTTTAGTGCAAGGGTGGTTGGTTGGTTGTTTGCTGTCTTTTGGTTTTGACCTTTCTTTTTAGGGTCTTCTGACACCTGGGGCAAGAAAAGACTGAGGATATGACGTCGGTCATGCGCATTTGTACCCTGACGTCCTGATGTCAGTCAAATGCGCCTTGACCGACGTCAGCCTTATACTTTGATATTCGGGCCGACCGAGGACAGCGGACTACCCAAGTGTAAGGACTGCAGCAATGTGGATCTTCGAACATCTACATTTATGGTAGGTACAAAACTGTACTTTTCTCAGAATCTAAAAAGAGACTTGGGGATTTCCTCCTTCCTCAGCATAGGCCTTTTGCTGTACCTCCTGTTCTAGACATTGTTGATGATGTTTTCTCCGAGTCCGGTATGACTCCTGATTCCCTGCCTCCAGCTCCTAGTAAGCCAGACAGATATTACAGGGTTCCTGACTCCCACAAATTCCTCTTTAAAAACCCTTCTGCTGACCCTGAAACCATTTCTCAGGGTCCCAAGGGCGTTAAGGCTTCTACTGCTAAAAATCCTACCCCTTCTGATAGGGATTCCAGGGCGCTGGATAGATGGGGTAAGAAGGTTTACACGTCTGCATCCTTGTCAATTTCATATGCTTAAATATCAGCAGCATGTCATGGGTTTACTTAAAAAGAAAATGATGTTGATCTCTGAATGTGTGGAAAATAAAGAGTTGCATGATTTTATTGCATTCAGCTGAACAAGTTAGAAAACATACTTTGCAATGTGGCTTTGATTCCTTGGAGGCCTCTTGCAGGGCAGCTGTAACAGGATCTGTGATAAGAATGCATGCTTGGCTCAAGGAGCAAAATCTGCCTGACCATGTTGAAGCAAAATTGTTGGATGCTCCTTTACAACAGGACAGTCTATTTGGTAATAAGGCTGAAGAAGTTTTGAAAAAGATGGAAAATAAAGCTAAATCTATGGAAACTGTAAAAGATTTCTTACAAGTGCACCCACCCAGGTTCAGTAGGCATTTTCCTACTAAGGCCTGGTCCTTTCCAGTACCCACTAGAGCCACTCGGGTCAAACCCAGACATTCCAAATGCTCCAGGTTTCAGTCGCAAGGAACTTCTAGAACAAAGCAATGGGGTGCCTCCACCTCCAAACCTGGAAGTAGCAAGGCACCTTCCTACTGTAAACAGTCTCAATGACGTTCCACTGCAATCACCAAGCACTTATCTTTTGGCCGCCCCTTTGAGGGAAAAACTGGCACTTCATGCACGAAACTGGCAACTGATTACCCAGGAAAAATGGGTTTTAAATATAGTATCCCAGGGATACAGATTTCATTTCCACACGTTGCCAAACCCAAACGGATGGCCAGATCTGCCTCCAAATCAGTGGGCAGAGGCCCAGAAACAAGTTATGTCCCTCATGACTATGGGGGCTATTTAACCTCTACCAGAAAAGGAAAAGGGGCAAGGTTTCTATTCCAGACTTTTCCTGGTACCCAGAAAAGACAAATCATGGGGTTCAATTCTGGACTTATCCATTCTAAATACATTTCTGGACATTCCAAAATTCAAGATGCTGACTCTACAACAGTTACTGCCTATGCTAGGCAAGGATGCCTGGTTGGTTACTCTAGACTTAAGAGGCTTACCTGCATATCCCAATCAGGGAATCTTGCAGAAGATACCTCCGCTTCAAAGCAGGCTATTTGCATTACTAGTTCTCTGCACTGCCTTTGGCTTATCTACTCCACCCATGGTCTTCACAAAGTGCCTGGCACCAGTAATTGCATTTTGCAGGCAAAGAAATATTCAAATTTATCCATTCCTGGACGATTGTCTAATTCAGGCAGAAAACAATGACACTCTTCTAAGACATCTGGCATTTGTAAAAAGACTTCTAACTTGTCTAGGATACACCATAAATGAAAAGAAATCACAACTGGTACCCTCTCAAATAATTACATTCCTGGGTGCAAACTTGAATGCAACTGCCCAAATGACTTGCCTTACGCCAGAAAAACAAATTCAATTGATGACCTACTTCAAACAGGTGGCCACAAAAACCCAGCTATCTGCAAGACAAATTCTGCAGGCCTTGGGGTTCATGGCCTCTTGCATTCTTCTAATTCCATATGCAAGACTGCATATGAGGAAACTTCAATGATACCTAAAAAGCTTATGGAGTCAACATTGTCACAGCCTGGAAACAATGATTCCTATCATCCCTTGCCTTCAGCTAGAATTCCTATGGTGGGCAGAGGCCTGCCACCAAAACAAGGGACTGTCATTCACTCAACCCCCTGCCTCCCAAACCCTGACTACAGATGCATCAGATTATGCTTGGGGGGGACATCTGGCAGGGAGATGCATTCAGGGTCAATGGAGCCCAAATCAAATGCACCTACATATCAGTCAGAAAGAGATGCTAGCTTTACAGACTGCTCTGACAGCCTTCAAGGACTACCTTCATCCATCCTGATAAAGACAGACAACACCACAGTCATGCGGTACATAAGCAAGGGGATACCCATTCCTATCCCCTTTGCAGACTAGCCATGGCATTGTGGAACACGGCCTTGACTTATCAAATACAACTACAAGCTCAGTTCCGGCCAGGAAAGTAAAATCCTCTGGCAGACGAACTAAGCAGAAATCTTATGGACCCACACAAATGGAAGCTGGATCTGCAAATCGTCAGCATGTTGACACACAAATGGGGGAGTCCAGACATAGATCTTTTTGCCTCACCCCAAAACTATCAGTTGGACAAATTCTGCACAAGAATTCATCACAAAAAAGCTTGGAAAGTGGATGCTCTATCATTCAGCTGGAAAAACCTATCAGTCTATGTCTTTCCCCCTTTGCCTCTGCTCTCCAAGGTGTTACTAAAAGTCAGACAGGAAAAACCAGAAATGATTCTGATTGCTCCAGACTCACCGTGCCAACACTGGTACCCGTTCCTGCGCAATATGTCGCACTTTCCTCCGTGGTACTTGCCTCAGACACCTCACCTACTGTCTCAGCAGAACTATCAAATTCTACACACTCCGTTCCAAACTCTGAATCTTGCAGCATGGCTAATCAACAAATTTCCTCAGTTACATCTCTCCGCAAACCTGTGATGGATGTCATTTTGGAGGCTAGAAAATCTTATCTGACAAATGGAAAAGATTCTGTGCCTGGAACCAAGCACAAGGAGTAAGCACAGCAATGCCCAATATTCCTCAGATTCTGCAATACTTAACTGAAATGCTTCGCAAGTGCCTGCCCTTTTCTTCCATAAAGATCCATGCCTCTGCCATTTCAGCTCATTACAACACAGAGCCTCCCCTATTTTCTCATTCTCTGCTAAAGCAGTACCTCAGAGGGGCCAAAAATTTAAGACCTCCCAGGAGAGCACCAACTCCTGCATGGGACCTCAATTTTGTTTTGGAAAAACTCACTCTACCTCCTTTTGAGCCAACTGCTACTGCAGATCTAAATTTTCTCTCTTGGGAAAACAGCTTTTCTTTTAGCAGTCACTTTAGTTAGAAGGATTTCAGAGCTACAGGCTCTTATGGCAGTGGAGCCTTTTATTATTTTTTACCCATTTAGGGTGGCTTTCAGGACTAACCCATCCTTTATGCCTAAAGTGGTATGTAGTGTGGCCCTTAATCAGACCATTCATCTGCCAACTTTCTTCCCAAATCCACAGAACAAGGGTGAGCGGATTCTGCATTCGTTGGATGTACGCAGACAACTAAGATTCTACTTAAGCAAGACAAAATCTCTAAGAAAATCTGAACAATTACTGGTGGCATTTGCTGCAGGGGCAGAGGGAAAGGCTATTTCAAAGCAGACTATTTCCAAACGGATAAGCCATTGTATTAGTTTCTGCTATATGCACCAAGGTAAACCTGTCCCCAAGAGGATCAGATCTCATTCTACCAGGGCTGCATCTACTTCTGCAGCCTTTCTTAGAGGGGTTCCTACCAGAGACATTCTAGAAGCTGCTACCTGGAGCTCAGTTCATACATTCACCAAACATTACCATTTACCTCTCTTCTCTAAATCCAGAGCAGGCTTTGCCATTGCTGTCCTGCAGGGCCTTATAGCTGCTCCTAATGCTGTATAAATCCATCTCCCAACCATAGCTTTGGGATTCTACCCAAATGTAATGACTGCAACAGTGAAACATGAAGAACATAGTACAGTTGTGTACACTTACCATAAATGTAGATGTTCGAGTGTATTCACTGTTGCAGTCGTGGTTACCCTCCCTCCAGCCCCCTGTTTTTTCTCTATCTGTACCTCTCTTTTCTGTTACTATCTTTAAAAGCCTTTTCGGTGTATTTGTTTTTGTTTGGAGGTATATGTTTTGGTATTTGTTATTCTCTACACACACACACACACACACACACACACACACACACACACACACATATATATATATATATATATATATATATATATTTGCTCCCCATTTGGGGGGCACCTGACATCTGGGGCAAGAAAAATTGATGTAATGGCGTCGGCTGCATGTTTTATACCCCTGACGACCTGACGTCACGGAAGAAGGTACAGCAACTGACGCAGGACCCAAGACTTTGTTAATCAGGCCGACTAAGGGCAACCTGCCAGCAGATTAACCAAATGTAATGACTGCAACAGTGAATACGCTCGAACATCTACATTTATGGTAAGTGAACACAACTGTACTTTACTGAAGTCTTTATAGGTCCATGGATTCACATAAATAAGTACTACACTAGCTGTCCTTGCAGGCCATTTTAAAGCTATCCAGTGTCCCTTTTGGCTCCTGAATTAATCTGTCCATTTGGTGTTAGATTGGCCTTACCCATCTCATGGTCAGTAATTATATATTACCTCTAGTGTTAATAACTGGGATCATACCATAGATAAATTGAGGGGACCCATACATGGAGTAAAGCTTTAGGTCCATTAGCAGCATAGAGGGCAGGCCTGGGATAAATTTTCTGTTTCCCTCTCAATAGATCCAAGTTGCACTTGAATATGAACAGGAATGAGTTTCATTTTATGAGAGTGAGCAGCCTGTTCCAGAGCAGTGATATCCCCTGACAGATAACTCTGTCCCTCCAAACCGTTTGGTTGATTTTGCAGAAGAGGTTCAGATCCCTAGGCAGAGTATTTCTGATGGCATTTGACTTCCTAATGTGCAGTAACTCCATCAATGTTGATTTGAAGGATGCCTCGTATGCCAGACAAAGATCATCTCTCAACAGTCTGTAGGATAGCAAGTATAGTGACATGGTTTTGGTTCCTTGTAGGACATATTGTTTAGGCCTTGTATCCTTTTAGTAAGGTATCTCTGTGGGCAATCCACTTGTTGCATGTGTGTCTACATACATGCCAAAGGGAGCATTATACTCAGTGATTGCCTTAATATGGGTTGAGCAAAGTGAGAAAGTGACAATGCTAGATGTAGCCACAATTCCTTTGTTTATAAGTTGTGTAATGTAGAAGGCCTTTCATGTGACAATAGACACATATTGGTCACAAGTTAGGTCACTCTCCACTTAAGTTCCCAAATCCAAAACTAGGTCAACTCTTAGGTGCATGTTTTCAATATAGTAGCTCCCCAGGGTAGATGACTCCCAAAGGATAAGTAATGTGTTTTTTGGCATTTAGCTTCAATCCATGATTTTGGCACCAGTTATTTGTTTGGGATAAACCTTCCTGCAGTCATCTAGAGCCCTTTGGTATTGTCTTTTACTTAAGTAGATACCAAATGAAAGCGGTCCCAGCACAGAACACCGGTGGACTGCTCTGGTGACTGACCTGTGTGGAGGTAACTTCCTTTGTTTTGCTTTCCTGCAACCTGTGTGTGAATCATTTTGGGAATCCATTGGTTGGGAAAGGATTTATTCAAGTTTACTTAGCCTTTCTACTATGCCTGAGTGGGGGATTGTGTCAAAGGCTTTGGCCAGGTGAGGGTATACAGTGTGTTCCATTTCACCTTCATGCATTGCTTTGGTGACTTTTTCAGTAATGTTCACCAGGTTTAGTAAGCATGCCATCTGAGATGGGTCCAGTGTTTGGAGGTTCCGAATGTCCTTATTGATTAGTTCATGATGAGTCTTTCCATGGTTTTGCATATGAGGATGGTCAGACATATGGGTCTGTAATTGCCTTTGTCTATGGAAGATCTTCCCTTACGCAGGGGAATGACTGTAGCTGGTCTCCATTCACTTGGTACAAGACCTGTATGGAAGCTGAAACTGAACAGTGTTGTTAGGGGTGTGGCTGAGACTGAACAGTATTGTTAGGGGTGTGGCTGAAACTGAGCAGTGTTAGGGGTGTGGCTAAGACTGAACAGTGTTGTTAGGGGTGTGGCTGAGACTGAGCAGTGTTGGGGTGGGCTGCGACTGAGCAGTGTTAGGGGTGTGGCTGAGACTGAACAGTGTTGTTAGGGGTGTGGCTAAATCATGCTTCGTACGATTTAAGATGCATCCAGGGATGTTGTCAAACTCACCACTGCAGTATTTTTAGCTTTAGTTAGTGCTTTTGTAAATAAATAAATTAAAAATCCTGGATTTATCCCTGAAATCTGCAGTAAAGTTTATAAAATTTTTCGTAATAATTAAATTATCAAAAAACCGAGATACTTATTCTGTACGTTTCCATTTAAAAAGAACACTGTTAGTAAAACATCTGTCATAGGAAGTATTACAGCATGATTCATAGACGTAAACAAATTTCTCTTCTAGAAACTCATTTCCAGGCTGGTGGAATTTTTGCTTTTGCAGCGTATCTATCTACACCATTGTTTTTTTCCTTTATAAGCTGTTAAAAGTAAAAATAATTGTTCAGTGAAACCATGTGTGCATAACAATTTACTAAAATACCATATGGGCAGTCCATTCTGTCGGTATATCATGTGGAATTTAACAGAATATAGGGACTCCATAGCTGATGTAACCAGGAAATTAGATTTACTAATTTCCACATTGCGTATTTTTTCAGTTACTGCCAAAGAATCCCTAATAAGATTTTGAATTCTGATATTCCTTTAACCATGTACTCTATAAAAATTGCAGTAAGTTCAGATATTCATCATGTCTCAATATTGCAGTAGTAAGTACTAGGGATTTCCTGCTGGGGAAGCACTTGGCTGGCCTAACGTCTGAGAGTATGGCATCCACCAGACTAAGATGAAGGGTCAGATCTCTGATATTCAGGCCAGCCAGGCATTTCCAAAGCAGGAAATCCCAAGCAGTTGTTACTGCAACAGTGAAGACGTTCTTAACATCCACGTTTACAGTACGTTGACATGGCTGTACATCAACGTTTACAGTAAGTGGACATGGCTGTACATCCACGTTTACACAAAGTTGACATGGCTGTACGTCCACGTTTGCAGTAAGTGGACACGGCTGTACATTCACGTTTACACAAAGTTGACACGGCTGTATGTCCACGTTTACAGTAAGTTGACATGGATGTGCGTCCAAGTGTACAGTAAGTTGACATGGCTGTACGTTTTGGAGGCTGCAGTAACAGTACCAAGTCTTATTTGTGGCTTATCCAGTGTTATATGAATTTTTGGATATTTCAGAAACATATCTTAACTTAGGGTCAGCCAATTAATGTTAATAAATGTCCATTTATTAAGTCAGTAATAGTGTTAACGGCTGTAAAGGAATGCTCAGTAATAATCTCAGTAATTTTCTCATATGCAGAATAATCTCAAACTTTCATAGCTCTCACATAATCAACCTTATTCATCAGCAAAGTACCCCTGCCTTTTCTGCCTTTGTTGTTCATAACAGCTTTCATTCTGTGAAGATTTTAAAGCTGTCTGTTCTTTTAAAGTTTTTTTCTTCTTTTTAAGTTAGCAACTGATTCCTTCAAATGAAAAGCAAAAAGGAAATGGTTAAGTATTAGATCAGGTTGTCTGCTGGCATTTAAACCTGAATTCAAAACTTCCTGCTTATTAATCTCATCACTAAATATCAAATTAAGATTTAACTTGCATATCTATGCTTTTACAATGTAATTGTGTCCATGAAATTAGCCCTCTTACCGGTAAAATGTTAAATATGTTTACAACGTACAGATTTCTGTATCAGCACATATTCTTTCAGCTAAATTAACAATTTTAAACAAATGTCTACATACGTCATTGTGGCAGTAATTTGTTTCTTTTATTCATCTGATGCTGCTTATTTATGGCTGAATGATAGGCATTTCCTTATCTGTTTCCTGTAGTTTAAGAATGCAGCAGATGTTTATTAGCACTTATGGGTTTTAGGGAAGAGCCCCCCATCCCAAACTGTACATCTTCATGGTCCCCAGGATTGTCCAGGTGACTCCAGCTTTGTGCACCCAGCTGAGCCATTTGTTCCTCCATTGGGATGAGACCCCTTCAGCACATTTGTTCGCAGGTAGAAGTGAAAGTTGGGTGTCAGGTAGCAAGCCAGTTTGCAAACCTGATGTGTCCTGTCCCCTTTCCCTCCGCAGCATGAGTTCCACTCTTGCCATTTTGAGAGGTGAATTCACTGTCCCACATTTGACCAACCAGCACATGACTTGTAGTGGGGACATGCTAAATGTTGTGCTGCTGGCAATACATCTGCATTCTTGTAAGAGTTGCCAGTACAGTGAGCCAAGCTGCTTTCATCCCCACAGGATCGTAGGACCCCCTGCATTCTGCATATTTAGTTTAGTACAATACTAGTTTCACATATTCTGCATTGGAGGCTTATGTGTTCTAACAATCACCATCATGGTGGTTTCCTAGTTGAAAGGGGTAAATGCTCATTACTGTCCAGTGACTCCTTGTAGATCCAGAGGCAGTGATAACTGCATGGAATGCAGGAGTGGGCTTGGGGTTCAATCACCAGACAAGGGCCCCCTGTTTTCCCTTCCTGCTGAGTTAATATAATACTAGGTTCATAAGTTGTTCTGCATTGGATTCGTGTGTGTCCCAGTAATATAATACAAGGTTCATAAGTTGTTCTGCATTGGATTCGTGTTTGTCCCAGTAATATAATACTAGGTTCATACGTTGTTCTGCATTGGATGCGTGTGTGTACCAGTAATATAATACGAGGTTCATAGGTTGTTCTGCATTGGATGCTTGTGTGTCCCAGTAATATAATATGAGGTTCATAGGTTGTTCTGCATTGGATGCTTGTGTGTCCCAGTAATATAATATGAGGTTCATAGGTTGTTCTGCATTGGATGCTTGTGTGTCCCAGTAATATAATATGAGGTTCATAGGTTGTTCTGCATTGGATGCTTGTGTGTCCCAGTAATATAATACTAGGTTCATAGGTTGTTCTGCATTGGATGCTTGTGTGTCCCAGTAATATAATACTAGGTTCATAGGTTGTTCTGCATTGGATGCTTGTGTGTCCCAGTAATATAATACTAGGTTCATAGGTTGTTCTGCATTGGATGCTTGTGTGTCCCAGTAATATAATACTAGGTTCATAGGTTGTTCTGCATTGGATGCTTGTGTGTCCCAGTAATATAATACTAGGTTCATAGGTTGTTCTGCATTGGATGCTTGTGTGTCCCAGTAATATAATACGAGATTCATAGGTTGTTCTGCATTGGATGCTTGTGTGTCCCAGTAATATAATACTAGGTTCATAGGTTGTTCTGCATTGGATGCTTGTGTGTCCCAGTAATATAATACTAGGTTCATAGGTTGTTCTGCATTGGATGCTTGTGTGTCCCAGTAATATAATACTAGGTTCATAGGTTGTTCTGCATTGGATGCTTGTGTGTCCCAGTAATATAATACTAGGTTCATAGGTTGTTCTGCATTGGATGCTTGTGTGTCCCAGTAATATAATACTAGGTTCATAAGTTGTTCTGCATTGGATGCTTGTGTCCCAGTAATATAATACTAGGTTCATAGGTTGTTCTGCATTGGATGCTTGTGTGTCCCAGTAATATAATACTAGGTTCATAGGTTGTTCTGCATTGGATGCTTGTGTGTCCCAGTAATATAATACTAGGTTCATAGGTTGTTCTGCATTGGATGCTTGTGTGTCCCAGTAATATAATACTAGGTTCATAGGTTGTTCTGCATTGGATGTTTGTACCAGTAATATAATACTAGGTTCGTAGGTTGTTCTGCATTGGATGCGTGTGTGTCCCAGTAATATAATACTAGGTTCATAGGTTGTTTTGCATTGGATGCTTGTGTGTCCCAGTAATATAATACTAGGTTCATACGTTGTTCTGCATTGGATGCGTGTGTGTACCAGTAATATAATACTAGGTTCATAGGTTGTTCTGCATTGGATGCTTGTGTGTCCCAGTAATATAATACTAGGTTCATAGGTTGTTCTGCATTGGATGCTTGTGTGTCCCAGTAATATAATACTAGGTTCATAGGTTGTTCTGCATTGGATGCTTGTGTGTCCCAGTAATATAATACTAGGTTCATAGGTTGTTCTGCATTGGATGCTTGTGTGTCCCAGTAATATAATACTAGGTTCATAGGTTGTTCTGCATTGGATGCTTGTGTGTCCCAGTAATATAATACTAGGTTCATAGGTTGTTCTGCATTGGATGCTTGTGTGTCCCAGTAATATAATACTAGGTTCATAGGTTGTTCTGCATTGGATGCTTGTGTGTCCCAGTAATATAATACTAAGTTCATAGGCTATTCTGCATTGGATGCTTGTGTGTCCCAGTAATATAATATGAGGTTTATAAGTTGTTCTGCATGGATGCTTGTGTGTCCCAGTAATATAATACTAGGTTCATAGGTTGTTCTGCATTGGATGCTTGTGTGTCCCAGTAATATAATACTAGGTTCATAGGTTGTTCTGCATTGGATGCTTGTGTGTCGCAGTAATATAATACGAGGTTCATAGGTTGTTCTGCATTGGATGCCTTGTGTGTCGCAGTAATATAATACTAGGTTCATAGGTTGTTCTGCATTGGATGCCTTGTGTGTCTCAGTAATATAATACTAGGTTCATAGGTTCTGCATTGGATGCTTGTGTGTCCCAGTAATATAATACTAGGTTCATAGGTTGTTCTGCATTGGATGCTTGTGTGTCCCAGTAATATAATACTAGGTTCATAGGTTGTTCTGCATTGGATGCTTGTGTGTCCCAGTAATATAATACTAGGTTCATAGGTTGTTCTGCATTGGATGCTTGTGTGTCCCAGTAATATAATACTAGGTTCGTAGGTTGTTCTGCATTGGATGCCTTGTGTGTCCCAGTAATATAATACTAGGTTCATAGGTTGTTCTGCATTGGATGCCTTGTGTGTCCCAGTAATATAATACTAGGTTCATAGGTTGTTCTGCATTGGATGCTTGTGTGTCGCAGTAATATAATACGAGGTTCATAGGTTCTGCATTGGATGCTTGTGTGTCCCAGTAATATAATACTAGGTTCATAGGTTGTTCTGCATTGGATGCTTGTGTGTCCCAGTAATATAATACTAGGTTCATAGGTTGTTCTGCATTGGATGCTTGTGTGTCCCAGTAATATAATACTAGGTTCATAGGTTGTTCTGCATTGGATGCTTGTGTGTCCCAGTAATATAATACTAGGTTCATAGGTTATTCTGCATTGGATGCTTGTGTGTCCCAGTAATATAATATGAGCTTCATAGGTTGTTCTGCATTGGATGCTTGTGTGTCCCAGTAATATAATACTAGGTTCATAGGTTGTTCTGCATTGGATGCTTGTGTGTCGCAGTAATATAATACTAGGTTCATAAGTTGTTCTGCATTGGATGCTTGTGTGTCCCAGTAATATAATATGAGGTTTATAGGTTGTTCTGCATTGGATGCTTGTGTGTCCCAGTAATATAATACTAGGTTCATAGGTTGTTCTGCATTGGATGCTTGTATGTCCCAGTAATATAATACTAGGTTCATAGGTTGTTCTGCATTGGATGCTTGTGTGTCCCAGTAATATAATACTAGGTTCATAGGTTGTTCTGCATTGGATGCTTGTATGTCCCAGTAATATAATACTAGGTTCATAGGTTGTTCTGCATTGGATGCTTGTGTGTCCCAGTAATATAATACTAGGTTTATAGGTTGTTCTGCATTGGATGCGTGTGTGTACCAGTAATATAATACTAGGTTCATAGGTTGTTCTGCATTGGATGCTTGTGTGTCCCAGTAATATAATACTAGGTTTATAGGTTGTTCTGCATTGGATGCGTGTGTGTACCAGTAATATAATACTAGGTTTATAGGTTGTTCTGCATTGGATGCTTGTGTATCCCAGTAATATAATACTAGGTTCATAAGTTCTGCATTGGATGCTTGTGTGTCGCAGTAATATAATACTAGGTTCGTAGGTTGTTCTGCATTGGATGCTTGTGTGTCCCAGTAATATAATACTAGGTTCATACGTTGTTCTGCATTGGATGCGTGTGTGTACCAGTAATATAATATGAGGTTCATAGGTTGTTCTGCATTGGATGCTTGTGTGTCCCAGTAATATAATACTAGGTTTATAGGTTGTTCTGCATTGGATGCTTGTGTGTCCCAGTAATATAATATGAGGTTTATAGGTTGTTCTGCATTGGATGCTTGTGTGTACCAGTAATATAATACTAGGTTCATAGGTTGTTCTGCATTGGATGCTTGTGTGTCCCAGTAATATAATATGAGGTTCATAGGTTGTTCTGCATTGGATGCTTGTGTGTCCCAGTAATATAATACTAGGTTCATAGGTTGTTCTGCATTGGATGCTTGTGTGTCCCAGTAATATAATACTAGGTTCGTAGGTTGTTCTGCATTGGATGCTTGTGTGTCCCAGTAATATAATACTAGGTTCATACGTTGTTCTGCATTGGATGCGTGTGTGTACCAGTAATATTATACTAGGTTCATAGGTTGTTCTGCATTGGATGCTTGTGTGTCCCAGTAATATAATATGAGGTTCGTAGGTTGTTCTGCATTGGATGCTTGTGTGTCCCAGTAATATAATACGAGATTCATAGGTTTTTTGCATTGGATGTTTGTGTCCCAGTAATATAATACTAGGTTCATAGGTTGTTCTGCATTGGATGCTTGTGTGTCCCAGTAATATAATACTAGGTTCATAGGTTGTTCTGCATTGGATGCTTGTGTGTCCCAGTAATATAATACTAGGTTCATAGGTTGTTCTGCATTGGATGCTTGTGTGTCCCAGTAATATAATACTAGGTTCATAGGTTGTTCTGCATTGGATGCTTGTGTGTCCCAGTAATATAATACTAGGTTCATAGGTTGTTCTGCATTGGATGCTTGTGTGTCCCAGTAATATAATACTAGGTTCATAGGTTGTTCTGCATTGGATGCTTGTGTGTCCCAGTAATATAATACTAGGTTCATAGGTTGTTCTGCATTGGATGCTTGTGTGTCCCAGTAATATAATACTAGGTTCATAGGTTGTTCTGCATTGGATGCTTGTGTGTCCCAGTAATATAATACTAGGTTCATAGGTTGTTCTGCATTGGATGCTTGTGTGTCCCAGTAATATAATATGAGGTTTATAAGTTGTTCTGCATGGATGCTTGTGTGTCCCAGTAATATAATACTAGGTTCATAGGTTGTTCTGCATTGGATGCTTGTGTGTCCCAGTAATATAATACTAGGTTCATAGGTTGTTCTGCATTGGATGCTTGTGTGTCCCAGTAATATAATACTAGGTTCATAGGTTGTTCTGCATTGGATGCTTGTGTGTCCCAGTAATATAATACTAGGTTCATAGGTTGTTCTGCATTGGATGCTTGTGTGTCCCAGTAATATAATACTAGGTTCATAGGTTGTTCTGCATTGGATGCTTGTGTGTCCCAGTAATATAATACTAGGTTCATAGGTTGTTCTGCATTGGATGCTTGTGTGTCCCAGTAATATAATACTAGGTTCATAGGTTGTTCTGCATTGGATGCTTGTGTGTCCCAGTAATATAATACTAGGTTCATAGGTTGTTCTGCATTGGATGCTTGTGTGTCCCAGTAATATAATACTAGGTTCATAGGTTGTTCTGCATTGGATGCCTTGTGTGTCCCAGTAATATAATACTAGGTTCATAGGTTGTTCTGCATTGGATGCTTGTGTGTCCCAGTAATATAATACTAGGTTCATAGGTTGTTCTGCATTGGATGCTTGTGTGTCCCAGTAATATAATACTAGGTTCATAGGTTGTTCTGCATTGGATGCTTGTGTGTCCCAGTAATATAATACTAGGTTCATAGGTTGTTCTGCATTGGATGCTTGTGTGTCCCAGTAATATAATACTAGGTTCATAGGTTGTTCTGCATTGGATGCTTGTGTGTCCCAGTAATATAATACTAGGTTCATAGGTTGTTCTGCATTGGATGCTTGTGTGTCCCAGTAATATAATACTAGGTTCATAGGTTGTTCTGCATTGGATGCTTGTGTGTCCCAGTAATATAATACTAGGTTCATAGGTTGTTCTGCATTGGATGCTTGTGTGTCCCAGTAATATAATACTAGGTTCATAGGTTGTTCTGCATTGGATGCTTGTGTGTCCCAGTAATATAATACTAGGTTCATAGGTTGTTCTGCATTGGATGCTTGTGTGTCCCAGTAATATAATACTAGGTTCATAGGTTGTTCTGCATTGGATGCTTGTGTGTCCCAGTAATATAATACTAGGTTCTTAGGTTGTTCTGCATTGGATGCTTGTGTGTCCCAGTAATATAATACTAGGTTCATAGGTTGTTCTGCATTGGATGCTTGTGTGTCCCAGTAATATAATACTAGGTTCATAGGTTGTTCTGCATTGGATGCTTGTGTGTCACAGTAATATAATACTAGGTTCATAGGTTGTTCTGCATTGGATGCTTGTGTGTCCCAGTAATATAATACTAGGTTCATAGGTTGTTCTGCATTGGATGCTTGTGTGTCCCAGTAATATAATACTAGGTTCATAGGTTGTTCTGCATTGGATGCTTGTGTGTCCCAGTAATATAATACTAGGTTCATAGGTTGTTCTGCATTGGATGCTTGTGTGTCCCAGTAATATAATACTAGGTTCATAGGTTGTTCTGCATTGGATGCTTGTGTGTCCCAGTAATATAATACTAGGTTCATAGGTTGTTCTGCATTGGATGCTTGTGTGTCCCAGTAATATAATACTAGGTTCATAGGTTGTTCTGCATTGGATGCTTGTGTGTCCCAGTAATATAATACTAGGTTCATAGGTTGTTCTGCATTGGATGCTTGTGTGTCCCAGTAATATAATACTAGGTTCATAGGTTGTTCTGCATTGGATGCTTGTGTGTCCCAGTAATATAATACTAGGATCATAGGTTGTTCTGCATTGGATGCTTGTGTGTCCCAGTAATATAATACTAGGTTCATAGGTTGTTCTGCATTGGATGCTTGTGTGTCCCAGTAATATAATACTAGGTTCATAGGTTGTTCTGCATTGGATGCTTGTGTGTCCCAGTAATATAATACTAGGTTCATAGGTTGTTCTGCATTGGATGCTTGTGTGTCCCAGTAATATAATACTAGGTTCATAGGTTGTTCTGCATTGGATGCTTGTGTGTCCCAGTAATATAATATGAGGTTCATAGGTTGTTCTGCATTGGATGCTTGTGTGTCCCAGTAATATAATATGAGGTTCATAGGTTGTTCTGCATTGGATGCTTGTGTGTCCCAGTAATATAATACTAGGTTCATAGGTTGTTCTGCATTGGATGCTTGTGTGTCCCAGTAATATAATACTAGGTTCATAGGTTGTTCTGCATTGGATGCTTGTGTGTCCCAGTAATATAATACTAGGTTCATAGGTTGTTCTGCATTGGATGCTTGTGTGTCCCAGTAATATAATACTAGGTTCATAGGTTGTTCTGCATTGGATGCTTGTGTGTCCCAGTAATATAATACTAGGTTCATAAGTTGTTCTGCATTGGATGCTTGTGTGTCCCAGTAATATAATACTAGGTTCATAGGTTGTTCTGCATTGGATGCTTGTGTGTCCCAGTAATATAATACTAGGTTCATAGGTTGTTCTGCATTGGATGCTTGTGTGTCCCAGTAATATAATACTAGGTTCATAAGTTGTTCTGCATTTGATGCTTGTGTGTCCCAGTAATATAATACGAGGTTCATAGGTTGTTCTGCATCGGATGCTTGTGTTTCCCAGTAATATAATACTAGGTTCATAGGTTGTTCTGCATTGATGCTTGTGTGTCCCAGTAATATAATACTAGGTTCATAGGTTGTTCTGCATTGGATGCTTGTGTGTCCCAGTAATATAATACTAGGTTCATAGGTTGTTCTGCATTGGATGCTTGTGTGTCCCAGTAATATAATACTAGGTTCATAGGTTGTTCTGCATTGGATGCTTGTGTGTCCCAGTAATATAATACTAGGTTCATAGGTTGTTCTGCATTGGATGCTTGTGTGTCCCAGTAATATAATACTAGGTTCATAGGTTGTTCTGCATTGGATGCTTGTGTGTCCCAGTAATATAATACTAGGTTCATAAGTTGTTCTGCATTTGATGCTTGTGTGTCCCAGTAATATAATACGAGGTTCATAGGTTGTTCTGCATTGGATGCTTGTGTGTCCCAGTAATATAATACTAGGTTCATAGGTTGTTCTGCATTGGATGCTTGTGTGTCCCAGTAATATAATACTAGGTTCATAGGTTGTTCTGCATTGGATGCTTGTGTGTCCCAGTAATATAATACTAGGTTCATAGGTTGTTCTGCATTGGATGCTTGTGTGTCCCAGTAATATAATACTAGGTTCATAAGTTGTTCTGCATTGGATGCTTGTGTGTCGCAGTAATATAATACTAGGTTCATAGGTTGTTCTGCATTGGATGCTTGTGTGTCCCAGTAATATAATACTAGGTTCATAGGTTGTTCTGCATTGGATGCTTGTGTGTCCCAGTAATATAATTCTAGGTTCATAAGTTGCTCTGCATTGGATGCTTGTGTGTCCCAGTAATATAATACTATGTTCATAGGTTGTTCTGCATTGGATGCTTGTGTGTCCCAGTAATATAATACTAGGTTCATAGGTTGTTCTGCATTGGATGCTTGTGTGTCCCAGTAATATAATACTAGGTTCATAGGTTGTTCTGCATTGATGCTTGTGTTTCCCAGTAATATAATACTAGGTTCATAGGTTGTTCTGCATTGGATGCTTGTGTGTCCCAGTAATATAATACTAGGTTCATAGGTTGTTCTGCATTGGATGCTTGTGTGTCCCAGTAATATAATACTAGGTTCATAAGTTGTTCTGCATTGGATGCTTGTGTGTCCCAGTAATATAATACTAGGTTCATAGGTTGTTCTGCATTGGATGCTTGTGTGTCCCAGTAATATAATACTAGGTTCATAGGTTGTTCTGCATTGGATGCTTGTGTGTCCCAGTAATATAATACTAGGTTCATAGGTTGTTCTGCATTGGATGCTTGTGTGTCCCAGTAATATAATACTAAGTTCATAGGTTGTTCTGCATTGATGCTTGTGTGTCCCAGTAATATAATACTAGGTTCATAGGTTGTTCTGCATTGGATGCTTGTGTGTCCCAGTAATATAATACTAGGTTCATAGGTTGTTCTGCATTGGATGCTTGTGTGTCCCAGTAATATAATACTAGGTTCATAGGTTGTTCTGCATTGGATGCTTGTATGTCCCAGTAATATAATACTAGGTTCATAGGTTGTTCTGCATTGGATGCTTGTGTGTCCCAGTAATATAATACTAGGTTCATAGGTTGTTCTGCATTGGATGCTTGTGTGTCCCAGTAATATAATACTAGGTTCATAGGTTGTTCTGCATTGGATGCTTGTGTGTCCCAGTAATATAATACTAGGTTCATAGGTTGTTCTGCATTGGATGCTTGTGTGTCCCAGTAATATAATACTAGGTTCATAGGTTGTTCTGCATTGGATGCTTGTGTGTCCCAGTAATATAATACTAGGTTCATAGGTTGTTCTGCATTGGATGCTTGTGTGTCCCAGTAATATAATACTAGGTTCATAGGTTGTTCTGCATTGGATGCTTGTGTGTCCCAGTAATATAATACTAGGTTCATAGGTTGTTCTGCATTGGATGCTTGTGTGTCCCAGTAATATAATACTAGGTTCATAGGTTGTTCTGCATTGGATGCTTGTGTGTCCCAGTAATATAATACTAGGTTCATAGGTTGTTCTGCATTGGATGCTTGTGTGTCCCAGTAATATAATACTAGGTTCATAGGTTGTTCTGCATTGGATGCTTGTGTGTCCCAGTAATATAATACTAGGTTCATAGGTTGTTCTGCATTGGATGCTTGTGTGTCCCAGTAATATAATACTAGGTTCATAGGTTGTTCTGCATTGGATGCTTGTGTGTCCCAGTAATATAATACTAGGTTCATAGGTTGTTCTGCATTGATGCTTGTGTGTCCCAGTAATATAATACTAGGTTCATAGGTTGTTCTGCATTGGATGCTTGTGTGTCCCAGTAATATAATACTAGGTTCATAGGTTGTTCTGCATTGGATGCTTGTGTGTCCCAGTAATATAATACTAGGTTCATAGGTTGTTCTGCATTGGATGCTTGTGTGTCCCAGTAATATAATACTAGGTTCATAGGTTGTTCTGCATTGGATGCTTGTGTGTCCCAGTAATATAATACTAGGTTCATCAGTTCTGCATCGGATGCTTGTGTTTCCCAGTAATATAATACGAGGTTCATAGGTTGTTCTGCATTGGATGCTTGTGTGTCCCAGTAATATAATACTAGGTTCATAAGTTGTTCTGCATTGATGCTTGTGTGTCCCAGTAATATAATACTAGGTTCATAGGTTGTTCTGCATTGGATGCTTGTGTGTCCCAGTAATATAATACTAGGTTCATAGGTTGTTCTGCATTGGATGCTTGTGTGTCCCAGTAATATAATACTAGGTTCATAGGTTGTTCTGCATTGGATGCTTGTGTGTCCCAGTAATATAATACTAGGTTCATAGGTTGTTCTGCATTGGATGCTTGTGTGTCCCAGTAATATAATACTAGGTTCATAGGTTGTTCTGCATTGGATGCTTTTGTGTCCCAGTAATATAATACTAGGTTCATAGGTTGTTCTGCATTGATGCTTGTGTGTCCCAGTAATATAATACTAGGTTCATAGGTTGTTCTGCATTGGATGCTTGTGTGTCCCAGTAATATAATACTAGGTTCATAGGTTGTTCTGCATTGGATGCTTGTGTGTCCCAGTAATATAATACTAGGTTCGTAGGTTGTTCTGCATTGGATGCTTGTGTGTCCCAGTAATATAATACTAGGTTCATAGGTTGTTCTGCATTGGATGCTTGTGTGTCCCAGTAATATAATATGAGGTTCATAGGTTGTTCTGCATTGGATGCTTGTGTGTCCCAGTAATATAATACTAGGTTCATAGGTTGTTCTGCATTGGATGCTTGTGTGTCCCAGTAATATAATACTAGGTTCATAGGTTGTTCTGCATTGGATGCTTGTGTGTCCCAGTAATATAATACTAGGTTCATAGGTTGTTCTGCATTGGATGCTTGTGTGTCCCAGTAATATAATACTAGGTTCATAGGTTGTTCTGCATTGGATGCTTGTGTGTCCCAGTAATATAATACTAGGTTCATAGGTTGTTCTGCATTGGATGCTTGTGTGTCCCAGTAATATAATACTAGGTTCATAGGTTGTTCTGCATTGGATGCTTGTGTGTCCCAGTAATATAATACTAGGTTCATAGGTTGTTCTGCATTGGATGCTTGTGTGTCCCAGTAATATAATACTAGGTTCATAGGTTGTTCTGCATTGGATGCTTGTGTGTCCCAGTAATATAATATGAGGTTCATAGGTTGTTCTGCATTGGATGCTTGTGTGTCCCAGTAATATAATACTAGGTTCATAGGTTGTTCTGCATTGGATGCTTGTGTGTCCCAGTAATATAATACTAGGTTCATAGGTTGTTCTGCATTGGATGCTTGTGTGTCCCAGTAATATAATACTAGGTTCATAGGTTGTTCTGCATTGGATGCTTGTGTGTCCCAGTAATATAATACTAGGTTCATAGGTTGTTCTGCATTGGATGCTTGTGTGTCCCAGTAATATAATACTAGGTTCATAGGTTGTTCTGCATTGGATGCTTGTGTGTCCCAGTAATATAATACTAGGTTCATAGGTTGTTCTGCATTGGATGCTTGTGTGTCCCAGTAATATAATACTAGGTTCATAGGTTGTTCTGCATTGGATGCTTGTGTGTCCCAGTAATATAATACTAGGTTCATAGGTTGTTCTGCATTGGATGCTTGTGTGTCCCAGTAATATAATACTAGGTTCATAGGTTGTTCTGCATTGGATGCTTGTGTGTCCCAGTAATATAATACTAGGTTCATAAGTTGTTCTGCATTGGATGCTTGTGTGTCCCAGTAATATAATACTAGGTTCATAGGTTGTTCTGCATTGGATGCTTGTGTGTCCCAGTAATATAATACTAGGTTCATAGGTTGTTCTGCATTGGATGCTTGTGTGTCCCAGTAATATAATACTAGGTTCATAGGTTGTTCTGCATTGGATGCTTGTGTGTCCCAGTAATATAATACTAGGTTCATAGGTTGTTCTGCATTGGATGCTTGTGTGTCCCAGTAATATAATACTAGGTTCATAGGTTGTTCTGCATTGGATGCTTGTGTGTCCCAGTAATATAATACTAGGTTCATAGGTTGTTCTGCATTGGATGCTTGTGTGTCCCAGTAATATAATACTAGGTTCATAGGTTGTTCTGCATTGGATGCTTGTGTGTCCCAGTAATATAATACTAGGTTCATAGGTTCATAGGTTGTTCTGCATTGGATGCTTGTGTGTCCCAGTAATATAATACTAGGTTCATAGGTTGTTCTGCATTGGATGCTTGTGTGTCCCAGTAATATAATACTAGGTTCATAGGTTGTTCTGCATTGGATGCTTGTGTGTCCCAGTAATATAATACTAGGTTCATAGGTTGTTCTGCATTGGATGCTTGTGTGTCCCAGTAATATAATACTAGGTTCATAGGTTGTTCTGCATTGGATGCTTGTGTGTCCCAGTAATATAATACTAGGTTCATAGGTTGTTCTGCATTGGATGCTTGTGTGTCCCAGTAATATAATACTAGGTTCATAGGTTGTTCTGCATTGGATGCTTGTGTGTCCCAGTAATATAATACTAGGTTCATAAGTTGTTCTGCATTGGATGCTTGTGTGTCGCAGTAATATAATACTAGGTTCATAGGTTGTTCTGCATTGGATGCTTGTGTGTCCCAGTAATATAATACTAGGTTCATAGGTTGTTCTGCATTGGATGCTTGTGTGTCCCAGTAATATAATACTAGGTTCGTAGGTTGTTCTGCATTGGATGCGTGTGTGTACCAGTAATATAATACTAGGTTCATAGGTTGTTCTGCATTGATGCTTGTGTGTCCCAGTAATATAATACTAGGTTCATAGGTTGTTCTGCATTGGATGCTTGTGTGTCCCAGTAATATAATACTAGGTTCATAGGTTGTTCTGCATTGGATGCTTGTGTGTCCCAGTAATATAATACTAGGTTCATAGGTTGTTCTGCATTGGATGCTTGTGTGTCCCAGTAATATAATACTAGGTTCATAGGTTGTTCTGCATTGGATGCTTGTGTGTCCCAGTAATATAATACTAGGTTCATAGGTTGTTCTGCATTGGATGCTTGTGTGTCCCAGTAATATAATACTAGGTTCATAGGTTGTTCTGCATTGGATGCTTGTGTGTCCCAGTAATATAATACTAGGTTCATAGGTTGTTCTGCATTGGATGCTTGTGTGTCCCAGTAATATAATACTAGGTTCATAGGTTGTTCTGCATTGGATGCTTGTGTGTCCCAGTAATATAATACTAGGTTCATAGGTTGTTCTGCATTGGATGCTTGTGTGTCCCAGTAATATAATACTAGGTTCATAGGTTGTTCTGCATTGGATGCTTGTGTGTCCCAGTAATATAATACTAGGTTCATAGGTTGTTCTGCATTGGATGCTTGTGTGTCCCAGTAATATAATATGAGGTTCATAGGTTGTTCTGCATTGGATGCTTGTGTGTCCCAGTAATATAATACTAGGTTCATAGGTTGTTCTGCATTGGATGCTTGTGTGTCCCAGTAATATAATACTAGGTTCATAGGTTGTTCTGCATTGGATGCTTGTGTGTCCCAGTAATATAATACTAGGTTCATAGGTTGTTCTGCATTGGATGCTTGTGTGTCCCAGTAATATAATACTAGGTTCATAGGTTGTTCTGCATTGGATGCTTGTGTGTCGCAGTAATATAATACTAGGTTCATAGGTTGTTCTGCATCGGATGCTTGTGTTTCCCAGTAATATAATACTAGGTTCATAGGTTGTTCTGCATTGGATGCTTGTGTGTCCCAGTAATATAATACTAGGTTCATAGGTTGTTCTGCATTGGATGCTTGTGTGTCCCAGTAATATAATACTAGGTTCATAGGTTGTTCTGCATTGGATGCTTGTGTGTCCCAGTAATATAATACTAGGTTCATAGGTTGTTCTGCATTGGATGCTTGTGTGTCCCAGTAATATAATACTAGGTTCATAGGTTGTTCTGCATTGGATGCTTGTGTGTCCCAGTAATATAATACTAGGTTCATAGGTTGTTCTGCATTGGATGCTTGTGTGTCCCAGTAATATAATACTAGGTTCATAGGTTGTTCTGCATTGGATGCTTGTGTGTCCCAGTAATATAATACTAGGTTCATAGGTTGTTCTGCATTGGATGCTTGTGTGTCCCAGTAATATAATACTAGGTTCATAGGTTGTTCTGCATTGGATGCGTGTGTGTCCCAGTAATATAATACTAGGTTCATAGGTTGTTCTGCATTGGATGCTTGTGTGTCCCAGTAATATAATACTAGGTTCATAGGTTGTTCTGCATTGGATGCTTGTGTGTCGCAGTAATATAATACTAGGTTCATAGGTTGTTCTGCATCGGATGCTTGTGTTTCCCAGTAATATAATACTAGGTTCATAGGTTGTTCTGCATTGGATGCTTGTGTGTCCCAGTAATATAATACTAGGTTCATAGGTTGTTCTGCATTGGATGCTTGTGTGTCCCAGTAATATAATACTAGGTTCATAGGTTGTTCTGCATTGGATGCTTGTGTGTCCCAGTAATATAATACTAGGTTCATAGGTTGTTCTGCATTGGATGCTTGTGTGTCCCAGTAATATAATACTAGGTTCATAGGTTGTTCTGCATTGGATGCTTGTGTGTCCCAGTAATATAATACGAGGTTCATAGGTTGTTCTGCATTGGATGCTTGTGTGTCCCAGTAATATAATACTAGGTTCATAGGTTGTTCTGCATTGGATGCTTGTGTGTCCCAGTAATATAATACTAGGTTCATAGGTTGTTCTGCATTGGATGCTTGTGTGTCCCAGTAATATAATACTAGGTTCATGGGTAGTTCTGCATTGGATGCTTGTGTGTTCCAGTAATATAATACTAGGTTCGTAGGTTGTTCTGCATTGGATACTTGTGTGCCCCAGTAATATACTACTAGGTTCGTAGGTTGTTCTGCATTGGATGCTTGTGTGTCCCAGTAATATACTACTAGGTTCGTAGGTTGTTCTGCATTGGATGCTTGTGTGTCCCAGTAATATAATACGAGGTTTATAAGTTGTTCTGCATGGATGCTTGTGTGTCCCAGTAATATAATACTAGGTTTATAGGTTGTTCTGCATTGGAGGCTTGTGTGTTCTAAAAATCACCATCATGGTGGTTTCCTAGTTGAAAGGGGTAAATGCTCTTGGGAGAACAAGGTACCTTACTGTCCAGTGACTCCTTGTAGATCCAGAGGCAGTGATAACTGCATGGAATGCAGGAGTGTGTTTTATGTTCAATCACCAGACAAGGGCCCCCTGTTTTCCCTTCCTGCTGAGTTAATATAATACTAGGTTCATAAGTTGTTCTGCATTGGATGCTTGTGTGTCCCAGTAATATAATACTAGGTTCATAAGTTGTTCTGCATTGGATGCTTGTGTGTCCCAGTAATATAATACTAGGTTCATAAGTTGTTCTGCATTGGATGCTTGTGTGTCCCAGTAATATAATACTAGGTTCATAGGTTGTTCTGCATTGGATGCTTGTGTGTTCCAGTAATATAATATGAGGTTCATAGGTTGTTCTGCATTGGATGCTTGTGTGTCCCAGTAATATAATACTAGGTTCATAAATTGTTCTGCATTTGGATGCTTGTGTGTCCCACAAATCACATGGGTGGCTTCCTAGTTGAAAAGAAAAAGTGCTGTTATGGGAAATCAGGTCCCTAACTGTCCAGTGACTCCTTTTTGGTCTAGTGGTAGTGACAGCCACATGGAATGCGAGAAGGGATTCTGTGTTCAGTCCCCCAGTTAAAGCCCCAGGTTTTCCTTTCCTGTTGAGTTGTTAACACAATACTAGATTGTTCTATAAATAAAAAAAATTGTTGATAATCCCTCTTGAGAGCAAGTGCTTCTTTTTTAGGAGTGAGTTGGGACGATCATCTGGGCATTTGAAATTCATCAGACTCACTGTAGGCAATTTTAGGCTGTAGGACTCAAACTCTGGACTGCATCAAGGTGTAGGTTTAACAGTGCATAGTCTTAAATCCCTGCAGCAAATTAACAAGTGTTTTTCAGTTTATGAGTTTTGGTAAAATATTTCTGTATGTGTTCTGCATTTTCTAGTGTTGTAGATAAATGCACATATATTATTCAGGTCTGTTGTACACATTTTTGTAGAAAGCTAAACTTTTTTCTGTGCGTTTGCTCTCTAAATGGGACTCATGTTAAGGCCATTGTTACAATAAGATTCATAAAACATTGGAGTTGCTAGCAGACTGATGTCTGCCTGACTAGGCTGATTCCCAGAAGTCTCATACTTTGTGTTTCCGACTGAAATGTCCTATATATGAAGATGGATCTCATTTATAAGATTTACATTTCACAATGTCTGCTTTCACATCAGGACCATACAGTTGATGTTCTGAAACATCGAAGATGAAAGATAAATAAAACATGTTTTTGCAGGGTAGCAACCCCCTGTGCCTAACATCCCCTACTAATTATATTTTATTATTTATTTATTTCATTTTGATGACCGGGAAGGTCCACTGGGCTCAGGAGTCCGTTTTCAGTGGAGGCCCGGGGAGAAAAGCTCCACATTACATAGTAAACATTAAAATACAACAGATAAAATTAAGATTAAAAAATGCAGATACATTAAGATACAACAGATAATATTAAGGTTTATGGATGCAGGTAAATTGTAATACAGAGACAGTATGAGGTACAGTAGTTACATAGCATGCGAGTCATATATTGACATGGTTGGTTAAAAGGTTACATAGAATCTGAGTCTTATTATGGCAGAATGGTAGAACAAGCATACATGTTAGGGAGATAGAAAAAGGGAGAGCAAATTATTTACAATATTTACATTATATACACAAGACAACAGTAAAGAATAAGTAAAATCCATGGAGCAAAGTTGTTGGAAATAGGAGTATGGAAATACAATTGGTGTAGAGAGTAGAAGGTTAGGTGGGAGTAGTATGGAAACGCAATTAGTGTAGAGAGTAGAAGGCTAGGTGGGGGAAGTGCAGTTGCACTTCCAATCAGAGAACAAGTAGGAACGGAGTTAGGTTTTGAAGTTGTCAGGGTTTTCTGTCATTCGTAATGAAGGAGGGAGAGAATTCCATTTTTGGCTAAGGAAGAGGACAGGAGGTGCTGTCTGGTAGGTCGCTTTGGTGTGTGGACAGTGATTAGGCTTAGGTGAGCAGATCTAAGTGGCCTGTTAGGGGTGTATGGTTGTAAGATGTTGGATAGTGCAGGACATTTAGAGGGGTTAAATAATAGCGTATGGGCAGTAGTAAGTTGGAGGTAGTCTAGAAGGTTGAGAAGTTCTAGCCAGTTTAGTGAGTGAAGGGCAGAGCAATGGTTGGAGGAGTGTTTGGCTTTGATGGTGAATTTTGAAATTTTATTATAACAGCTTTCCATTTTGGAGGAGATGGAGCCAGATAAGTTAGTAGAGGGGCGCACCATACATTAGTGAGGGAAGAACATAGGTAGTGTCAAGGGTTTGTCTAGTAGAAGGAGAGATAGTGGATGTTTCTGTATAGCAGGCCAAGTTTTTGATGTGTTTTCTTGATGTTTAGTTGAATATGGGTGTCAAATTTTAGGTTTTCATCTATAGTGAGCTCAAGTAGTTTGGCATAAAGAATAATTTCTATGGTTGAATTGTTATGGCTTCTAATTTGGAAGGAGTTTTTGTCAAGAGGGAAGGATTTTGAGAGTGGGGGAGTAGTATTTTGAATTTGTTAGCGTTTAGAGATGGGTGGTTTTGGAGCATCCAGTTCTCAGTGGTGGAGAAAGCAGTTTGAGTGTATGATATAAGTTCTGGGAGGTTGGTGGGACAGCAGATTAAAGTGGTGTCGTCGGCGTATTGTAAGATTTTAGTATTTGGGATGGCAGAGTGGAAATCATTGATAAAGATGTCAAATAGCATAGGGCCAAGAATGGAACCTTGGGGAACTCCAGTGGGGGTAGGAAGGAAGTTTGAGGTGCCTTTCCTCCATTTTACAGCTTGAGATCTGTCGGATAGGTAACTTGAGAACCAGGATAAGGTATTGTGTGAGAGGTTGAGGTTAGCAAGGTGGCTAAGGAGATGAGTATGGGAGACAGTATCGAAAGCCTTGGAGAGATCTAGTAGAACTGTTGAAACTATTTTTCCAGTGTCATGGGCATGGTTGACTATATCTAGGAGTGAGAGAAGAGCAGTTATAGTGCTATGGCCAGGACGGAAGCCATGTTGGGTTTGAGAGATGAGGTGTTTTTTGGGAAGGAAGAGCATTAGCTGGATGTACACCAACTTCAGGATCACACCACAGTGGAGAAAGAAAGGCAGATTCCCCAATCCCCACTTTACCATGACCTCTGTAAAGTCTTCTTGTCCTGCTAAACATTTAACCTTTCAGAATGTCGAACATATGCTCCCGATTTTGTGAAAGTCTGTCAGCCTTATAAGTTACACCAGTGAAGACCTACTCCAGCATACCAAACAAAAGGGACAGCATTCTATGCTCTGTTCAGTTCTTTTGTTTGCTGTGAGCTGCTATGTATTTTAGCATGTACGTGTACCATTGCTCATTTCTGACTATGGCCCCAAAACTTCTGTTAAGAGTCTTCAAAAGGTAATTGCCCTGTTGGGGAAGAGAGCCATTATAAATGTGGGCATAAAATCCTACATAAAGATCATCATTCTAAATGCCTTTTTTGTCTGGGAGAGACCCACTTGTGGGTGGATTGCCAGATCTCTACTGAGTTTATTAGAGAAAAAAAAAGGAAAAAAAAACAAACTTAAAGCATGATGGGTGCAGGAAACCTTGTGGTTTGATGTCCGTAGGTGTCAGACTCTGTCCCAGATTATCGTTTTGCAGTGTGATCCACTGGTACCTTCATTTGTGGCTAAATAAGACCAACTTCTCACAGGACTTTCTCTGTCGCCCCACCTTTCCACTGTCACATTTACCAGGGATGTGCCAACCCAGGGGTAAAGGGCATTTGTTTGAGCAGATGGTCCAAGGGAGATGGGCAGACCAAGAGCCTCCTTTTACATAAATGTCCTGGTGATGAGGGTGGTTTTACTGTATTGCATGGCTTTTCAGAACCTCCTTCCCCAGGGCGCAATTCCTGTGCACTTCAATGTTGTAGTGTTGTGCTTTACATAAACAAGGGAGGGTTCCCTATTGGAATGTCTGGACTCGCAGTGCCGACAGGAGAAGAGTCAATGTCAGACATCACTCCTCTCCTTTAAACTTATTATTTTCCAAAGGGATGATGGGGGCAAGCCCTCCTATATCCCCAAATGTATCTAAACCAACTCTAAGATGGCTGTACTTTGGACATGATGAAATACTGTGAGAAATGGTAATCCAGGATTTGAAATATCGAAGGCTGGATTTTTGGTCATTCAGTCTCCACATCGTAGGTGTCAGCATTGCAAGTCCTGACATTACAAACGGTTTCCGTTGCAGCCTGAGTTATGTTCTAGAAGAATTAACTCTACTTCAGTTTGAATCTGCAACCAGAATAGACCAGAAATTATTTAATTGGAAAACATTCTGTGAGGCATTTAGATCTGCCAGAAGTGCATCTGAGCTTTCAAGCCTTATCTAATTCTCCTAACTTGGTATTTTAGAAGGACACAGTTTGCCTTTGAACTCAGCCAGCATTTATTTCAGACTTAACCTCAGGTTTGAATTTAAAGCAGTCCATCAGTTTGGCAGTTTTCTTTCCACAACTTTCTGGTAAAGGAGAATGCTGGTTGCATTATGTAAATTTTCACAAGCAGTTATGGCTTTATCTGTACATCACTAAGTATATCCGGAAGGATGACCCACTTTTCTAATTTGCTCCTATCTGGATAACTGTTTGACTACATCTTTTCTTCTTCCAAATACAACAAAACTTTAACAGGCAAGCCAAAGTCTCATTATGCAGCAGCCGTTTCAGCTTTGTTAGTTGACTTTAAAAAATTTCTGTGGATGACATTTGTGTTGCAGTGATGTGGGATTTGCTGCACACACTTATGAGATGCTACAGGATGAGTGTCATCACCGGAGGGAACTGGAGGTCATTGAAATTTGTGCTATGATGGATGGCGGCTTTTTCCACTGTTGTGCGACTGTGGAGTTGGTTTATGCAAGTCAAGGGGGTGTCGGGGGTGTGGAGGGGGATGCTCCTCTATGAAAAAAAGTCTTGAAAAACATGTTCACTGAAAGTGGTTTTCACCAATTCACATTTTGCATTTGTCTGTCAAAAAAAATTCTTTAAATAATCCTAAATCCTCTCCATATCCAGGTCAGTAAATGGAGCCACCATTTTTCTTGGTGTTCAGTCATACATTCTCCCAAGAGTAGCAGCATGAGACTCAGTCCTACTATCAAAGAAGACAGACTGAATCATGTTAAGGTGTAATTTTGTTTACTTATCATAGTGTCAGATGTTCATAATCCAAATCTGAACATTTTAGCATATCTGACCACCTTTCAGTTACAATCTCAGATGTATCTAGCGTATCCTTCTGGAAGCCTGTAGGGATGTGCCTGTACAGGCCATGTGGTATGTAGAGCTGTTTAGAGAGCTGATAGGCTGTGTTTGGAGAAAAAGGGAAATGTGAGGCATTATGGGATAGAAGGGAAGAGTTTGAGCCTAAAGTGCATGCCAGTCCTATCAATGAGAACAGACACGAGTCAAGACCATCTCATGTTATTTTAAGTACATAACGTTTATATATACTACTTGACATAAGTCAAGACCATCTCATGTTATGGTAAGTACGTAACGTTTATATATACTACTTGACATGAGTCAAGACCATCTCATGTTATGGTAAGTACATAACGTTTATATATACTACTTGACATGAGTCAAGACCATCTCATGTTATGGTAAGTACATAACGTTTATATATACTACTTGACATGAGTCAAGACCATCTCATGTTATGGTAAGTACATAACGTTTATGTATACTACTTGACATGAGTCAAGACCATCTCATGTTATGGTAAGTACATAACGTTTATATATACTACTTGACATGAGTCAAGACCATCTCATGTTATGGTAAGTACATAACGTTTATATATACTACTTGACATGAGTCAAGACCATCTCATTTTATGGTAAGTACAGAACGTTTATATATACTACTTGACATGAGTCAAGACCATCTCATGTTATGGTAAGTACATAACGTTTATATATACTACTTGACATGAGTCAAGGCTATCTCATGTTATGGTAAGTACATAACGTTTATATATACTACTTGACATGAGTCAAGACCATCTCATGTTATGGTAAGTACAGAATGTTTATATATACTACTTGACATGAGTCAAGACCATCTCATTTTATGGTAAGTACAGAACGTTTATATATACTACTTGACATGAGTCAAGACCATCTCATGTTATGGTAAGTACATAACGTTTATATATACTACTTGACATGAGTCAAGACCATCTCATGTTATGGTAAGTACATAACGTTTGTATATACTACTTGACATGAGTCAAGACTATGTAATGTTATGGTAAGTACATAACTTTTATATTGTTATGATGCTTGTCGTTTTTAGGTGCTGCATGAAGGCACCTATAATTTTGTATGTGTCCTAAAGCTTGCTGCTTTTTGATCACCGTATAGTTTGTACATATTTTCATGATTCTTTACTATATAGTCATTTTTTTGTTATGTAAATTCCTAGTATGTATTATCAGTGTTGTCTTTTGTCTTTACAGTGTATTTCCTGCTTGCTAATGGATCCTGCGGCCCACAGCACTGAATTTCTCTGTAAATATGTTGCACCAGAGGCCACTGTGATGTATGCACACGTCTGTCATTCACCCAACTCCTGTAACTGGGGGAAATCGACACAAATGCACAAATAGAGATTGTTGTTTCAATTCTGCAATGTTTGTTTAATTAGTATGTTTTGCTCTCTTGGATGTTTGTAAAGGTTTTTGCCTAGAGCATCCAAGATTCTTGTGTGCACTGCAGGGGAGTGGGGACTGATGCCACGTGCCGTCGTGAGATGCTCCGGGAATGAGCCTTCTCTTTTGGTTCACATGGATGGATCTTAGCTGGTTGCATTGCAGTGCTGCAGGGTCAAGGTGCAGGGTGTGTGGGCGAGTGGTTGGCACTGCACACGACTGAACCTTGGTGCTTATCCTTGGTCCCCCTCCCACTATCACTGTAAGTCCATGATGCTGTTTATCATTATTTGTCTTTAATTTTATATTTGTAAAGTTTAGTTCACCTGAGTTGTGGTGATTTGCTGATTTTGTTTTTGATAGTACTTTGCTTCAATGTCTTCCTCATCTTGTTTGAAAAGAAAGAAATTGCACCACTCCATTCTACTCAGTGACATTTATGTGGTCATTTATGTCTTAGATCAGGGACCCTTCACTGTTGGTGCTGTTATCACCAAAGTGGCAACTGCTCCAAAAATGGGTTCCCCTATATAGCTTCCATACCATCACTAGAGACTTTGGTTGGCATTTCCATCACTGGGAAGCTGTACACATGTCAGGTAACAACTGCTTTACATTGTTCCACTGGGTAACTTTTCCCTGTAGGGCTTTCACTTTATTATGTTTGATCTGGCAGCCACACATTAGCCCATGTGAAGGTAGGCACTCTCAGATTGTTTACTTTGCACTGCATTTTAGTCCATTGTGTCTATGTAGGTATTTGCTGCATTGCTACTGTTACCTACTGAAATATTACACTGAACCTTTTGGCGGCATATACCCTAGACCTCTTCTGTTTGCCAAGCTTTGCAGAAAAAAAACTCTCCAGCCAACATCTGCTATCCCTTCCCCTGTATGTCATCATCAGGATACATTCTGGATTGGGTAGCTTAAATTTCATTTTGTTTCCTTCTGACACTAGTGAGTGTATAAATCTGGAGGAGTAAAACCTTTTATTTTTGCTAGTTGTGAAGTAAACAGTAGGTTTGGGTCATGTTTGTATGTTACAAAAGAACCTGCATTTCCATCTTTATGTCCTGCTATACGTTTGTCTACAACGTTGGAGTGACATGAACATCTTTCTGTGCTAACTACATGGTAAAACTGGTAACAGTTGTGTTTTTTTATTTCCATTTCACTTAGATTAAGTTTTAGTTATGTAGTTAAAGTAGAGCTTTTATTCCATATCAGTAGACTGGGCATGCATTGCACTGTGTATAAAGTTAAATTATTATATATCTTTAGTGTGTTGAAGGTACCATTTCATGTTGAGGGTGGCGAGAGAGCTTGTTTTTGGAACATGGCTGCTACTACAGTAGTGCGTCTATGTCACGTTATCGAAATTTTACTACATTGAATCACTAAAGGTCGGCCACTAGTGATCGATGTAGTAAAACATCGAATAACGTTAAAAAAAAAAAAACAAACAAAAATAAAAACTAACTAACGTAGGCGGGGGGGCAAGCCCTCCTGCACCTCCCACCCCCCCTACTTAAATATTCCAACTTCGAGACCTCACTACATTGAGGTAAATGGAAATCTCCCGCTATGGAGATTTCCGTTTACCTGCATGATGTTCTGCACTTTTGATGATGTGCTGCTGACAGTATCAGCTTCGGTATTGTCGGATTTCGACATCGTGAAGTAGATCCACAGTAGTTACTATAAAGCATATGGGAGTTTGGTACTATATGTATTTTTCCAAAGATAGTCATATACCAGAGTTTGCTTTGGGCTGTCTACTATAGCTTCTGACCAGAGAAAAATTAGTTTGCTAGACATGTCTATTAAGGGACCCAGCATTACAGTTATTTCTGACACCGCTTCCATGTGTGGCCTTGGGCAGTATTGATGGGAGTACATTTGTTAGTGTAACTTTTTTTTTTGAGTTGGAAAACTGCAGATTTTTAATATTCTGCTACTTGAAGCGTGACTGTTCTGACAGCAGGTTTATGTGCGTCTTGTAGTGTGGAAAGAATCTTGCCTTTTATCCAAAAGATCTTTTTTGGGGGAGGTGTAAGAGCAAATCACAATATTCAGTTTAATCAGTTGATTTGCTTTGTTTTTTCCAGATCAGTTTTTTCATCAGCCGTGTCCTTGTCCCTCTGAAAGCCTTTGCTGGTCACATGACAGAGTCCCACAGAACCCTGGTTGGTGTGCGGCACTGATGTGTAGCTATTGTTGCTACGATCCATTATTAGCTGTCGTCACTCTCAGTATTTTGCATCTCCACCAGCACCAGCGTAATTTTGTCTGCATATGGGATAATGCATGGGGACTGTTTTATTTTTTTTTCTTTTAAGATCGGTCAAACGTTAAAAATGTTAAACTGTGATAGTGGAAGGCAATTTCCCTCTTGATTACAAGAAGTAATTTTTTCCCATGATTGTGTCATAACTGCTTTTTTTCAAAATTGGATAACTGAATTAGACGACACACTTGAGAAAAAGGATAAGGTTTTTAAAATCTGGCAAAAGTAAATCAAAGGATCTGGAAAAAGGACACTAATCTCTAGTTCTGGCTCCATTTCTTAGGAGGATTATCCTGACTCCATTTCTTAGGAGGATTATCCTGATCTTGAAAAAGCTCCTAAAACAAAGGGCAAGAAATTATCAGAAACACCAAAATTCTACTGTACAGCTGTGGTGATTCTGAAAAGATAAGACTGCTTTAACAGTACCTTTTTCGGGTACTTTTGTATCCCTCTGTGATCGTATCTGATCCCGGGATCACAGAAGTGGAAGGAGCTAACACTTGAGCAGTACCGGGCTTGGCCCATTATAACTGTATCTAATTCAGCCCTGCTTTAATCCATCATCCTTACTTAAAGATATCTGCAAAGGGATGTTTTAATAAAAACAACCATGTAACCTATAATCTGGCATTTGGCTTAGAGGATTAAGGAGCCATTAATGAGCTGTCTCCTGTTGCCTCCATTGCCAAACTGTTTAACTCTGAGCAAGTCAGACACCACTCCTGGGCTTAGTCCGAAAAAGGTCCATGGAGATTACTGCACCTCAGGTAACAAAATAAAATAAGATAAACCTCAAGACTATTTGTTGGCCATTTGATAGAGCACAGGAGACTTGAATTTGTGCAAGTGCCTGTGAATATTCAAGAAAGTAAAGAAAAACGAAGCAGGACTCCCTCCGAGTCATCTGGTAGTGAGGATGACATTACATAATACAGATGTATTGATGAGGATGACGTCACATGATACAGATACATTCTCTCTCCTTTCAGGATTGTGCTAAGGAAGAATTTTCCTCTCAGTCTTTTGGTTCTTTTCCAGGAAGTGCTGACTTTGTGGACACTTTCAGTTTTGTGTAAACATGTTTCATTTGATCTCTGGGAAATCTTGATGGTAAGAAATTTGTTATACAGATGATGAGGCTTCCACATTCAGATTGTACACTATTTCCACTTGACTTCTACAGCAAATAGTCACTTTCCTCCTTCAAAGATTCTCTAAAATATTCAGTAGGATGTATGTAACACATGTACATTGGATCCTAAAATATCCAGTAGGATGTATGTAACACATGTACGTCGATCCTAAAAATATCCAGTAGGATGTATGTAACACATGTACGTCGGATCCTAAACTATCCAGTAGGATATATGTAACACGTGTATGTAACACATGTACGTCAGATCCTGAAATATCCAGTAGTATGTATGTAACACATGTACATCGGATCCTAAAATATCCACTAGGATGTATGTAACACATGTACATTGGATCCTAAAATATCCAGTAGGATGTATGTAACACATGTGCATCAGATCCTAAAATATCCAGTAGGATGTGTGTAACACATGTGTATCAGATCCTAAAATATCCAGTAGGATGTATGTAACACATGTGCATTGGATCCTAAAATATCCAGTAAGGATGTGCATTGGATCCTAAAATATCCAGTAGGATGTATGTAACACATGTACATCAGATACGGTCTCTGTTACCACTTAACCAGAGTGAGGATGCTGTTTTTCTAGAACTTGTACCCTTAAAGTGGGGTACCAGACAGATGCCTAATAGTACCATACCCGTTAAGGAACTGGATTAAGAAGTCACAAGGTGTATTATCAGAGTTGCATTTCAGAGCAGATCTAGAAAAATCTACATTCTTTTTATAATGTTACAAGTAGAACTGCTGCTACCATTTTGCCATTTTTAATATGTTTATCAAGCACTATTTCTTAGACTGTGGTTCCCAGGGTTTTGTCATTGTTGGCACCTCATTGCTTCAGGAATTGGCCTTCAGAGCCACTCAAGTTTCTGTTGCTTACTGCTTGAGGTTCTCCCCATCAGTAACCCACCTGCTCTCGTATCATCAGATATGATGTCTGCATCTTTTATTTTTAATTGGCCTGTATTGATAAGGCTCACTGTTTAGAATTTTTATGCTTTTATTCCTGGACCTGTCGTGACTATATAGCATTCACGATTTTCCGTTGACCTATTCATCATCCCTTCCCCATTAGACTGATTGAAGCACCCCGGGTCACCGCATGTAGGCTTTCTCTTCTCCTTCCATGTGTACGATTATCCTCAGGAGTTTGAGTTGAGCTGCAGTAAAGGGTTGCGGGAGGGGTTGGCATCCATGACGGGTTTGAGTTGTTCTTTGTGACCCTAGCCTTTCTCCTGGCAACTTAGTTGGCAGACATGCTTTTTAATGTATGACCTGAAAGATACCATGTACACACAGGTTGACAGAGTAAGAGCACTTCCACAACTCCATGTGCCACATGCCACACACCTCATTGTCCACTGAGTGTCAGCAGTGCAGCAGACCAATCTGACTTCCTCCTTCAGGGATACATGAACTAATGTTGGCCCTCAGCTTTGCCCTCTGTAGCTCTTGCCCCATCCAGGTCACTCGCTGATTTTTGGTCACCAAGATCACAGTCTAGGTTTTAATTATTCTGCACTGTACTAGAGTTCACGGAAATGTTTGGTATTTCTGTGTGTCCCAGAATGCCAATCTTCCTTTTCTGATTTTGGTAGTAACACATTTGAAGAGATTCATGGTGCCTAGAATAGCTACTAAAAGCCATTTGACACTGCACATGTTGTAATAGATGAAATGTCCACAGTCTGATTGTTGGATATTACTTCTGGTGCTATAAACGTCAAGTGTGGCCCTTAAGGTGCCCACTAGACATGGATCTGCGTAACTTGGTGAATATTTTTCACTTGTCTTTAATGTCTTAAAGATGAGGACTTGTATTTGTATGTGCCCATGACCTGCAGTTCTGCAAGTAATGATTTAAACATTCTGTAAAATTTATTGTGTAGATGGACTTGGTCTTGTGTAGAAGACAGTAGAATCTCGTACTTGCCTTTTACCAAACTTTTTTTTTTTGTGTGTTTTGTTTTTAATAATAGTTTGAGGTGAAGTTCTTAAGTGGAAATCAGGTGTTCTAGTTATGTGACTTTCTCCTGAGCCATTTAATTTACCTTGGCCGTATAGTTCTCTATGTAAATCTCAGGTTCTTTCAAGTTTGCCGTCATTGATTGCTCCTGACCTAATTTATTATCTTTAATTTGTAGTGTGGAGGCACCTTTGACATTGCTGTGATGGTTGTTGGAATTTATACCTACAAAGGCTTTCAGGCCAAGATTGCATAACATAGTGCTGGTAGTAATTTGCTTTTACTGTTGTGCCAGTGTGAAGGTTGAACACTATGGATACGCATGTGTCTAGTGCGGTGCAGTGTTTAACTGTAGCCAGAGTAGTAATGTTTGTGCCCTTTTGTAGGAAGCTGCAGTGCAGTTTGTACGTTTTAACCACTACGTTGGATCTCTGTATCAAGTAGACATGTTATTTCAAACGAAGAATCCTTAAAAGGTTTTGTTTGGCTTTTGTCTTGGTAATTTGAGTACTTTGAGGTTGAACCTCCAGTCTGGTATTTAGAATCTCTTGCAAAGATTTGACTACAGCATTATTTAATGAAATTTTATATTTATTGTCATTCTAAATCTATTAGTAATCTGTTTCTACTCATTTTTCCCCACCTGTTACCTTTTTTTTGCTAACTCTCAGTAATATTTTGTTCTCAGTCTTTTGTATGTTTGTCCATAACCTTCAGTAAAGTGATTGTTGCTTTTTTTTTCTTTTTTTAATACCTGCTTCTCTGATATATGATTTTATACGTTTGTATAAATATTTTGTTATGCTTGATTTTGGAAGGGGTATTGAGTGTGGTAGAGCGCTGTTGCTGAGGTAAGTCGTGCAGTATAATTTTATTTTTGCCAATGTTCAGGTGTGCTGTTTGCCTTACCCACCAGCCAGTCTGCAGTTCCTGACTCCACAGCATTGCTTTTGCCTGAGATCACTTCTTGTGAATATGTAGTGAAAATGTGACGAGAACAACACAATTACATTGTCACTTTCATTTGTTTACATGTAGTAAGCATACATTTTCAAATTCTGCAAAAAAGGAAATAATTGTCTGTTACAAATAAAGATTATGTGAGCACTTACTGAATATATGATAGTCATGTGACTGCAGCATTTGTGTGTGACAGAGAATGTTGTAAGGTAAGTCTTGTACTTCTGTTTTTCACACCACTTTTAGGCTTTATTTGTTGTCTGATATATAAATGTGGTTCACTACTTGCATTCTTATCCTAGAAAGACTTGAGTTTCTCTTAATTTGTTTTAGGATCAGCAAATGATACTCCTGAACTAGTCTAGTGTCCAGGTTGTTGCTTGAAGCAGTGAAATGCATCTTTTCTTGTGTTTGCAGCATTGTAGGATGTCATAATATCGCAATTCAAATGCATATTTGGAATTTGATCCTCATACTGCAATTCTGTTTTATTTCAAATGAGTGCTTTCCAAATTATTGCACTTCTCAGAAGACAGCATGATTTGTCACAGTAATTACTTGTGCGTGCATACTAAATGCTTTTTCTTGTGTCTTCATAAAGGTGACAGAAGAAAAAGTAATTTTTACACTTAGTTTTTCAACTTATGTGTTTATCCTGTGTTATGACTGTGCTTTTGTTCATTTGTTATAAAGTTTAAACAAATATATCCGCTAGTCTTTTATTTCTTATAACGTCTGGAGTCAGGGTTTGCACTTGTATTATTGTGTATGATATACGCACTTCAGACAGTCAAGTTTCTGTAGCCACACACTTTAGTGACTTTGTTTTTGAATATTCTGTTGTATTGTGAACACCTTTCTTTCAGTTTTTATAATGTAAATGAGTGCCTCCTTTCTCATTATGGTTATTTTTCCTGACACTGTTGCATAAAGTAATGCAAGCACCCTCTGGCTGTGTCATGCCACGGTGTTGAACACTGTGATAGGAGATTGTGAGCCTGAGTTTACTGTGGACAAGTTTTGTTTTTGTTATTTAAGAATCTTATGCTGTTGGAGTGTTGGTAGGTTTGCCAGAACATGAGTGAAAACTTAACAGCCATCTTTGTTACTGTTCTGGAGAGTAGCACAACTTGAAGCAATACCATAAGTGTCACCATTTCAGCTCAGCCACGAGAAATACAGGAAACAGAAGCATTTTGGCTCCCTTGTGTCTCATAAGACTGTAATGGCTGGTGCTTACAGCCAGTTTTGGTGACATAATTCGATATGCCGCACCAAGCCGGTGTGATAATACTGTCAGAAGGAATGGAAGGAAAATGAATGCTAGATATTTGTTGTATCTGTGTTATGACGGTCTGTTCTCCAGGACTGCTTTACAGCCCCAGTGTCTTTACTTCATTTTCAATTAATAAGTGCACTGGTTCAGGCCCGTCTTCTCCCTGGGCAGTAAGGGGCCTCAGAAAGGTGCACTTCTAGCAGCTATCTTGGGGGTATATCCACTGGCATAAGAAAAATTGACTTCCCCTGGTTGTGTAGTTGGCAAGAACACCCAGAATGAGTCTGCTTCAGTGAACAGTCCCTTGTGTTCTGCTTCAGTGAACGCTCCCTCGTATCCCTATGTCAGAGATCTAGGTTTTCACTTGGAGCTGATGACATTTCTCCAGAGGGTTTGGCTGGATCTAGCAGAAATTCACAGCTCAGCATTAGTTGGTTCTGCCAAGGCCTCTTGTGTCTGAGCTTCATTACTGAGACCTTTAATGTCAGATAGCTGTGCCAGAACAGACCATTAGGAACGTGACCTGATGCCACTCCCGTGCACAGTACAGGCCTCTCCTGTCTCCTTAAGAAGAACTAGAAAACATGACACAATGTTTGTTGAGTAAGAATCCACCCAAACCAGGAAGAGGTTCTTGTCTGTGCCCTCACATGGGGACTCCAGGGACCTGGAATTGTTTCTCCAGGACATTGAGACCTTCTCCCATTGTCATCCCCATCTTTGGATATGTTTTCAAGTTCATGAAGTCCACCATGGACTTTTCTGTGACCCCATTGATTTTCTTCAGAAATATCCCTTTGAGTATTTGAGGAAGGAAGAGTAGCCTTGGGTCACCCCATCCATCTGCAGACTGTGCTCTTCAATGTCATTATTTGCAACTTGAAGAAATCCCAGCCAGATGCTTCCAACTCCAAGGATGACGAACACCCTTGTCCTGCTTCCATTTGAGTGGAGCAAGATATAGGTGTTTCTAGAGCTAGTCCATAAATATTTTTTCTGGTCCAACATTTGTGGAGAAAGACCACAGACTTAGCCACCTGATAAATTTAAAGTCTTGGATTAGGAAGAGTCTTCTCGTTTTCTGGGTTAAGACTTAAAAACCCTTATTTGTTTTTTGTTTACGTCACATCATGGTCCGCCCTAGTAAATCAGTGAATGCAAAAGCTTTCAGCCATACCTGTCTGGGTTCAAGGAGAAGCTGTTTAAGACACCTTCTTATGGCATTAAATAGTGGGCTGTCGCATGGGGCAGAGTAATATTAACTGTGATGATGCTGTTTCTAGAGCAGTAGATGCAGGTGCCCATGCAGGATGGTGTGGGTCAGACAAACCTTCTTTGATGCAGTTTCCAGAGGAAATTTTCTGTGACCAGCCCTTTCAAGATCTGACTGATATCCTCCAGAAGAGAAAGCAGGCCCTTGCTATGCACAAAGGCTTTTTATTTTTTTTATTTTCACCCATGCCTTAATGCCGTTATTGTCTTGCACATCAGACTAATCCCCATGGAAGAAGAAGGCCCCATGCAAACATTTTCAAAGTATCGAGAATTATGTCCCCAGCTGCACAATCCAAACAGGTTTTTCCAGAAGAGGCAACTCTTCTGTCCCAGCAGTCCTAAGACTATCCATGGGTTGAGAGACTCCTCTGCATTTACCTGAGCTTGGAGTGCTGTTTCAAAGAATCAGCAGACCATTACAAAGGACCTCTGTGGTCATGCATGACTGTACCTTGTCAGTCTTAGGTCCACCCTTAGAAAAAGACTCTACTCACAGATTTGCTGTCCTTTCCTCAGACTGCCATAGGGACTGTCTTTATCTTCTGAACTAGGCCAAATATGTGCTCCTGCTTCCTGTTAGTTCTGAAGGGGATGGGAGACATCTTTTGCATCCCAGCCTTCATGGAACCATTTTAGTACATCCAGCTCAGATACTTATGGCCCACCTTGGTGTGGAATTTTTGTGTAGTATCCTTCCTGATGTGCCTGTATGATTGAATGTGTGTGTTGTTCCCTGTACTAGTGAACACTTTATTTATTGACATTTGTTGACCAGGAAAGTCCGCTGGGTCAAAAACCCATTTTCAGTGAAGGTCCAGGGAGAAAAGCTGTATTTGCAAATCCAGGAAATATTTAAGACAATTTTCTATTTACAGAAGTGTCCACAAGTTTTTTTTACTCAAATTTTTTAAAGCTTAGAAATTTGAGTATAAAGTTATATACAGTTCTACCGCATATACAATTTTCTAAAGGTTAGTAAGATATAGAATGCAAAAGTTTACATAATATAGTTAGTGATAGTATTGTACATAGAATATTTTTAGTGACACTTGAAATATGGAGAAGACAGTGGATACCTTCTTAGTAAAATTTTTTGATGCGTGTATACATAATGGCCCATTATGGCCTGGTAATGAGACTATGAGAGAAGAAAAATGTGAAAAAAATATAAATTTAGATCATATTCACAGGAAAAGATCTTCTTGAAATTGGTAGGTGTCATACAACGTTGAAGGTGATTGTACACTTTAGAGCTTCCATAAGCCTGTAAGGTGGTCGTTTGACTTTTAAATCGTGATTCAAGACCTGCAGGGACAGTATTTGCATTTATACTGTGAGTGCAAACCCACAGCGACCATGTTTGTGTTTCAGATTGTGAGCAGAGACCTGCAGAGAAGAGTATAGGCAGTAGTCGGGAGAGGAAGAGTGCATGAAATTAATCTGTACTAACTGGATACATGAAGATACAGGAGGTAGAAAACTCCTGTAATACATAACTACTCAAAGAATGGTGGTCACTACTAGTAGGATGGTGGTGGATGAATGAAGGATTGTCAGTCGGGTCCATCACACTGCCCAGGGCTTGCACCACAGCACTTTCAGAAGTTGGAGGTTGTGAGAAGATATCAGTTACAGCTTCTTGGAGTTGCATCCATATCTGAAATTGCCCGCTGTCCTTTCGCAGTGCGTACTTGTGTGGATTAAGTGCCTTTGATAGAGGTGTACCACCATACTGTCCACCTGTGGCGCAGAGTTTTACTGTGTAAATACTGCCTATGAAGTGGTTGCAGCCAGAATATGTTTGTGATTTGTCTGGAGTTTCCTAGCCAGAGCTCCATGTGTGTACTCTATTTAACATTTGTTAACCAGGTAGGTGATCTGGTCCATGGATCCTCTTCAGCCATGACCTGTGCCATTGGGCATAAACAACAGAAATGAACATAGAATCACATACCAAAACAGAGTAATGCAGTCAGTACCTTTCATAATAGTTGGATATACAGTAAGACATATTGTTAAAAATGAAAGCTGAACTTGCACAGGTATTTAATACTGATATTTTAGTTAATTAATGTTTACTAATAGTTCTGTACAGAGCTTCAAATCATATGTTGATGTAGAATTCTCAAGTCATTTTTATGACATTATCCTAGTTTGCCTGCAGATTCTAGTAATCCAGCACTGCTCACATATACAAAATCCTGAAATTAGTTCTATTATGAACTGTTTATAATATATACAAGATAGACTTTTGGTTACATTTGTGGGTAAGGTAGTGATGGGTTATTGTAAATGCAAAGATCTACAATATATACTATGAATTAGTAGTTTAACTAGGATCCACAAAGCAATTACAATTGCTTTCATCAAAAAACAAGTTAAGCTTTTACCTTTTAGATGTTTCTTAAATGATGTCAGGGTTTCAATATGCATAAGTTTATTTTGTCATTGAGATCTGAGGACAAGGTGGTATTTTGCAGATGGCTTTTTTCCTTAGTTTAAAGGCAGGTATCTGTATAAATGGATTACCCTTTACATCATCACAATTTCACTTCACTGAACTTTAAAATCTCGAGACGACTTTGCAAAAAACCTACTTTTAACGAATGGGTCGGATCAGTGTAATTTAACTCCGGGAAACAAGGCAGTTGTCAATTCCAAAGGGGGGGGTGCTTCACCCCCTTCACCAGCCTTAACTAAATATACCAAGCCCAAGATCGCAGTATAGAGGGGGAAGGGCAAAATTCTCCATATTGGCCAACCGTCTCATTTTCCAGAGTAAAATTGCAGTGATCTGACCAGTCGTTAAAGTAAGATCTGAAGTAGGATATTCATTTGTCTGCAACCTGTGGGTTATGGATCCGATATCGGATCCGAACCGGCATAGTTTCCAGCTATGGATCCAAGCTCTCAGCTCCTCCCCTCACCCATAATGCCCTGCTCTACCCTCATGACCTCAGATCTTGTTTGCCGCGCTGGTAACTGGATGTGGTTTCTATAGCTCTCAGCTAAGTGGAATTTTCTTGTACTAAAATAGAATATTTTAAAAATCTTTAAACTTTTTGTGTGAAAGTTGTAGGTTTCCTATTTTTATTGACTGTGTTTAGTTTAATTTTATTTACAGTAGTATATTTTATTCCCTCCTGGTTTGTAGAGTGTGTGTGAGGCCTGTGTGCTTTTATAGTTTATTGTTTTAAGTTACTTCTGTAACTTTTGGTTAATTTTGACTATGGCTGACCAGCCTAAGTCATTTTCTCTAAATGCTCGAGTGTGGCCATAAGCTGTCCCCAGCTGATGGCCACACTCGGTGTGTTAAGTGTCTTGGGGTTGAACACCTCACATCTGGCTGTTCCATTTGTGCAGGGTTCAACCCCAGGGCACTGAGGGAGCGGAGGTCAAGCTGGTCTTGGCGGGTCTTTTACCTCCAGATACCGCCGCCTCTGCCCTTCCACTCAGCAACCTGTTGCTGCAGCTGTTCTCCCCTCCTGCTCCTGGGACTCAAACTCCCGTTGCAGGACAGGAGAGGGATGCATCTAGGGAGAGAGAGGAGAAGCACAGGGCGGGCCGAGACCTCTGTTTCGGCCTCCAGCCAAGCGGGCCTCCCCGGCCTTCTTGAGCGGTCTCCTCCTTCTCGGCTCCGGTCACCTGTGTGCTTCTCACCGGGTCCTGAGGAGGAGGAGGCTAGCCCTTCAGGAGGCTCTCGAGGAGGCATTCCAGGCCTACCTCGGTAGCCTCCACCAGATCAACATTAGCCTTTGATGAAGCTGATCTGGACCAGATGATGAGGAAATTCATCCAGGCCCAGATGCAGATGGGAGTGCTCTTGCCCCCCCTCCGGGAGCTCAACCCCTTTTTCAAGCCTATTGCTCCTTCTCCGACCCGCTTCCGGGTTCGAGCTGTCGGCGCTGGGCAGATTTGGATCCGGGGTGGGTCGGATCCGATAGTACTGGGTACCGGATCCGACCATCCCTTGAGTGCGTCGGACCCGACCTCTCAGAGCCTGGATCCGAGCCTCGGATCCGGGGATCAGTGCTCCTTCGGCGCCATCCAGTGTCGGAGCACACTGTCTCGGATCCGAGTGTTTGCCCGGCTCCGATCCACTCTTCGGATCGAGTGGGCCGATTGTCGGATCCTTTGGTCGAGAAGCTGGCTCCTCGGCTTTTGATGTAGTGGAGAAGGGCTCTGTTGAGACATCCGGACCCCGGCACTTGCCTCGGCTCCATCCCGCACTCCCTCTGCACTGGGCCAGGCTTCCACCATCCGGTCCCTGGGACAGCCCGTTCTGTGCCCCAAGTTGTTCCTATGGAACATCCAACTGCTGAAGAGGACTCCTCTGACAGCCCCCAGAAGGCTCCTCGCAAGTGCAAAGGAGGCACATTGACTCCCTGAGTCTCTCACTGAAGACACGGACTTGGAGGAAGGGGAAGGCTCCCCACGGTCACCCCTGAGGATGTCTCCTTTGGAGACATCATGGAAATGTTAAGTATCAGGGGTGGTCTGCCCCAAGTCTTCCTCGGACGAGTCCGTGTTCTTGGAGGCATTCGAGGCGGGCCCTTCTACCTCTTGGGTGTCCCCCTGCTGACCCCCTGGTGGACCTTATTACCACCAGGGCGTGGAAGGATCCGGACACCGAGGAGCCAATTCCCAAAAGACCTGATAAAATCCTTAGCCCGCCTTCTGACAGGACCCATTGGAGTAAGGGGCCTCCTGTAGATGCCATGTTGATGGCGGCAGCCACAAGAGGGAACTGGCTCAGGAGAGTCCCTCAGTCCACCCACCGAGCAAGGAGTCTCGGATGATGGATCGCATTGGGAAGCGGATGTTCAGTTCAGCAACCTTCTCCTTGAGAGCGCTGAACTACATGGCACATGTTATCAGGATGCAGCGAGACCTTATTAAAGAATACGCTGCATCTCCCTGAGTCCATCTCGGAGGAGGATAAACAGCTCTGCACTCCACCAAAATGGCCACTCTCAGGTCAGTCACAATACTTCTATGCGGCTACTCTCCCATGCTACTGAGGGCGCTAGAGCTGAGGGACAGGACTGGTCATGAGGCGTCAGGCCTGGCTCCGCCATTGTGATTTTCTGAGCCCTTCAAGGCGACCGCGAACGCCCCTTTGATGGTTCTGCTCTGTTTGGCAAGACCATTCGCGACATTAGTCCAGAGCGAGAAGGACGGAAGACGCTGTCTGCCGTCGGAATCCGCTTCTCTGCACCCCAGAGGCCCTATTCTAGGAACCAAAAGGGTCAGAAGAAGATGTGGTTCCGAAGTCGCAGCAGTCCCAGCCTGCTCGGACAACCAGTCCTTCCGTGGCAGAGGAGGACAGGGAGGTCGCCGCCCTAGAGGCAGAGGGGCTCCCAGAAACTTTGGGTCCAGAGAACCTTTCTCTGATAGACCCACGCAGCAGCCCTGAGGGCTGCCCGACTGTCCTACTCTGGAGGCAGTCGGGGGCGTTCGAGGCACCTAGCGGCATGGGAGTCCATAACAACAGACAGCTGGGTTCTCCAAATCATATCCAGAGGATATCGCATTCCTTTCCTTCACCTTCCAAAGATGAAGTCCCTCCCAGATGTTCCACCCGTCAAGGGAGGCCGCTTTAGAAATTGGCCATCTGCTAGAAAAAGAGCCATCCAGCCCGTTCCCCAGACCAGATCGGATCAGGGTTCTACTCCAGGTTCTTTTAGTGCCAAAGAAGACGGGGACTTAAGACCAATCCTAGACCTCTCTCTGGTGAATCGGGCAGTCCCCAAAGCAAAATTGCGAATGGTCACTCTACAATCTATTCTCCCCTTCTGGGAGAATGCTACTGGATGTGCTCGATAGATCTCAAGGACGCGTACTACCACATCCTAATGGACAGACGCTCCAGGAGGTTTCTCCGCTTCGGCTGGGAGCCAGTCACTACCAGTTCAGGGTCCTTCCCTTTGGTCTCACCACAGCCCCCAGGGTGTTTACCAAAGTACTAGCAGTGGTAGCGGCCCACCTGAGGCTTCAGGGGTGCAGGTCTTTCCCTACCTGGACGACTGGCTCCTTACGGCATCAACAAGGCATCTACTTCTGTGCTCAGCCAGGATTCCTTTCTCCATCTTGCTCCATTTCTGGGCATCACAATAAATACAAAAGTCCAACCTGGCACCCACTCAGCTCTTAGATTTCATAGGGGCCAGACTAGACACAAGGAGTTTACGAGCCTTCCTCACCCCGGACAGAGTTCTAAATCTGCAGCTCCAGGTGACAGGCCATTCTCCATTCATGTTCTGTTCCAGCTGAGTTGGTCCTGAGGGCTCTAGGGTCCATGGCGGCAGCACTTCTTCCTCTTGCCAGGCTCAATATGCGCATTCTACAGTGGACGCTCTTAGTTCAGTGGTCATACCTTGCTCTCCCATGTATCATCCCATAGCGATCAGCAAGGCTTGCAAGGGTCCCTCTTGTGGTGGCTCCACTCCCGGATCTCCACAGGGAGCCCATTTTGTGCTTCTCCCGAGCCACGGTGACCACGGACGCCTCTTGCCTCGGGTGGGGGCATTCTGCGGGAAAGATTGTCCAAGGCACGTGGAATCCGATTCAGAGACCTTACTGCATATCAATGTTCTAGAGATGAGAGCAGTGCTCTTGGCGTTGCTAGCACTTCAGGACTTTCTTCCTTCAGGGACAATTGCGATTCAATCAGACAATATGTCTGTTGTCTGGTACATCAACAAACAAGGAGGAACAAGGTCTTACCCTCTTTGTCGAGAGGCCATGAGAGTTTGGGAATGGGCAATCTCCACCAAACGCTTTCTGGTAGCAACGCACATTCCGGAAAGTCCAACATCCTAGCGGACAAGCTCAGTCGCACCATTCTGACCCCTTACGAGTGGTCTCTCAATTGTCAAGTAGCGAACGCATTTTGCCGCTTGGGGAACCCCTTCATGCGATCTTTTGCCTCTCCTCAAACACCAAGTGCGACAGTTTTTCGCTCTGATACCTCCTCCAGTGGAGGTACCCCAAGAGATGCTCTGGTGCATGCTTGGCCACCCGGTCTTCTGTATGCCTATCCACCCTTGCCTCTGATGCTGCAAGTTCTTCACAAAGCCTCTCGGGTGGGTTGCAGTATGTTTCTCATTGCTCCGTTCTGGCCTCGACAGATCTGGTTCCCCTTCCTAAGGTCTCACTCGGTGAATCCTCCTTGGATTCTAGATCCTATTCGGATCAGATATCCCATCCATGCTGCATTCCTACTCCGAAGATGGACAGACTAAAGCAGACAGCTTGGCGGCTCCACTCCCACTCTGGATAAGGACTCCGGTATCTCTTCACCGGTCAAGGCTATTTTGGTGGCAGCTCATAAACCATCCACTAGAAAGGTTTATCGGAGCAAATGGAAGAGATTCTCTGTGTGGGCGTACAGAGAACTAGATCCCTTCACGGTTCCTCTCCCGTAGTGCTTGATTTTCTAACCTCTCTCTTTCATGATGGTGCCAGCAGTTCCACAGTCAAAGTTCAACTGGCAGCTATTTCTCATTATCACATTGGTCATGAGTCTAATCCTCTTATGTCAGCCAAATTGTGCAAAACTTTTCTTAAAGGTACTTTCCTTCTGAGGCCTCCTATAAGGCAAGGGGTTGCGCCTTGGGCCCTTTCTTTGGTCCTACAGGCCTTGACCGCTCCCCTTCGAGCCTGCAGCTTCTACTGGACCTCAAATTCTTGTCTTACAAGACAGCCTTTTGGTAGCCATTACATCAGCCAGAAGAGTTTCTGAACTTCAGGCTTTATCAGCTAAACCTCCTTACTTTCTTTCTTCCCTGATAGGGTGTCCCTCAGGACCAACCCTTCCTTCCTTCCTAAAATCGCTTCTGAATCAAACATCAATCAATCCATTAACCTCCCTGTTTTCTTCCTAAGTATGAAAACAAAGGTGAATATAGGCTACACTCACTAGATGTTCACAGGCAACTAAGATTTTATCTTAACAGGACAGCTGTTCATAGGCAATCCGTCCCGCTGTTTATTTCCTTTGCAAAATTCAATTTGGGTAAAGCAATTTCCAAAGTTTCTCTGTCTAAGTGGATTTCACAGTGCATTCTATTGGCTTATGACACTTCAGGTAGACCTGCTCCTCAGAGGGTTCATGCTCATTCAACTAGGGCAGTTTCTACCTCAGCAGCCTTCAAGTCTAGGATTCATTGGATGATATTTGTGCAGCAGCTACATGGGCTTCATCTCATACATTTATTTCTCATTATAAGTTGGATCTTGCATCCAGGGAAGAGCATCCTTTGGCTCAGCGGTGCTCAAATATCCTTCCATGATGGCCGCCCAAGATTCAGGTAGCTGGGGACTCTGTCCCACAGGTTGCAGACAAATGAATATCCTACTTCAGATTTAGAAGTTATGTACTCACCATAACGTTCCATCTGAGTAGGTGTATTCATTGTCTGCAACCATCCCCTCCTATCCCCTGGCCTTTCAGTTTCCTGCATGTTACTTGTTACTGTTGTGAGTATTTTGAGGCAAACTCAATCTGAGGTCATGAGGGTAGAGCAGGGCATTATGGGTGAGGGAGGAGCTGAGAGCTTGGATCCATAGCTGGAAACTATGCGGTTCGGATCCGAGGTCGGATCCGATACCCACAGGTTGCATCCAAATGAAGTCACCTACTCAGATGGAACGTTATGGTGAGTACATAACTTCTAATTTTCAGCGAAGTTGTCTCATCATTTAAAATTTCGAAAAAGTGGGATTTTGATGAGGTCTCCTAAACCCATACAAACATGGGGTCCTACTTCCTTTTCAGAGTAAGTACAGGACAGTACTTTTCATGAAGCAATAAAGATTTTTTTTCTTTTCAGAAGTAGTAATGCTGTGCCACAGCAGACACAAGGAGCAGTGCTGTTCATGTTTATGGTCCAGGTGTGCAAACCTGAGAATTTTATACAGTGCTGTTCATGTTTATGATCCAGGTGTGCAAACCTGAGAATTTTATACAGTGCTGTTCATGTTTATGATCCAGGTGTGCAAACCTGAGAATTTTATACAGTGCTGTTCATGTTTATGATCCAGGTGTGCAAACCTGAGAATTTTATACAGTGCTGTTCATGGTCCAGGTGTGCAACCCTGAGAATTTTATACAGTGCTGTTCATGTTTATGATCCAGGTGTGCAAACCTGAGAATTTTATACAGTGCTGTTCATGTTTATGATCCAGGTGTGCAAACCTGAGAATTTTATACAGTGCTGTTCATGTTTATGATCCAGGTGTGCAAACCTGAGAATTTTATACAGTGCTGTTCATGGTCCAGGTGTGCAACCCTGAGAATTTTATACAGTGCTGTTCATGTTTATGATCCAGGTGTGCAAACCTGAGAATTTTATACAGTGCTGTTCATGTTTATGATCCAGGTGTGCAAACCTGAGAATTTTATACAGTGCTGTTCATGTTTATGGCCCAGGTGTGCAAACCTGAGAATTTTATACAGTGTTGTTCATGTTTATGGCCCAGGTGTGCAAACCTGAGAATTTTATGCTTAGTACTTTGAAGTCCCAAAGTGTTTTGCGAGAAAAGCTGCGTGATAAAAGCCCACATTCAAGTTTTGTCAATAGGATGTTTACTAAATGTCTGTTCTGGCTTCCATAGTAAGTGTGTCATGTTATAGAATACCATAAACTGAACAAATACCTTAAGCACCTGAGGTTTAGTGTGGGTACTTAATGAGAGATGTTGGTCAAGTCAGCCCAGGATTCTTTTGTTCATCTACAGTTTGGCGTGAGAATCCATTTGAGTCTTTATTTGTTAAAGAAGAGCTATAGACATTAAGGTTTACCAAGTATAATTACTATTTTCTTTCCCTTTAGCCTTAACTGGATGCAATAAGGCTTGAAGGTTTAGACTGTGGTGTAGGACATTGTTCAGCACCGTGGCTTATAGCTGAGGCCTTGACATGAGGTTGGTATTGGTGTGGTGGACATGCACTCGTAAGTGTGGGAGCACATCTTTAGGAGAGTTGGTGTGATGTCAGTACTAGACCTTGTCTCTCCTTTTTCCTGAATTTCCCTCAAATAGGGAACCCAGCATATGCTGATGTTTTTTCACTGAGCACGTACTTGCCATGTTCATGTTCCCACAGTTCAGTAATGCAGGAGCACATGCAACCCAAAAATTGAACTGTGAGTATTTGTGATGCCCATTTATCATTGCATCCTGAATGTGTTGGAAGAACCAGAAGCCACTACTGATGAGGATAATGAAACTGCCTTCTGTACACTTCATCGCTACTTGGCCATAAAACTGCCTGCTGTACACTTCATCGCTACTTGGCCATGAAACTGCCTGCTGTACACTTCATCGCTACTTGGCCATGAAACTGCCTGCTGTACACTTCATCGCTACTTGGCCATGAAACTGCCTTCTGTACACTTCATCGCTACTTGGCCATGAAACTGCCTTCTGTGCACTTCATCGCTACTTGGCCACTCTTTCAGAGATATCCTCAAGTTCTTGAAGTTTGTATTGAATCAGTGCCTGACCCCCTTTCCTTTACCCAGAAGACACTACATTGAGTATTTTGAGGGGAAAGAGGGGGCTTTTCAAATTGTACCCCTGTAGAGTTCATAATTATAAACACTATATGCTCATCGGAAGTACACACATGCTGTGCTCTTGGGTCTTAAGAGGCTACATGCCCTTTGCAAGCTGCTGGCTGATTAACTTGAAATCTTAGGTATCATAGGTTAAACTCCTTATTTAGATCTCTTTGATTCCACACAGCTGAGACTACAGCATTTTGGTATCTTGCCTCCTATTAGGGAATCAAAAACTTTGAACTTTGTGGGCAACAGGGTGTTCTCATGTGCCATGTTGAGGCTTCAACCTCCAACTAATTCTCAAGTTTCCTTGTTGTGGTCTCTGCAGTGGATCAGCCGCTGACAAAGTTTTCATCCCTCTTTGAGTCTGAACTCGAGAATGAGCTGATCAAGACCATCTCAAGGGCTTCCACAGTAGACCACATCTAGAACACTGACTGGTCCAGGGAAGTAAATAGTGTGGGAAGAAATAGCCAGGGAATTGTTATGGCTAAGCATGTATAGGCCTTAGGGCCGATAGCGTAACACCAACCTATGAACGTATGTCTGCACCAGCGCTTTCAGGCATGTGCTTTTGCCAGACAGCGTAGCTGAGGCTGTCATGTCTTAAGGCAGATCTCGGTCAGTCTGTTCTGGATTCCCATTTCTGTGGGAGGTTCTCAAAATCCTTTAATAATCTGGTATAGAGCTCCTTGAAGAGAAACCTGCCCTGCATGTTGTATGGTTTCTGACACCCTCTTTAGTTTACCTGTCATTTGGGCCAGGGTATCCCCCCTAAGAAACCCACTGTATAGCCCATGATAGGTCCTTAGTCATCTTACTGTATTGCTGTGTCCGTCTCTGCTAGCCAAGTCTTGCACAAGGGTAACTCCACCCACCAATCAACTCTAGTCCTGAGTGTTGTCTAGTGCTGCCTATGAGTGAGCTGTTCTGTGAGCTTCCACTTGACCGAAGAGCCATGACTGTATGCTCTTCATCCTCTTCCCAGAAAGGAAGATGGTCAGAAGCAGAAGGTATTTTTCTAGAGTTTTTGGAATATGCCCTTACCCCTCCTTCTTAAGTGGTGAGCTCCATAGAGTCTGTTCTTCATATGAGTGAGGGGTATCTACTTCACTTTGTTGAAAACACTAATTGTTGAATACCTTTTTGTTGAACCCTATTCATTGAAGACACAAATCATCGAATGGACTTTTCATCAAACCTTTTCCTAGGGCAAAGCAACGATTGTTCACCATCTGGAATTTGCCCATTTCCCCATGTCATGCAATTTTGGAGTTGGTATATTCAGTTGGGGAGGGTGTGGGTGGTGTAGCTCTGCACCAGTTTAGGTTTTAAATTTTTTTTTTTTTATGGTCGCTAAGTCAGCCTATCATTGGTTAGCCCTAGGAAAAAGTTCAATGAAAAATGCATTCACTGATTTGTGTCTTCGAATAGGGTTTACTGAATAGGGATTTAACAAATAGTTCAATTAAATGATGTAGACCTGAGTGAGGACAAGGTTTTACTCACAATTCTTCTTTGCTCCAGAGGTGTGAGGTGCAAGTCTCATTAGCTGACTCTCCAAAGGATTGTGCATTCTCTGCTGCAGGTTTTATGGATATGACAGATGCCTCTCCACAAATCAGCGCCTCAGGTTCTCATGGGTGGCTGCTTTGATTTGTTGTGGGTGTGCTGTGTTTTCATTACAAAGTCCTGCCAGTCGGTCTTCTCCACTTGGAAAATTTTCCTATGGTGATCACCATTGTGGTTTGGGGGCCTGGCAGAAGAAACTTAATGTGTTCTCCAACTGTTGGGACTGTTTTATGCTTCCTCCATCAGGGAACTCCATTATAGCATGATATGCACAGCCTTGGGGGGGATTAAACTTTCTCAGTATTAGTCACTCCTCCCCATGAATTTACTCAGGCGGTCATAGTTTTGGCTGTTTGGGAGGGGTGCAGCAGAGGATCCAGACAGCACCCTCTTAACTTCAAATTTTGATAGCAGCTGTAATATTTTAAACATGTTAACTGCAGATGTCGCAGTAGATGGTTAAGTGTAACTGACTGAATGGAGACACTGTGCATTTTAGTATGCGCTTCTGCTGTCATATCTCCTTTGGTAGGCCTTGAAAGTTGTGAGCATTTCTCCTACCAGTTTCATTTAGAGGATTTTTTTAACTGAATCTTTGAGAGTTCCCAACAATGTATGCTTCAGTAGAGTAGTGCGGACAGAGACCCAATATATATAGCTTAATTGCTAATGAGCTTACTAGAGTGGTTAGTAAGCTGTGTGGTGCAGCCTTGATTCTAGGTAATCCAGTTGGGATACAGGCCTCCTGGAGGTCAGACCTTATTATCTGTGCCTCTGTTGCATATTAATTAAGAGGGTGGTGAAATGTCTGCAAGAACTGAAGAAAGACATCTGCTAGAATGAATATGTATTAGTTTTAGAGAGTTTCTGTGGAATTGCAGAAGTATAATTCACAGTGGAAATAAGGTTCTGCTGCAACAACCTGGAATTCATGTGTTTCAAGGAAACCTAAAAGCTGTGAAAACTAATTTATTTCCCACTTCTGGTAGATTAGCTGAAAAGATTCAGCATATTGCATTCCTTCTAAAGCTGGGGAAAAGACATAATATTTAACTTTTACTTTTCTTGTAGAAATAAAATGTATAATAACAAAACTTAAGTAAAATCAGCAATTACTACAAACCCAGTAAGATTTTGCCATTTATTAGGCAGTTATTTACAAGAGTACAATGTGTTAGAGACTATAGATTGTAACTCTGAAGAGTAGAGCCAAAAGTCAGTGAATTTGATTAATTGCATGATTTGTTAATAAGAAAAACATTGTCATAAGAAATTATAGAAAATGACCTGACCTTATCAAAAGCTGTGGATGTACACAGAGCAGGTGAAATTAACAGTGGAAAATTGTAATTTTATTTTCATTGTGTTAACTGAGTAGAAAATGGACCATTTGCAGGCTCTGCTCAGGAAATGTGTTAACTGATATAAAGATTGTGTGCATATAGAAGGTCGGTCAGATATGCCAATAGTGAGAAACCACCAGGACATGTTTTAAAAGTAATGGACATGAAAAAAGAAAAGTAAAAGGGCAGTGTATAACAACAAAAATGGAGTCCAGAAGAAAAAAATACTTGTGCAGTTGAAATTCATGCTTTGCAATAGGTATAACTGTAATCATGAGAGCAAGTTGTTTCCTGCTTTTTGTCAGTTCTACAGAATATATTACAAAAAGAGATGTTTTTCTAAACTGTGTAAAATCAAATGCAAGTGTGTTCAAAAGAATTGAAAAAATATGAAAATAAACTGTTTATTGATAGAGTGCAAAAGCTTCATATCCTAAAATCTGAAAAGGCATCTGAAGCTTTCAAACAGGAGTACAAGGCAAAGACTAAATGTTAGCAAGAAATACAGAACATGTGTGTACACATCATAGAATTTAAGAAAAACTGCAGAGTAATATAGCCTCAGAAATGCTTTTAAAATGTGGACCAGTGGCATGGGAGGAGGGGCCATGTCTATGTTCCATGCATTCATGTATGATTAGTAGCATGGGTGCTTGCAGGATCAGTTGGGCAGGGGAGAATGGGCTTGAGGGTAGCCAACATCAGCACACCATCCTATGGGGAGTTAGGCGTCTTAGGCCTGCTACATTGGTGACACCTACGGGAGGGTAAGCAGTCAACGGTGGAAGAGACAGGAAGTTCATGCTGCCAGCAAGGGCATGTGCATGAGATCATGCATGTCTGTCCCCTAGCCAAGCAGCTGCTGTGAGTTAACAAACCTCATAATGGGAGAGAAGCATAGTCCACTCTATTGGACATGTAGGCCATGCCACTCCCTAGCAACTGACTGTCACCACAGGGAAACAGATAGGCCTTAGGGCTCTCCTCTAAACTGTTCATGCCTGGGTTTCATCTCTATGGAATAAATGGGCCAGTTGGATGCAAGGAGGAAAGCCATCAGAGCAGGGTCCTTCAGAAGTCAAGAAGTGGAGACATACCTCTCTACCTCTTAGAACAAGAAATCTGGACAAACCCATAAGTAAAAGTGAGATAAAGGCCCAAAAATAAGGGAAATGTTTTAAATATTGCTCTTATGAACTTATAAACTTGATGTTTCTAACTTCAGTCTTTAATGATTTGCCACTAATTTGCCAGAAAACCACACTTTTATTAAAAACAGACCAAAAAAGAGGCAAAATCTGGAGATTCTGTGAAAATATGTACAGTTGAGAGGTATTTTTTAAACAGCTTCGAATGTACATTTTTATTCTATTCTGGCTACTAAATGGCACAATTAAGTCAAAAGCTATTGACTTGAAACTGTGAAATGCACAGCTGGTGAGAAGCTAGCAGTAGTAAAAAGAATTAGTAGTGTAAAACAAAGATTATATTTATTCAGAATTAGTCATAATAACATTTAATATACCATGATGAACCCTACATGTCCTGCATGACTGTTCTTATTTATTTCTAAGCTTAGGAAGGAAGTTTGCAAAAAGATCCTACATAAGGTAAACTCTGATGCAGTGCTAGTGATTCATACTCTTAGAAAAGTACTAGTGGCATACCAGCAAATATTGAATGGGAAGTGAACATAGAGTACAGCACTGACAAGAATCCAAGCCATCAGGAGTGTACGAATCATATGGCCAGTGTTTTGAAGAAAGAAAAGATGCACATTGTACTGATCTGCAAGCCCTGGGTAGAGTGATCAAACAAGAGCATTACCCATTGCTTACCACTGCCGAAGGGGGCTAAAGAATGCTGGATGCAAAAAAAATAGACTTTCTGGCATAGATTAGGGGAACAAAGTCCCAAATTGTGTACATTTAGTACACCATTAGAAAGGGACATGTTTGTTAGACTTCTGTTTGATATTCATCAGCAACGTATATGTAACTGAAGGCTTGGAAGGTAATGTCAGTCAGTGTAATTGATCTGTTAGTGGGGGTGAGACAGACACAAGGACACATCGTTGTGACTGATGCAGCTAAATACAGTGATGTGTCATCATTTCAAGATAGATAAGAGCAAATGTATGAATTACGTGGATCATAGTCTTAACATCAGAAAGACAAACTTTATCCAGCATAGGTTTGTGCAGATGTCAAGGCCTCAGACTGCAATGAGTCATGTAACAGTCCTGTTAAATTACAGTTTGTGCATCAGACTCTGATGAGAAATCCCGGGTTATTTAGAGGGTGCAGCTTAATTAGCTGCTTTCATAAGACTTAATGCCATTATAGCCTAATGTAGTGTGATAAAACTAAATGTCTGCAGTGTCAAAATGTATTGTTATTATATGACTAAATGCCTGTAGTGCTACTGTTAGGTGTGATGTAGAATCATACATGTAAATGCTGCAGTATAACATGTATTTGTCCCCTGCTTACGAGGGTCTCAAGCCATATGTAAAGGCAAAGTATATGAGCCCTTTAACAGAATACAGATGCTTGAATGGTGCATTGGTAGTATTTGGAAGTAATGATGTGCACACAAAAATGAGCAGGATAAGGTTTTGCCAGGAACATCAACTCAGAGCAAGTAGTACAGAGTTGTGCTATCTACAGTGTTTGCAGTAACAAGCCACATAAAAAATGCTAACCTACCACATTTTGGGCTATCCTTGGAGTCGACCCCTAACCGGGAAAAGCCGAAAGACACAACTTGGAGTCAAATGGATATTGATTTGTTCCATTTCAGAAAAGCCATGCATCTCCTATGTCTGTGCTGTTTTAACAAATTTTCTGAAGTAGTCACACTGACAGGCATAATTAGTACATTGTAGTCTGTATTCTGGAGCAACCTGTTATATTTTGGAATGATGTGCAGTGCATAATGGAATTAACATGATTTGTGCATGAGTGTGAATTCCAGCATATCATCCAGTCCCTCATGATCCTCAAAACAATGAACAAGTCAGAAGAAATTTCTAAATGATGCAGAGTCTGAAGAGAAAGTGCTGTAGAAAAGGTTATGAGGATTATCATCTGGCAGCTTTGGAATTTAGGAATACTTCTCTACATGGTCTCAATCTTTCACCTGCTCATCCTTCAATTGGCTGATCGTTAAAAAGCTGGTTACCTACTTCAAATACACTGTTGATGCCTGAAAATCGGCACAATGTAAAAATGCTGAAAAAAATATCATCAGAGAATCATTACAGTGATAGTAGCAACAGGTGACTACCGGTTGTACAAGTGTGAGTTGGAACAAGAATGTTTAAGGTGAGGAATGATCCACAACCTAATAAAGATGCTGCGTGTTCCATAATGAATATGGAAAGCTGCACAGAAGAATTCAATGAGATTGGTTCCAGGAAAATGCATCAAAGTTATAGTAAGATGAACAGTCAGAAATGTCACAACCCACCCTCTGACATAAACAGAGACATTGAGAAGTGTGATGGTTAAGAGTTGCAAAGCAAGATTCCTGAAGACATGGCTGGCTGTTAGTACAAAGGGTTAAAGCTATGAGTTGTTTTCAGTAGTCCAGGGTTTGATTCCCTTAGTCTGTATTTATGGTTGTGCAAATCAGTCTGTATTTATGGCTATATATATCACTTGACTAGATATAATAGAGAGGGTCCATGTTGGAAGAGTGTTAACATCTGTTAAGTAAATATGTGCTTAAATGCATTTAGGCAGACCTGTAGTCATAGACGCACAAGTTGCAGTGCAGCTGAAACTGCTCCAGAAGCAAGACCCAGATGTCTTTTGTAAATCTCATTAAATTATCCACATATGAAAGTTGTATGGAATGTTCCAGAGTTAAAAGTGATTTCATGGTTTGAATTTTACTTATTAAAATGTATTTTGAATCTCTTAAAAGTTTGACTTTGATGTATATAGCTGACAATGTACTTAAAATGTGTTAAGGTTAATTTTATAGTTATCAGGACTGACTAGGAAGGTACCTCACAAAGAGGATTACTGGCCTCAAACAGATGCCCTACACTGACTGTCTCAAAAAAACTCCAGCTTTACTGTGTAGCATATTGCCTACTCCGAGGAGATCTCTGCATAACATATAAAGCTATGTTAAGCCCAGAGCTGTTGAACATGCTACACCTAAAGAAATCCCAATCCCACCAAGCTACATGCTCTAGGGACCTAAACCTTGTCACCACAATAAACGGGACATGCTGAAGGGATAGATTTCTGTCCCAGACACTTCCTATACTCTGGAACAAGCTACCCATCTATGTCAAGCAAAGTTCCTCATTAGCACCCTTCAAGAATAATCTTGATGAGTGGATGGGAAATAAGAAATACACCCTGGGGGGAGCACTTCTGGGGCACAGGAAATTAACTTTCTTGGGTGGCGTAAGCCAGGAAACCGTGTTGGCTAGGCTTACTTAGGCTCTTTGGCCGATAGCCTAGTACCTACCTATGAATCATTGTGATGTAATGCACTGTATCTTACGAGGTTATATATTTATTACATTGGGTTTATAGTTTTAATGCTAATGAGCCAGCTGCAGTGGTGCACACTTGCCCCCAAACAGTTCGGCTGTAAACAGCCGTGTGGAGGCTAGAGTCTATCTGCTTTGCTATTTATTAAGCCTCTTGACATAAATCTCACCTTCAGTGCCATGTAGTTCAAGGGAGGTGGTCTACTCTGGATATGAGTTCCAGATAAATTAACTGAACTGTCAGAAGTCTTGGTTGCTTTGCAGAATGATAAAAGAAAAGAAATACTGCAAACTTCTGCACAAAAACCAACCAGTAAAAACAAAAGTGCAGATAGAGAATTCTGGTTGAATCGTACCAGTTTTATTACAAGTCCAGAAACATGAAAACACACGATATCACAGCAACATGAACGCCAATTAATATCCACAAGCATTTTTGTCTTGTATTAAGGACTTTATCAGATGAATGACAAATCCATTAGTGACCTGTTATATATAATACCATTTGCAGAATAAACTGAATGTGGGACCTCACCTGATCAAGTAATTCGACAGTTTGTAGTTTGTTTTTGCATGAACAAGTGAGAGGGGCATTAAATTATATATCCCCTCCACAGAGATGTGATAGGGTGTGGCAGTGCACTATAATCAAGAGCACCTTGTTTCCAGGTGTTCACGTTCTAGAAACAGTGATCACACTGACAGACTGATCTGTGACTAAAACTCTCTCCTGAAGCTAAAGATTTATTAGTCTTTGGTGGAGCAAATCTTTTGGCAGTGGACCTGCTTTATTGTGGCAGAATATGAGGTTGTATTGGGCTCCTTCCTTAGTGGGACCATAATGTTTATTTACTTATTGGAATTTGTTCACAAGATCCCTCTTCAGTGAAGATGTGGGGAGAAAAGCTCTACAAAAAACAGTTTACAGTAAGATGAGACAACAAGGTAAAAACTTTATGGAGAAAAGCTCCAAATACATTAATTTACACAATGATAAAAATATCAAGGTCAAAACACTTGTCATGATACACCCAATGGATGCATAAATTGGTGCTGCAAAAATACATGTATACTGAATTATGTTGCAAAAGCAACTAGGAAACATGTTATTGAATCTTCTGGTTGATTTAGTAATGCAATTAGACCATTCTTATAGTAAAAGAAGCCATTAGACTTTGATAATTCAATTGTTATTCATATAGAAGAAAGTACGAGGAGGTTATATAGTGTCTGTGTGGACAGAAGGGAGAATGCAAATGAAAATGGGTTGAGTGGTAGAAGGAATTTGGTGGCAGTGTATACTGGAGTACTCGAGGATTAGGACTAGGATGTGGTGTGTTGTTTGTTGGTAAGGGTACAGTCTGTGCAGGGTGTTAAAACACTCTGGTCTGTGGCCCACTCACCTTTGTGTCATGCATATTGTCACATTTTATTTCTAGTGTGTACATAGTGCCATAGCCTTCCAGTTGTTTTGAATCATGGTCCTGACATACATAATAAAAAAGTCTGGTTTCTATCTCTAAATCAGCCTAAGCTGGCATGTGTGTGTGTGTGTGACCAGCAAATCTCGCAACAAATCTCATACTGGCAAGTAACATTTTTAGCTTAGATGAGGTGCATGTTGTGAAGCACAATCATAAATGCCAGCGATTCAATGTTCTGTCCCAAAACACAGGAGGGAGAAGGAGATGGCCAGTTTTGCTTCTTGGAGAATGGTAGTGTGAATGTGTCCTTTATGGAAACTGGCACTATAGTCTTCACCCAGCTGCAGACCTATGCTGTAGCATCACCAGAATTCTAAGAAAATGGAGAGAAAGATCTACATCACACCCTTTGTTGACCAGGTCTCCCAATGTCTGTGTGGTGCATTTGGCTAGTAGAGGCTCAAACATGCTTTGTTTTATTAGACAGAATGAGCCTGAGAAACATGTACCCCTAGCAGATAACCTGGGGGAGGTGTCCTTAGATGTAGGTACTGTCCAGATTTCAGTAGAATGTTCACAGCATGTTTTTGACTGGCCCTTGGAGTAGCCCCTTGGAACCCCAGCCAGTGCTTAGTTTTGCCATGCTGAATCTCTTCTGCATGGACTTGCCTCTACAAGTCCAATGGGGCTCACTGGCCCAGAATGAAGAGTGTGGGGACACCCATTAGGTCCTTCCCCTGTATGTCCATGGTTCAACTCCTAGACTTCAAACAGCTTTGAAGTCTGGTGGGCTTGTTCTTGCAGGTGTAGGTATGAAAATATATTGAGAACCTGATGTGTAGCAAGTGGTGGACTTTAAAATTCCTGCATTACTTTTGTTGTCTGTGTCCCTGAGTACTTGTCCCTTGCACCCCAATCTCAAGAACATATCTGTCGCACATTAAACTCTACAGTCATGTATAAGTTCATAGTTTCTTCCTAAAGCTATGGCCAAGGAAACTATTGAAAAACTCAGACATGTCCTCCAATATTGATAGAAGATTAACCATGCCTTCCATTAAGTAGAGTCCCCCTGTTATTCCAGGTGGAATTGTATGATCTAATCACCCAGGCTTTTTTTTTTAAATGTTGCCAGAAAAGTATTCTGCTTGTGCTTATTTCAGAAATTAGATGCATCGGATTAGGTGCCTGTTGCAACAGATGGTGTAGATGTTAATCGTGTTTCACTGTTGCAGTCATTACTCTTGGGTTATCATGCTGGCAGGCTACCCGCAGTCGGCCAGAATTCCATAGTCTAGGTCCGGCATCGGTTGCTGTCGCCTCTTCCCTGATGTCAGTGCGCCAGGGGTATAAAAGATGCAGCTGATGCCATTTTCTCCAGTCTTTCTTGCTGCGCGGTGCCCGAAGCAAAAGCAGTTCGCAAGTGCCGGTCGGCCGACTCCTGAGATTTTCAAATCCGAATTTCAAAACCAAAGTCTTCATTAAAGCTAAATACCCCATTGGGGAAACTTTTTTTCTTGCTCCAGACCAATGTCAGAAAAAGTTAACAATTGTATTTCTTGTGGGAAGCAAATACCTCATAAGGATTTTCACTCTTACTGTATTCCTTGCCTAGGCCCTGATCACAATGTTGCTAGCTGTCAGTTTTGTGCTAGATTTTACCAACGCACCATCAAGCGTGGGTTCGATTGTGCATTTCATTACTTTGGCCGAAGATTTAATTATATAATGCCGTCGGACCAGCAGACAACCGAAGTTTACAAAAAATGCAAGGACAAGGATAAGGATAGGCATCCATAGTCTAAAACCTACGAAGCCTCTGCTAGGCCAGTCGCCAGTTTGTCTGTTCTCAGTGAGGTGCTTTTGCAGCCCCTGGTGCCCGCTACCTCAGAGCCACAGGCCGCTTCCGACTTCCACGTGGAGCTGACTGGGCTTCTGGATACTCAAGGTATTGGACACTCGGAAATCATTCCCTCAGATGGGTCCGGAGCCGCTGAGCAGGCATCTGCTTCTGAGGGTGTCTTCAGACCTACACAACTATATATTAATCCAGCTTCAGCTTCAAAGACTAAAGCAGCTCTAAAGACAGAGAAACAAGTACTGCATTCTCCTACTCAGGACTTCCATGCCTAAAAAACAGATGCTTAAAATGGCCGAAGACCTAATTACTTTGATCAGGGGCTGAAGAATCCATTCTTTCAGCCTCTCCTCCTGAGGATTATTCTTTTGGGGAAACCCCTGCATACCATGAGGGAGCATTTCCACTGGGAGAGCCAAGATTATTCTGAATCTAAGAAAAGGCTCAGAGACTTTCTGCTACTTCCTCAGCACAGACCCCTTGCTATTCTACCTGTTCTAGACATTGTAGATTATGTATTTTCAGAGTTGGGCCTGTCCCCTGACTCTTTACCCCCTGCACCTGCTAAGCCAGACAGATACTATAGGGTCCCGGATTCTCATAAATTCCTATATAAAAACCCCGCTGCTGACCCAGAAACTATATCTCAGGGTCCCAAAGGTGTCAAAGCTTCCACTGCAAAAAACCCTGTCCCCTCTGATAGGGATTCTAGGGCTCTAGACAGATGGGGGAAAAAAGTCTACACTTCTGCTACCCTGGCTGTAAGGGCTTTAAATTGTCAGTTTCATATGCTTAAATACCAGCAATATTTAATGTAACTGCTTAAATAGAAATTGTTGACAAATACTGAATGTTCAGAGAACAAGGAATTGCAGGATTTATTGCATGCAGCTGAACAAGTGAGAAAGGATACTTTGCAATGCGGCTATGATTCACTGGAGGCCTCTTGCAGGGCCACTGTTACAGGTTCTGTTATTAGAAGGCATGCTTGGTTAAAGGAACAGAATCTGCCTGATCATATTAAAGCAAAATTATTCGATGCACCATTACAGCATGATACTTTGTTTGGTAGAGGTGTAAAAAATTGAAGATAAAGCAAAATCCATGCAGACAGTCAAGGATTTCTTACAGGTACAGCCACCCAGGTTTAGCAGGAACTGGCCTTCTAAAACTTGGTCCTTTCCAGTGTCAGACAGACTACAAAGAGGCAGATATAGGCGTCCCAGAGGCAGATCTCAGCCCCAAGGCTCATACAGGCCTAAACAATGGGGTGCTCCTACCTCCAGAAGTGGAGAAGACAAATCACAGCCTTACAGGAAACAGTCCCAATGACTTTCCTCTACCAGATCCAAGCACTTTTCTTTTGGCAGCCCCCTTAGGGGGAAAACTAACACTTTTTTCATCAAATTGGCAAATGGTTACCCAAGACAAATGGGTCCTGAACATAGTGTCCCAAGGCTACAGGTTCCATTTTCACGCTCTATCAAGGTCAAAAGGTATGCCAGACCTGCCGCACAATCAATGGGCAGAGGCACAAAAACAAATTACAGCCCTCATGGACATGAGGGACATTCAGCAAGTACCACAAAAAGAACAGGGGCAAGGATTTTACTCCAGACTTTTCCTAGTACCTAGAAAGGACAAAACCTGAAGAACAATACTGGACCTTTCTATACTAAATACGTTTCTGGAAGTTCCAAAATTCAAGATGTTGACTCTACAGCAGCTGCTGCCCATGCTGAGCAAGAAGGCTTGGCTCGTAACTTTGGACCTAAAAGAGGCATACCTGCATGTCCCAATCAGACAATCTTGCAGAAGATACTGGCTCAATGCATTACCAATTCTCTGCACTGCCCTTTGGCTTATCTACTGTGCCCAGGGACTTCACAAAATGCTTGGCACCAGTAATTGCATTTTGCAGACAAAAAGGAATTCAAATATATCCCTACTTGGACGACTGCCTAATTCAAGCAGAGAACAAAGACATTCTTCTAAAGCATCTGGCATTTTTAAAAAAATTACTAATTGACCTAGGGTACACAGTAAACGAAAAGAAATCAAAACAAGTGCCCTCTAAAGAGATAATATTCCTTGGTGCAAGCTTAAATACAACTGCCCAGATGGCTTATCTCATGCCAGACAAACAAAAGCAACTGACTACTTACTTCAAGAAATTGGCAACAAAAACACACTTATCTGCAAGGAAAATCCTGCAGGCCTTGGGTTTCATGGCATCCTGCATTCTACTAATTCCATATTCCTGACTGCATTTGATGAAACTACAATGGTATCTAAAAAGTGTTTGGACTCAGCATTGCCACAGCTTGGAGACAGTAATTGCAATCATTCCCTGCCTGCAACAGGAGTTTCGATGGTGAACAGAAGCCTGTCACCACAACAAGGGTCTGCCATTCAGTTTACCCACAGCCAGAGAGACACTGACAACAGATGCATCAGATTATGCCTGGGGGGCCATATGGCAGGAAAATGTATTCAGGGCACATGGCCTGCAAACCAGATGCATCTTCACATCAATCAAAAGGAGATGCTATCTGTTCAAAATGCCCTGACAGTTTTCAAGGACCTGATAAAGACAGACAACACTACGGTCATGTGGTACATAAACAAGCAGGGAGGTACATATTCCTACCCTCTCTGCAGACAAGCAATGACCTTATGGGACACAGCATTGGCTTTTCAAGTTCACCTGCAAGCACAATTCCTGCCAGGAAAAACAAATACTCTGGCAGATGAACTAAGAAACCTCATGGATCCCCACGAATGGAAACTGGATCCACAAGTCTTCAGCATGATAATAAGGAAATTGGGATGCCCAGACATAGATCTTATTTGCCTCACCTCACAACTGACAGTTGCAGAGATTTTTCACAAGGATTTATCACAAGCAAGCATGGAAAGTGGACGCCCTATCCTTTAGCTGGAAAAATCTAACAGTATATGCTTTTCCCCCACTGCCTTTCCTTTCCAGGGTACTCCTAAAGGTCAGGCAAGAGAAGCCAAAAATGATACTGATTGCACCAGACTGGCCATGCCAGCACTGGTACCCAATCCTAAAGAGCTTGTCTCAAGGTCCAGCATGGATATTGCCTCAACCTTCTCACTTGCTGTCCCAAAAAAACAATCACCTCCTGCACAGCCAACTCAGGACCTTAAATCTGGCAGCATGGTGGATAATGTAGCCATTCAGAACACTCCTCTTTCAAAAGCTGTCATGGATATTATCTTGGAGGCCAGGAGGCCCAGTACCAGAAAATCTTGTGCAGAAAAATGGAAAAGATTCTGTGCTTGGAACCAAGAACAAGGCATTGACACGTGTGTACCAAATATCCCTCAGATTTTACAATACCTAACTGAGATGCTAAACAAAGGCCTTTCTTTTCTCATCTATTAAGATTCATGCCTCTGCCATTTCAGCCCATTACAATATGGAACCACCTATCTTTTCTCATCCTTTAATAAGGCAGTACTTCAGAGGGGCCAAAAATGTTAGGCCTCCAAGGAGAGCACAAATTCCAGCCTGGAACCTCAATACCTCAATTATGTTTTGAAAAAACACACTGCCTCCTTTTGAGCCAGCATCAACAACAGATATAAAATTCTTATCCTGGAAAACAGCTCTGCTCCTAGCAATAACCTCTGCAAGGCGAGTCTCGGAGTTACAAGCACCCATGGCTGTGGAACCTTTCATCATTTTTCATCCAGACAGGGTTTCTCTGAGGACAAACCCTACATTTATGCCTAAGGTGGTGGCCAGTGTGGCCCTCAACCAAACCATTCACTTGCCTACCTTTTATCCAAATCCACAGAACAAAGGTGAGGAAAATTCTGCATTCTTTGGACATACACAGGCAGTTACGCTTCTACTTGGACAGAACTAAAGCTTTCAGAAAGACTGAGCAACTTTGTGTCATATCTTGCAGAATCACAAGGAAAGGCTATCTCAAAACAGACTATTTCTAAATGGATAGGCCATTGCATCCGTTTCTGCTGTTTTCAACATGGCAAATCAGTGCCTAAGGGCATTAGGCCACATTCCACCAGAGCAGCAGCCTTCCTCAGAGGAGTACCAACCAAAGATATCTTAGAGGCTGCAACTTGGAGTTCAGTGCACACCTTCACAAAGCACTACCACTTACCTCTTTAAGTCCAGAGCAGGCTTTGCCACTGCAGTTCTGCAGGGCCTCATAGCCTCTCCTAATCCTATTTAGCCCAGCCACCCAAGAGTAATGACTGCAACAGTGAAACACGATGAACATAGTACAGTTGTGTACCTACCATAAATGTAGATGTTAGAGTGCATTTACTGTTGCAGTCCAGGTTACCCACCCACCATCCCCCTTTTCTTTGCTGGGACGTATCTGCACTTCTCTATCCTATACAACTTTTTGGTGTATTTGCTTGTAGATAAAGGAAATGTTATTTTTGTGCATGCATTTTTATTGGCATATTTTTTCATCCTACCAATTTGGGGGCACCTGACATATGGGACAACAAAAACTGAAGAAAATAGCGTCGGCTGCATCTTTTATACCCCTGGCGCACTGACGTCAGGAAAGCGGCGACCGCAACTGACGCCGGACCTAGACTTTGGAATTCTGGCCAACTGAGGGGAGCCTGCCAGCAGGATAACCCAAGAGTAATGACTGCAACAGTGAATACACTCATATGGTAGGTACACAACTGCACTTTAATGTGGCAGTATAGGTTTAGGTCCCTAGAGTGAGTGCTTGCTTTACCACTGGTTCTGTTAAGGTGAAGGAGTTCAATTACTGTTTGGTCATTCATAGCATTGTTAACTATACATATATCACCCTCAGGAGTTTTATATGTAACTGAGTTAGGGGAATAGGGCTTTTAGTTTACTCAATGGTAACACAGGAGACTAGTGTCAGAGATCTTTTTGTTGAGGTAATTTATAAACATTGCTGTGGTTTAGGTGTTTAGCCAGATACATACTGAAGGAGGGTTTATATGGGAGTAGTAAGGCATACAAAAGTGGGATTATAACTTCTTTGGACTTTAAGGAAATGACCCAAAGTATATGTTGTACAAGTTATGAGGATTTTCTAACCCTAACAGAGACAAAGTGATCAGGAGAGTTTTCAACATGGATACCAAAGTCCCTGATGACTAGCTCATTTGTAAGTAGAAAGTTGACTTATATGGTATGCAGTAGTGTTGATAGTTACCAAAATAAGTTATTCAGCATTTTTTGGTCTTGAGTAGAAGTTTCATGACTAACACTGCAAACATTTGTTGCACTAGCTTATTCTTGAGAATTTGAGTATCAGAATGGCTCAGTGGTGCAGAGGTAGCATTGTCGCCTCACAGCAAGAGGTTCTCCAGTTAGATTCTCGGCTGGGGTGCTTTCTGTGCAGAGTCTGCATATCCTCTCTGCATTCATGTGGGTTTCCTCCAGGTGCTCCGGTTTCCTCCCACGTTACAAAGATATGCGTCTGGAGCATTTCTCCCCGGGCCTCGGCTGAAAATTGGCCCGTTCCAAGTCGGACTTTCCCAGTTAACAAAATGATAAAAATAACTGCGCCCCAATTTTCAGTCACACTTGGTAACAACTTTCATGTCAGGGAAATATATGCCAAAGAGGAGGGGAGCAGGGCAAGTCTTTATGGGATACTGCTGATGATATTTCTTTGTTTAGAGCAAACACCCCAGACCTTAATGGTATGAGTTTTGTCAGATTGCCAGCTAACTATACAGTGACTTATATATGGGTTATTGATGAGTTGGGAGAACTTCTGCATGGAAAATATTAATATCTTTAATGAAGTCCAGGATGGTAGTGTGAACTGTATAAGTTCTTGGCCTCTCTAACTCGTTCAAAAATAAAAGTAGATTAACTTTATCTGTAATTAATAGTGACTGTATCACAATTTACTCGTAAACATAAAAAAAAATAAAAATCTGAGTAAAACAAAATAAAAGTAGAAAAAACATGCATGGTTTGCTTTTTCCAAGCTGGTGTGTGTCCAGATATATAAAGTCAAGTGTTTATTAGCTCACCTATAATAAATTTCATAAACTTGCAAGTAATACCAGTGAGCATAATAAGCCTATAATTCCAAGGATCTGTAGTGGGACCACCTTTATGCAAGGGCACTACAACAGCTGTTGTTCAAACTTCAGTGATGTAACTTAGAGTGACTCTGGATATAGAGTCTAGAAGTGAAGAGTTGTGGATTTTCCTTCCCCTCCCCTCTTCATTTTGGGAGGAGCACAAGGACTCCTAGGTCATTATTTCTGAAAGTGATGGAGAAGAATTTGTCACCCTAGCATTTTTCACTAGATCCTTCCTTTAAAATAACCCTGAGGGCTTATTTAGTCCATGGACATACTGCCTATATGAGTTTTTGTGAAACACTGAGGAGCTTTGAATCCTTTCCTATGGGTCCAGCTTGGCAAGAATGTTGCATATGCAGCATGAAAGTAACTAAGCACTACTGCCTCTGCTGAAAAAAATGATGATGCCATTTGTATGTCCCACTGTGGACTGGCATAACATCTTGACCAAGTAATCTACAGTGTTGAACTCCTTTGTGATATCAGCAATCCCCAACTCAGACAGGTTAGATCAGCAAACTTTTGCCACAAGTGTGCAGAAAAAACACCTTCCTAATGTAGAATAGCTGGTTTGGAGCGTAAGTGTAACAAGACCACACTAACTACCAACAACAGCCCTACAACTAACAGCTACAATGACAGTGCAATTAACTACTTAAAGCAGCAGCAGGGAATACATTTTTTTCTTGAAACTGCTTAAGTACAGTCGCAGAGTACAGGAGGTATGCAAAAAGATAATTAGAGCCCTTTTGTGTGCTTCCCAGCTCAGCTAGACCAGGTAAACACCTACTGCCATTAGATGAACAATTCCAGTCCTCCTAATGTAAAGCACAGCAAAGAACTGTCCAGAGTGAAATACTACCACAAATAAACTTAAAAGATATGGATACAACAGTGTATGTTAAACAGCTTATAAAAGTGTGATTATTCAATAAATGTCTTTGCTTTGTATAAATGAGCCAAGAGCCACTCAGTTGTACAGAATTTGTAAAGTCCACCAAAAACAAGGTAAGCTGATTAATAAGCTGTACAGCCAATAAAACTACATGCAGAAATTTCTAGCATTTCCCCAATGTAAACAGACCAGGCGACCTCCCAGTGCACTAGATGGAAAATCCATTGACCTCTTGATGTAAAAACAAGTGCTTGCTGGAGTGTAAAACTGCACTACTTTCTCCAACAGCTAGCTAGATAATTCAGTGCAAGTGAATCAGTAGAACAGACAATGAGAGGCAAAATACACTTTTTAAATAGCATGTGAAAAGGCAAATAATTCAAGATAACAGCAGTGCAGAAAGGGAGGAGCTTGTTAAGCCCTGTTTACAGTAGGAGTGGACATCTTTTAAAAAGCAGATCAATAAAGGGGACAGTGGGTGGGAAAAACTAACAGAGAATCACCAGCAGTGTTTTAGTTTACACAGACTTGAAATCTTTTCAGATAAAGATGAAGGCCCAGAAATTCACTGTGTATTTTAACTATCACTCAAACAATTTAACCAATGAAAAAACGTGAAATGTGCAGCCTAGCTAATTTCTGTGTCTCTCATAAATCAAAAAGAGCAGGTCAAGCAGATTTCTTAAAACAGAAAACAAAATGTAACAGGTAAAACAGAACACAGCTTTATCAGTCACAGACAAAATCACAAGTCTTGGATTTGTTGATCCCTTTAATCCAAAGCATTTGTTTCTGATTCTGAACCAAATCACAAAATCCAGAGAAGGAGAAATCTGATACTGTTCCATTGTGGCCATTAAGGGTGTGGTTTCAATCTACCTGATCCCTGGCAGTAAACGAACGCCAAGTCCCTCTTCTGGTTTAGATGATGTCATGCTTTTCCTCTGTTGGATTGGTTCCTAGTTTTTCTCCCCATTTCTTAGATGACAATCCATCTGAAGTATCTAAAGTGAATGAAGTCACTTTTACGCCCTTACATTTATGAGATTTATTCTCGGGAGTAGAGGTCTCCATTTTGGCAGCTTTGTATGCTGTGCTATTCAGTTGGTTTGCTGTGTTACTTATGACCTGCATTATGCATCTGTATGAGTTGGGTTTACATTATTTTATGGTGGATGGATGAGGATTTTCTGTAGTGTTTCATTTCTGAAAACCTTTCATGATCCTTTTGCTTTCTTAGGCCTTGAATTAGGCTCACCTGTCCCTTGTTCAAGCCTTTTGGTTCTCTCACCTTTTGAAGTTCATCTCTTGGAATGTCCTTCTTTGATCATCTTTTGTTTTGGAGGATCCTAGAACTTAAGACTCAAGGAATCTTATTTAGTCTTTTAGAAGGCTTCATTTACGCTCAGGTTCAGCCCACTTTTTCTCTAACATATGCTATTAGAAGTGTTTCAAAGCTGTCCATTCATTGCCCCCCCCCCCCAAAAAAAAGCATATTTGTCCTGATGTTAAAGATCCCCAATGTGAATGGCAGGATTTTACTCTGGTGTTTTTTTTTTTTTTTTTTTGAATGCTTTAATGGCTTTAAAGCCTCCTTAAGGAGTCTCTGTTCCTGCTCCTTCCTGGTCATCTACTCTTCTTAAGAGGCCTAGGGAGGAAGAGTCCTCTGAGGATCTGGATTCTGGAAGAGAGTCCTTGGCATACTGTTCTCAGATCCCTTCTCCTTTGGACAGTGGGTCTGAGGAAGACGATTCTGTTAGTCCAAATTCTCCTTTAGAAGAGCTTTCCTTTGGGCAAACTGTTTCATGTATAATGGAATTTTTTCAAGTGGGATTGTTCTCAGGTTTCTGATATTCAGAAAAGGTATTATGAACTCCTCCAGATGGAGTCCCCCAAATTGTCTGCTATTCTTCCAATTCTGGCTGCCCTCCTAGATACCTTCCCAGCAGCCTCTGTTGCCCCCGATTCTCAGCCTCCAGCCCCCAAGACACCTGACAGATTTTACAAGGTGCCTGATAATTGTAAATTTCTATATAAATCCATGGAATGGGTGGGCAAAAAGGTTTATACTGCTGCCACCCTGGCTTTTAGGGCCATCAGTTACCAGACTTGTGTGACTAGGTATGATGTTCTTCATCTCACATTGCTGCAGTCCTAACACCAGGGTAGTCCGCTGTCCCTTGGTCGGCCCGAATATCAGAGTATAAGGCTGACGTCCGTCAAGGCGCATTTGACCGACATCAGAACGTCAGGGTACAAATGCGCATGACCGACGTCATATCCTCAGTCTTTTTTGCCGCATGGTCCGATGCAGAAGCAGTGTTGCAAGTGCCGCTCGGCGTTCTGAAATTTTTCGAATTCGGAGTTTCAGACCGAAGTCAGAGTTGGTTAAGTACCCGTTGGAATATTTTGTTTTTTCTTGCCTCAGTGGTTTACCGGATGTCAGAAAAAGTGAATAACTGTATTTCTTGTGGGAAACAGATTCCGCATAGGGACTACCATAATTTGTGTATACCTTGTTTGGGACCTGAGCACGACGTTGTTGGGTGTCGCTTTTGTGCTAGGTTTAATAAACGCACTATAAAGCGAAGGTTGGATTGTGCCAGGTTGGTCTTTGGGAAGCGGTGCAATTACAATATGCCGCCGGATGCTCCGCCGCTTCCTCAAAGAAGCGCAAGGACAAGGCAGTTAAAACTAGGTTAGAGGAGTCGTCCGAACCGGACGCCGGTTCTTTAGAGGCCAGGGGAACCGTGGTTCCGACGGAGGCCTCTCTGGAGTCCCAGGGAGAAACTTTGATTTTACAGGATGTGGCCTCCCAGGAGGCAGGTCAGGCTACAGGGGCTTCTCAGATTACTTTACTCCCCTCCCTTCCTAAGGTGTCTAGGCCCTCTCTTTCTGCTTCCAAAGCTTCTCCTAGAGGCAGGTCTAGTTTAGCTGCTGTGGGAGTCACTCCTAGTTCTTCAGGTTCTGTGCCCAAGAAGCACATGCTTAAAATGGCAGAAGATTTAATTACTTTAATTAGAGGCTCTATGCCCCCTCCTGATAAGAGGCCTAGGATGGAGCCAGTGTTGGGGGATTTTGAGCAGGCTTCGGATGTGTCTGAGTCTTCGGCTGAAGACTTGCAGGAGTATTCTCATTATTCTGATTCTGATGTTGATGATTCTACTCCTTCTGCTTCTCCTCCTGAGGATTTTTCTTTTCAGAGACCCTTCACTCCATGAGAGAGCACTTTAAATGGGAAGGTCAGGACTTCTCTGACTCCAGGAAAAGGCTTAGGGAATTTTTGTTTGTACCCGAGCATAGGCCTTTGGCTATACCTCCTGTTTTGACTGTGGTGGAAGATGTGTTTGCAGAGGCTTCTCTTAATCCTGATTCTTTGCCTCCTGCTCCTGTTAAACCAGATAGGTATTACAGGGTGCCTGAAGCTCATAAGTATCTTTTTAGAGTCCTAGGGCAGACCCAGAAACTGTTAGCCAGGGGCCTAAGGGTGTTAAGGCTTCTGTTGTCAAGAATCCGGTTCCTGCAGATAAAGAGGCCAGGGCCTTGGATAGATGGGGAAAGAAAGTTTATACTTCTTCCACCCTAGCCATGAGAGCTTTGAATTGCCAGTTTCACATGTTAAAATATCAAAATTATCTGCTTTCACAGTTGAAATCTAAGGTTGATGCTCTGGCGGAAGGTATTGATTGTAAAGAGTTACAAGATTTAGTGCATGTTTCTGAACAGGTGGGTAAGCATTCTTTGCAATGTGGTTTTGATGCTGTACAGGCCTCCTCTAGGGTGGCTGCCACTGGGTCAGTTCTTCGCAGGCATGCCTGGCTGAGGGATCAAAATTTATCTGACCATGTTAAAACTAGGATTTTGGATGCCCTTTGCAATCTGATGTCTTGTTTGGTTCTCCTGTTGAGGCAGTTTTAAAGAAAATGGAAGACAAGGCTAAGTCTATGCAGACTGTTAAAGATTTTTTGCAGGTTCAGCCTCCAAAGTTTAGTAGAAATTGGCCTACTAAGGGGTGGACGTATCCTTCTTATGATTCCCAGTCTAGGGGTAGATCTAGACGTGGCAGGGGCAGAGGTCAGGGCTCTTTCAGGCCTAGAACTGGGGTTCTCCTGCACAGTCTTCGGTGAGGGCAGGGGTCAGTCCTTTCGTAAACAGACCCAATGACCTACCTTTTCAGCTGCCAGAACCTTCTCGCCTGGCAGCACCTTTGGGAGGAAGGTTGGCACTTTTCAAAGAAAATTGGAGTTTGATTACCCAAGACAGATGGGTGTTGGATATCATACATCACGGGTACAGGTTTTATTTCCATACCTTGCCTCCTTTCAAAGGCATGCCAGACATTCCTCCTCAACAAAGAATAGAGGCTCACAAGCAAATTTCTCTGTTACTCTAAATAGGGGCCATACAGCCGGTTCCTCTGCCAGAAAGGGGCCTAGGATTTTATTCTCGCCTGTTCCTTGTACCAAAAAAGGGGAACACGTGGAGACCAATTTTGGATTTATCTATCCTCAACACTTATCTGGACATTCCCAAGTTCAAAATGTTGACGTTACAACTTTTACCTCTGCTGGGCAAGGATCACTGGATGGTAACTTTGGATCTCAAGGAGGCTTACCTTCATGTGCCTATCAGACTAAGTTGCAGGAAATATCTGCGTTTTCGGACTGGGACTTCTCACTATCAGTTCTCTGCATTGCCCTTTGGCTTATCTACTGCGCCCAGAGTATTTACGAAAGTTCTGGCTCCAGTGATAGCTTTCTTCAGGCTAAAAGGAATACAAATCTATCCTTATTTGGACGATTGCCTGATTCTGGCTCAAGGAAAGGACGAGCTTCTTCGTCATTTGGAATATGTGATAGCAGTGCTAAGATGCCTGGGGTATTCTGTGAACGAAATAAAGTCCAGTCTAGTACCCTCTCAAGACATGTGCTTTCTGGGTGTAAGACTGAATACAGCATCCCAGATGGCCTTTCTAACCCCGGACAAACAAAAGAATCTTTCCCTTTACTTCCATCATCTTTCTCTTCAGTCCGGCTGACTGCAAGGACAGTCCTTCAAGCCTTAGGGTTCATGGCATCTTGTATTCTGGTGCTTCCCAATGCCAAACTGCATATGAGGAAGTTGCAATGGTATCTCAAAATGTATGGACTCAGCACTGCCAGGATCTGGACACTGTCATTCAAATAATACCTTGCATTCAAAAGGAATTTTTGTGGTGGGCTCAGGAATGTCACCTAAACAAGGGACTCTCTGTGACCCGCCAGAGGCGAGTCAGATTCTAACAACAGATGCCTCAGACAAAGCTTGGGGAGCTCATCTAAACGGAAAGTGGATACAAGACAAGTGGCCTGTCAGACTACTGCATCTACATATCAATTTGAAGGAGATGTTAGCAGTCCAGTTTGCATTAATAGCTTTCAAGGATTTACTTCTTCCAGGGCAGGTGTTGATTCTAACAGACAACACAACTGTCATGTGGTACATCAACAAGCAAGGGGGAACACATTCTTATCCTCTATGCAGGCAAGCAATGATTTTGTGGGAGACTGCTCTCAGTTTATAACTAAGTCTTCAGGCAAGGTTTCTGCCGGGAGCACAGAACTCCTTAGCAGATGTGTTAAGCAGACAAATCATGGATCCCCACGAGTGGAAACTGGATCTTCATGTATTTCAGAAATTGACAGTGTCCTGGGGAACTCCAGACATAGATCTGTTCGCTTCTCCACTAAACCACCAGCTGCCAAAGTTTTGCACCTAAGAGGTTTCATCCCACAGCTTGGAAAGTGGATGCTCTTTCTTTCAGTTGGACAAATCTTCATGTGCATGCCTTTCCACCTCTGCCTCTCCTCCCAAAGGTACTTCTGAAGGTCAGACAGGACAAGCCAAGGATGATTTTGATAGCTCCAGATTGGCCTCGACAGCACTGGTACCCATTACTGAGAAGTCTAGTACGGAAGCCTCCATGGCCTTTGCCTTTGATTCCACATCTGTTGTCCCAGGAGGACAGCCATCTGCTCAATGTCAAGCTTCACTCTCTTCACCTAACAGCCTGGCATATTCTGTTTTAAACCATAGAGGGTCTCAACTTCCACAACAAGTTTTGAATGTGATTTTGGAAGCTAGAAGGCCTAGTACAAGGAAAGTGTACGCAGATAAATGGAAGAGATTTTTGTTTTGGAGTGCAGCTAAGGATTTGGATGTTTCTGAGCCTGATTTAAGTGTGGCTCTTCAATATCTTACTGAGTTATTGGACAAAGGTTTGTCCCTCTCTTCTATTAAGATTCATGCTGCAGCAATTTCAGCTCACTATGACTGTGACCCACCATTGTTTTCCCATCCTTTGTTCAAGCAATTTCTTAGAAGGGCAAAGAATATAAGACCCCCACGAAGAGCTCCTACTCCTGCTTGGGATCTCAATTTTGTGTTGGAGAAACTCACTCTACAACCTTTTGAGCCTGCAGCTACTGCTGAGTTGAAATATTTGTCATGGAAGACTGCTTTTTTGTTGGCCATTACCTCTGCAAGAAGGGTTTCTGAATTGCAGGCCCTTATGGCAGTTGAGCCTTTCTTAATTTTTCATAAGGACAGGGTATCTTTACGTACTAATCCTTCCTTTATGCCTAAAGTGGTTTCTAGTGTGGCTTTAAACCAAACTATTCATTTGCCTACTTTTATGCAAATCCCCAAAATAAAGGGGAAAAGATTTTGCACACTTTAGATGTACACAGGCAGTTGCGATATTATTTGGACAGAACTAAAGGGTTCAGACAATCTCAGCAGTTATTAGTTTCTTTTGCTTTGTGCTCTCAGGGCAAGCCCGTGTCAAAACAAACTATTTCTAAGTGGATTGGATTTTGCATTGCTTTCTGTTATTCCCATCATGGCAAAGAGATTCCAGCTGGGATTAGGCCTCATTCCACTAGGGCTACTGCCACTTCAACAGCTTTTTTGAGGGGGGTGGCAACTAAGGATATTTTGGAGGCAGCCACTTGGAGTTCAGTGCATACCTTCTCTAGGCATTACCACCTTCCACTGTACTCTAAATCCAGGGCTGGTTTTGCCACTGCTGTGTTGCAGGGCATTTTGGCAGCTCCTGCTTCTTTATGATTTGGCCATCCTCCCTTACCTCTGCTTTGGGATTCTACCCAAGTGTTAGGACTGCAGCAATGTGAGATGAAGAACATAGTACAGTTTTGTACCTACCATAAATGTAGATGTTCGAAGATCCACATTGCTGCAGTCCAATTCCTCCCTCCTTCCCTCTGTAGTGTGAGGTGGTTGTGTGGGTTGAGTTATCCATCTGAGGTATATTGTGCATATTGTATATATGTTGTATATATTGTACATATTTTTGGTATTAGGCTGGTTGGTTGTTTAGTTGTTGTCTTTGGGTTTGGACCTTTCTTTTTAGGGTCTTCTGACATCTGGGGCAAGAAAAGACTGAGGATATGACGTGGGTCATGCGCATTTGTACCCTGACGTTCTGATGTCAGTCAAATGCGCCTTGACCGACGTCAGCCTTATACTCTGATATTCGGGCCGACCGAGGGACAGCGGACTACCCTGGTGTTAGGACTGCAGCAATGTGGATCTTCGAACATCTACATTTATGGTAGGTACAAAACTGTACTTTTTAGTCGTTATTTCTCAAATTCGTCTGGTAATTTCTGACCTTCCTGATTCTGATGGGAAGGTATTGGCCCTTTCTTTGTTGGGTTCTCTCTATCAAGTGGCTCAACACTCCATTAAGTGTAGTTATGGTGCATTTGGTCCTCTTCTGAGGTGTTACTTTTGGCTTCATCTTCAGGCTTTACCTGATGACATTAAAGCTAAATTATTGGATGCTTCTTTTAAAAATAAAAACATTTTTGGCTAGGCTGCTGAACTTAATTTCCTCCAGAAAAAGGGCAAGGCCTTGCAGGAATTGAAAAGTATTTTTGTTCTATTTCTATGTTTCAGAGGAATTATTGCACCAAGATCTTCTTTTGTTTGCAGACAGTCTTGTCCTCTACCCAAAGGTTAAAAGGGTTCTAGGCTTGTACCTCCAGCTAATTCTACGCAGACCCCTGTTTCTCAGAAGCCTCCTTTTCAGGACAACCCACATTCCATCTTATAGTTTTCTTCCCTTTTCTCTTGCCCAGTGTCCCTTAATATCTCACTCTCCCTTCCCAATTGGTTAAGGGTCACACAGGACTCTTGGGTTTTGTCCATCATCTACCAGAGGTATTTCATGGTATGGAAATCTCTTCCTCCATTTCTGGACATCCCACAAACTCTTCAGGAACAGCTTCCTTTCTTTCCAAAAGTGCTTCAGGTTTTATGGCCCAGGGCACCATTCAAGTTATACCCCTACCCAAGAAAGGAAGGGTTTTTATTCCAGAATGCTTCTAGTCCCCAGGAAAGAAAGCATCTGGAGACCAGTTCTGGATTTTTTCAGCCCAGCACCTTTCTAAACATCCTCTCCTTTTGGATGTTGTCCTATCAAACCTTGTTTCATCTTCTTCCTGCCCAGGCTTTTCTGGTATTTCTGGACCTCGGGATGGCCTACCTTCACATCTTTAGCCATCTCCTTTTTAGGATGCTGTTGCATTTCTCTGTTTCTTCCTTGGATTTTCAGTTCTGTGCTTTGCCCCAAGGGTATTAACTAAATGTCTCAGTGTTGTCATTGCCTTTTGCAAAATAAGAATGGTTTAGATCTTTCCTTATCTAAATGACCCACTTATTCAGGCTTCAACCCCAAGGCTCTGCTTCTGACCCCCAATTTACTGTTTACCTGTTACAATATCTGGGGTTCACCATACTCTTTCAAAAATCAGTCCTGTTTCCTTCTCAGGAGTATGTATTTCTCGATTGCAGGATCTAGACCATTCCCATGCTGGCATCCCTATGTCCTCCCAAGGCTCTCTCTCTCTGATTGCTTTTTTTTTATATATATATATATATATATATATATATATATATATATATATATATATATATATATATATATATATACAATCTCCTCTTCCTCTGGCTTCAGTGACAGCCATGGACTTTCTCAGGGTTCTCAGGTTTATAGCTTCCACCATTCTTATGCTGCCTCTGGGCAGGCTCCATATGAGAAAACGTCAGTGGTACCTCAAGTCAGTGTGACTTCAAAGCTGTTATTCCCTGGATTACCTAGTACCCTTCCTTCCCTGTCTCAAACTCGTTTCAGTGGTGGATTCATCAGCTTTCTGTCAATCTAGGGCTTCCTATCCAACCTCCAGTCCTATCTCAAGAGCTGTTTTCAGATGCCTTGGACAAGGGGTAAGTAGCTTCCTTCAGTTCTCTCAAGGTCCAGGGTCTCTGGCCTTTTCATTTACATCAAGGAGATGAGAGCTCTTATTTTAGCTGTTCAGGCTTTTCAATCCATCTTTCTTCCAGGGCCCCTCAAAGTTTTCACAGACAGTACCACAGTGATGTGGTATTTAAACAAGCAAGGGGGGACATGGTCTTACCTTCTTTGCATGCTTGCTGTTCAGGTCTGGGATCTAACTGTCCAGTATCAAGTGACTCTTCAGGCTGTCTACATTCCTTCAGAGCAGAATGTGGTGTCAGACTAAGGAGGTCCAGCACACAGACTCTCGAGTGAGTGCTTCGCAGAGATGTGTGTCTGGACATTGTCCATCAGTGGGGAATTCCTCAGGTAGATCTTTTTGCCTCCCCTCTCTGAACAGACAACTTCCTCTGTTCTGTTCCAGACTCCCAAGTCCTCTGGCTTGGAAGGTGAATGTCCTGTCTTTCCCTTGGAAGGGGATGTTTCTCTATGCCTTCCCTCCGATTCGAGGGTCCTGCACAAGATCATGCAAAAGTCACCCCATAATCTTCCTAGTAACTCTGTTTTGTCCTATACAGCATTAATTCCCCCTCCTTTTTCACCTGGCCAGGGGCAATCACTGCACATTTACTCACCGGGTGGACCTTCTTGCTCATGATAAGGGGTCTCATATCCATTCTCACTTGTCCACTCTTCAACTGATGCTATGGGTGATAATGTTTTGATCTTTTAGGCACCTCTTTTCTGAGGACGTACTTCGGGTTATACAGGAGATCAGGAAATCCTATTTGTCCAAATGGAAGAGGTTTTCTGTCTGGTGCCTCTCTTGTAACCAGGATCCCTTTTCAGTGGGGATCCCGCTGGCTTTCTCTTGTGTGAATTACTCCATGCTGGGTTAGCATATTCTTCAGTTAAGGCTCACCTCTCAGTAATTTCTGCTTGTTTGCCCTTGACTCCTCTTCTAGCCTCTGGGTATGAGCTCAGCTTCTTAAAGGTGTCTTTCATAGCAGGCCTCCTAGGAAGCCTATTCTGCCTTCCTGGGACCTCAACTTTGTTTTTGAAAAAATGACTCCGCTTCCCTGCTGCTTCAGCTTCCTGGTAACATTGTACTTGGATGACTGTTCTTTTGGCCCTTATTTCAAATAAGAGTATCTGAGATTCAGGCTCTTAAGGCTGGTGCTCCCTTTTTAGTTTTCCACAGGGACAGGATGTCTCTTTGTACTAATCCCTCTTTTATACCCAAGGTAGTCTCGGTCTATTAATTTACTATCCTTTTTCTTTCTCTGCAGTGAAAGGTTTCATACCAGTGAGAATCTTCAAACCTCTGATTTGCTTAGGCAGCTCAGATAAGATTAAGGATATTCACAAATGTGAGAAACTTATTTTCTTTTGTCCCAGGTTTTTGGGGTTGGCATTTTCTAAAGAAACCATCTCTTTGTGGATTTCTAAGGCCATTTCTTAATATCTTTCCTTGTCTGTAAAGGCTCATTCTACCAGAGCTATAGCTTCTTCTGGGGCCTTTTTTCAAAGGACTGGATACTGAGTCCATCCTTGAGGCTGTTACTTGGACTTTCTGTGCATACCTTCACTAACTATTACAAGTTGGATGTTGTTTCCAGAGCAAGAGATGGCTTTGCCAGGGCTGTTCTGCATGGCCTCTTCAGTGCCTTCCTCCTCCCAGGTTTCCTCATGAGCATTTATACTCTCCCTTATGTAAGGCATACTGTAACAGTGATGTGGAAGGACACAGTACAGTTGTGTAAAATCTTACCATAACAATAGATGTGCTTCTCGTCACTGTAGAAGTATTTGCTCGCTCCATCCCTCCCCTTTCTTCTGTGCCCTGTTCCTCTTGCATTCCTAGCCAGAGATTCTTCTTTTTTCCTCCTCCTGGTCCCTAGGGACATTAAGTTTTCAGTAAAGGTATGTCACCTTTATTCCCTACACCTTGCACAGGGAGCATGTGTGTGACATATGACATCTCTAAATTCTAAAAGCTTTTGTTTACTGGCCAGAGGTTGGACTATCTTTGGCAGATGATCCCTTACCTAAGGAATGCTGCAACAGTGAAGTGAAGGACATCTGCTAAGGTAAAATTTTACACAACTCTTTCCTCTACATCACATTCCTGTCCTAGATTAAGATCTTCTAGGTGCTGCAGCTTTTCTGTTTTAAATGCTACCTTTGTACATGTATCAAGACCAGATCACATTCTTGTATCACCTGAGAAAAGGGCAGCTTTTCTATTTTAAATGCTACCTTTGTGCATGATAAGACCAAATCCCATTCTTGTATCACCTGACAAAAGGAGATGAAAGCACAACTAATGGTTAAACCTATCTCTTGAATGATCAAAAAAGTCATGAGAAGGGACCAACCCTGTTGCCACTCTATTAGTACACTAGTTATATTGGGAATCTTTGAGGTATCTATCGATTTAGACTCGAACACTGAAGTGAGAGAGAAATATAACCAAGAGGAAAACCCCTAATGGTTATATGTACCAGCAAGGCCCAGACAAATTAATAGTGCAGATTTAAAAGGCATAGTGATTTTATATAATACCAGTAGTTCATAAAATATTCAGACAAAACAAAATTTCAGACACACAAACATTCGGTTTGGACAGTTAATAAAAGTATTCCATAAAAATATTCCGTAAAAGATAACAGTTGAGAATTGTAACAGAGGTGAGACAACCATGCTGCCAATGGAGGACCTTGCGGTAGTTAATCAAATCTTTGGTGGAGTGGAGGTACCTAAGGTCCCACTCTATGGAGAAAGGGCTCTTAGGAATTAAAATTCTGAAAGTACATGGATAGTGACAGCCTTTTGTTTTTCTGAAAGTAATTCTTTATTAAAAAATATCCAAAGTAGGAACAGAGTCCGTAGGCAGATGAGCGTTGTTTTAAATAAGTGCATCAGCTGTGCTTTTTATTTATCAAGAAAGTGTGCATGTTGTGGGTTGGTAACCATCTCAGGGGAGTGGCCATACAGGCAATGGCTAATCCCTTAGGGAGTCTTCCTACAGAAAATAAACCCCCCGCCCATATGAGGTTCTGCTGAAAACGTTTTTATTTAACTGAAGTTTTAGAAAAATATGAAATGAAAAATAAACAAAATGAACTACCATGTGCTTGAGCTAGTAAAGAAAAAGTGCGTCACAAATAATCATATTCCCCAATGCTAAGATGCTGTGTTGTAGAGGTTGTTAAATCTTATAAAAGCTTTTGAAATCAACGCTTTCACCATACTAAGCTTCACCAGATCTGCCTACATTATTAAACATATCAGTTTTATGTTAGGAGCAAAGAAATTTTTTTTATTTAAAATACCATGAAAAAGCCATATCTAATAGGACCAAGTATAAAATATGTAGAAATAAGGTATCCAGTTCTAATGATCTTGAGGGTATTCTCCAATGTAGGATGATCGATCTTTCAGTTTCAGGATGGCCGGTGAGATATGCCGTGGGCCTTGGGCTTAGGTTTAAGCATATGGAGTTCAGGTTTATGAGGTAATGATTTAGTGCCTCATTTAAAAGTTTTTTTTGGTGGACTGAATTCTCACAGTGTGTCATTATAATGTTTTATTGTTTTTACATTTTGGCAGGTGTTTTGCATGGCAGGGAATGGGTGAAGCTGTGCTTTCATAGCTTCTCTCTCCTCCCCATTCGACACATATATTTTTCAGCCAAAGCCATCCAGTGTAATTGAGCTTACTGATGGAAATCCTACCCTTCTCATGTTTGCTCAATTGGCTTGAAACGCTGGACCCTAAGCCACTAATGCCACCACAACCACTTTACCTGGTATCCATTCCTGTTACTTATTCCCTAGCATGATAGTTAATGGAGGGATTGCTTTCCATTTTTCCCTGTTCTTGTTACCACTAAACATAACCTGGGTACCCACACTACACACCCTGGCTGGCAAAGGGACAGCTGTCTTTACTTGCCACTCTCCCACTGTTAAAAACATGAATATTTGTTTATAATAAATTTATCCATTTCTCTCCCCTTGTCAGTATCTTGTAGGCACCAATGTCTCTATTCACCCAGTCCCAGCCCTAGCCTTACACTTGGGTGGTAAATGTGATGAAGCTTAAAGCATGGTGAAAGCGTTGATTTCAAAAGATTTTATAAGATTTAACAGTCTATACGCACAGCATCTTAGCATCGGGAATATGATTATTCGTGACACACTTTCTTTACTGGTTCAAGCACATGGTAGTTCTTTTTACTTATTTTTCATTGTATAGTTTTTTTTAAAAGTATAGCTAAAGAAAAGTGTTTTTAGCAGAACCTCATATGGGTGGGGTTTTTAATTTCTATTGGAAGACCCACCCGAGAGTTTAGCCATTGCCCATATGGCCACTCCCCTGGAATGTTTACCAATGCACAACACACCCATTTTCTTGATCAATAAAAAGCACAGCCGATGCACTGTTATTTCAAACAACGCTCATCTGACTACCGACTCTTCTCCTACTTTGGATATTTTTCAATAAAGAGTTACATGCAGAAAAAGAGAAGGCTGTTTCCATATATGTGCTTTCAGAATTTTAATTCCTAAGAGCACTTTGTCCATAGAGTGGTAACTTCGGGACCTCCACTTCACTCCAAAGATTTGATTAACTGCCACAAGGCCCTCCACTGGCAGCATGGTTGGTCTCGTCTCTGTTACAATTATCTCAACTGTTGGTTTTTGCTGAATATTTTTATGGAATCCTTTTACTGACCGTCCAGACGGAAGGTTTTAGTGCCTGAAGTTTTGTTTTGTCTGAATATTTTATGAACTACTGGACTTTACTGAATTCACTTTGCATTTTAAATCTGCACTATTAATTATTTTTGGGGCCTTGCTAACACATATAACCATTAGATGTTTATCTTGGTTATATTTTTCTCTCACTTCATTATCTGATGAACTATACAATTTTAGGTCATCCACAAAACAGCAGATGAAATCTCTTTAAACAAGTTTGGTTTCTGGGAGTCAAATTGTAACCAAGACCTTATCTGTTTAGTAAATAGCTTAATGAGTTAAGGGCAAGGCAAAACAGCAGAGGTGACAGAGAATCACCCTGGAGAATCCCACTTTGAATTTTTATCAGTGGGATAATTTGCTGTTTGTCATAGCTCAACTATGAAGTGTTTGCTGCTGTTTCATGGTAACTGTAATATAACTGATCAATATAGGGTGTATCTTATAAATCTGTAAACATTCCTTTATCCATAAATGTGAGATGCTGTCAAATGCTTTTACGTACACTATCCATGCCATATTTAGATTCTTTGCCTTTTTACAATTCTCTGTTATGGCTCTCTATTAGCCACAAAAGATCCTTTGTTTCATATGATTTTCTTTTGTTATTGTTTTGTTCTCTTGCCATCATTGGTTTGATTTTACATGACTCTAAGCTCTGCATTAGTGTTCAGTATAGAGCTTTTATAGTTATTGGTCTTTGGTTTTTAGGATGGTTTGCAGGTTCACTCATAAGTACAGGTGTTCCCTGTTATTATATGGTGTGGTGTCTGGGATGCAAATATAAGTAATTCTGTCTTATTGCCAAATCTTTGTGTAAAGATGTTAATGTATTTTAGCCAAAAGTTAGGTACAGGGTCATCCAGTAAGGGACTTTACTTAATTTACTTTCAGTTTCTCTGTCTGTTACTTCATCCTGTTTCATATCCTTTGCATTAGAGCTCTTTACTGTTTCTTTTAATCTGTATCCATTCAGCATTCCTATCAACAGGATCTTTGTTAGTTGTGTCTTTCAGCTTTTCCCGGTTAGGGGTTGCCACAGCAGAATTCCGGTCTGCTAATGATTGACAGCGGATTTTTATGTGCCGAGTTGCCAGCTCTGACGCACAACCTTCAATGAAGGTACGCCCATTCACGCATATCTCCACACAGAAGATGCTCTAGCTGAGAATCGAATGGGACAACGTCTTACTATGAGGCAGCAACGCTACCACAGCACCACCACCGCAACAGGATCTTTGTTAGTACTTTCCTAAAATGTGCCTGTTTCTTCTTTTTTGGTGGTGGTTTCCTTTATATTTGCATGCATATCTTGAAAGTTTTTCTGCCAAGGCTGATATTTTTAGTTATCCCTGGCACCACTTATGAGGAGGAAGTGTAATCATAAGGAACATATGACACAGGAAACATCTTTGCATCTTTAAAACCTCTGTCTAATCAACTTCACAAATAAATGGCATTACATTCTTTTGCCTCTGAACCCTTCAAAACAGAGCAGTGGAACTCGAGAGAAGAATTGCTGTCTTAGCACTTAAGAAATGTCTATTCTCTGCAGAGTAGTAGTCCTACAAAAATGTTCTCTTAGGCTGGAAGAATTAACTCTAGTATAAATTTTGATCTGTTTCATAATGGCTTTGCTTTTATGATGTCTGTCTTTCTAAGTACTTTTGATGATCTATTCCCTTTCTTGTATTCTTCTAACAGTGATACTACAATAGCTTTATAGAGATGTTCTTCGTGTTTCACTGTTGCAGTCATTATATTTGGGTAATCTGCTGGCAGGTTGCCCTCAGTCTGCCTGAATTCCAAAGTCTTGGGTCCTGCGTCAGCTGCTGTCTTTTCTTCCATGATGTCAGGTTGTCAGGGGTGTAAAACATGCAGCCAGCGCCATTTTCTTTAGTCTTTCTTGCTGTGTGGTGCCCGAATCAGAAGCATTTCGCAAGTGCCGGTCGACCGACTACTGAAATATTCGAGTTTGAGTTTCAGAACCAAAGTCTTCACTAAAGCTAAGTACCCCATTAGGGAAACTTTTCTTGCTTTTTACTGATGTCAGAAAAAGTTAATAATTGTATTACTTGTGGGAAGCAAATACCTCATAAGGATTTCCATTTATACTGTATTCCTTGCCTAGGCCCTGATCACAACGTGCCTGACTGTCTGTTTTGTGCTAGATTTAACCAACGCACTATTAAGCGTCTGTATATTTTTGCATCAAAGTATTTTGGAAACAGATTTAACTACCCCGAAATGTCAGATAGCAATCCAACTACCAGAGTACATAAAAAAATGCAAAGAAAAGGACAGAGAAAGGTAGAGATCCAAAACCGACAATGAAGCTTTTAAGCCAGTCGCCGGTTCGCTGGTACTCAGTGAGGCACCTTCGCAGTCCCTGATACCCGCTACCTTTGAGTTGCAGGCCTCTACCGACACCTGTGTGGAGTCCAGCATGCCGCAAGATACTCAAGGTATTGGACCGACGGATGCATCTCCCTCGGATGGGTCCGGAGCTGCTACGGCTTCTGAGGGTGTATTCAGACCTCAACATTTGTACATCAAACCGACAGCTGCAAAACCAAAGACGAAAGCAACTTCTAAAACTAAAAAAAATGACGCATGAGCCACATGCACAGGCCTCTATGCCTAAATAACAGATGATCAAAATGGCTGAAGACCTTATTACCTTGATCAGGGGTACCCATCCCCCTCCAGATAAGAGGCCTAGGCAAGACACTGATTATGAATCTTCAGATCAGGTTTCTATTTCTTCTGATTCCTCTTCTGATCAGGAATTATCTATACCTCCCTATGAGGATTCTGATGCTGGGGAGTCTATTCCATCTGCATCTCCTCCTGAGGATTATTCATTTGGAGAAACCTTGCATACTTTGAGGGAGCATTTTCACTGGGAGAGTCAAGACTTCTCAGAATTAAAAAAGAGCCTCAGGGATTTCCTTCTCCCTCAGCACGAGCCTTTAGCCATTCCCCCTGTTTTAGACATTGTGGATGATGTGTTTTCTTTCGGAGTCGAGCTTGACCCCTGACTTTTTACCTCCGGCTCCCAGTAAGCCTGACAGATATTATAGGGCCCCTGACTCACATAAAGTCTTATTTAGAACCCCAGCTGCTGATCCTGAAACTATTTCACAGGGTCCAAAGGGAGTTGAGGCCTCATCAGCAAAAAAGCCTACCCCCGCTGACAGAGATTCAAGGGCACTGGACAGATGGGGAAAAAAGGTTTATACATCTGCAACCTTGGCAATCAGGGCCTTAAACTGTCAATTTCATATGCTTAAGTACCAACAAAATGTTATGGGATTGCTGAAACAGAAAATGATGTTGATTTTAGAATGTGCAGAAAATGAAGAATTGCAGGAATTATTGCATGCAGCTGAACAAGATGGAAAGCATACTTTGCAATGTGGTTTTGATTCTTTAGAGGCTCCTGCAGGGCTGCAGTTACTGGCTCTGTGATTAGAAGGCATGCCTGGTTAAAAGAACAAAATTTGCCTGATCATGTTAAAGCTAAATTGCTAGATGCACCTTTACAGCATGATTCCCTGTTTAGTATTAAGGCAGAAGAGGTTTTAAAGAAAATGGAAGACAAAGCTAAATGTATGCAAACTGTTAAAGACTTCTTACAAGTTCAGCCACCAAGATTCAGTAGACACTGGCCTACAAGAAATTGGTCCTTTCCTGTGTCAGACAGAGCTCAAAGAGGCAACTCCAGATGCCCTAAGGGTTCCAGATACCAGGCACAAGATTCATACAGGTCAAAGCAATGGGGTGCATCCACCTCCAAATCTGGAGGAGATAAAGCGCAAACCTACAGAGAGTAATTCCAATTACTTCCCTCTTCCTACACCAAGCACTTATCTTTTGGCAGCACCCATAGGGGGAAAATTAGCACTTTTTGCTCAAAATTGGCAGTTAATAACCCAGGACAAGTGGGTACTAAACATCGTATCACAGGGATACAGATTCCATTTCCACACTCTGCCAATGGCAAATGGTTGACCAGATAATCAATGGGCAGAGGCACAGAAACAGGTTACGTCCCTCATGGATATGGGGACCATTCAGACAGTACCAGAACAGGAAAAAGTTTTTACTCAATAATGTTCTTGGTACCCAGAAATGACAAAGCCTGGCGGCCAATACTGGATTTATCAATTCTGAACACATACCTGGACATTCCAAAATTAAAAATGCTGACTTTGCAGCAGCTTCTGCCTGTGCTGGGCAAGAATGCTTGGTTGGTGACTTTAGACCTAAAAGAGGCATATCTGCATGTCCCAATAAGACAGTCGTGCAGAAGATACCTCAGATTCAAGGCTGGCTTAATGCATTACCAATTCTCTGCACTGCCCTACTGCGCCCAGGCTCTTTTCAAAGTGCCTGGCACCAGTAATTGCATTTTGCAGACAAAGAAGAATACAAATATATCCTTACTTGGATGTCATTCAAGCAGAGAACAAGGACACTCTTCTTCGACACCTGGCATTTGTGAAAAAGCTTCTAACATGCCTAGGGTACACATTAAATGAAAAGAAATCACAACTGGTACCCTCTCAAAAGATGACATTCCTGGGTGCAAGCTTGAATACAACTGCCCAGATGGCTTACCTCACACCAGACAAACAAAGGCAACTGACTACTTACTTCAAAATGATGGCAACAAAAACCCAGTCTTCTGCAAGACAAATTCTGCAGGCTCTGGGCTTCATGGCATCCTACTAATTCCATATGCAAGACTGCATATGAGGAAACTTCATTGGTACCTAAAATGTTTATGGAGTCAACATTCACACAGTCTGGAAACAATGGTTCCTCTCATTCCCTGCCTGCAACAGGAGTTTCTATGGTGGGCAAAGGCCTGTCACCAAAACATGGGATGGCCCTTCACTCTACCCCCTGCCAGTCAAACCTTAACAACAGACGTATCAGATTATGCCTGGGGGGCCTACATGGCAGGAAGATGCATTCATGGCATATGGGCACCAAAACAAATGCATCTACATATCAACCAGAAAGAGATGCCAGCTGTTCAAAATGCCCTAACAACCTTCAAGGACTTACTTCATCCAGGACAACTACTGATAAAAACGGACAACACCACAGTCATGTGGTATATAAACAAGCAAGGGGGCACACACTCATACCCCCTTTGCAGATTAGCCATGGCACTGTGGGACACAGCTTTGACCTACCAAATACATCTTCAAGCTCAATTCCTGCCAGGAAAACAAAACAATCTGGCAGATGATTTAAGCAGAAACCTTATGGATCCTCATGAGTGGAAACTAAATCCACAAGTCTTCAGCATGATAACAGAGAAATGGGGGAGCCCAGACATAGATCTATTTGCCTCTGCTCAAAATTAACAGTTGAAAAGATTCTGCACAAGGACTTAACACAGACAAGCATGGAAAGTGAACGCCCTATCCTTCAGTTGGAAAAACCTATCAGTTTACGCCTTTCCTCCTCTGCGTCTTCTACCCAAGGTCTTCCTAAAAGTCAGACAAGAGAAGCCAAAGATGATATTAATTGCCCCGGACTGGCCCTGCCAGTACTGGTACCCAGTCCTAAGGAACTTGTTTCAATACCCAGCTTGGACCTTGCCTCAAAGACCACAACTACTGTCCTAGAAAAACCATCAGATCCTGCACAATCAACCACAGACTCTGAACCTGACAGCATGGCTAATCATGTAATCATACAAATGACACCTCTCAGTAAAGCTGTGATGAATGTCATTTTGGAAGCCAGAAGGCCTAGTACTAGAAAATGTTATGCTGACAAATGGAAGAGATTCTGTGCTTGGAATAAAGCACAAGGAAGTGATACAGCAGAACCACATATTCCTCAGATATTACAATACTTAACTGAGATGCTTGACCAAACGCCTATCTTTCTCATCAATCAAAATCCATGACTCTGCCATTTCGGCTCATTACAACACAGAGCCACCAATCATTCCTCATCCTTTACTAAAGCAGTATCCTAGAGGAGCCAAATATTTAAGGCCTCCTAGAAGATCACCATTACCTGCATGGGACCTCAATTAAGTGTTGGAAAAGCTCACCCTGCCTCCATTTGAACCAGCTGCTACTGCTGATATAAAGATCTTGTCATGGAAGACAGCTCTGCTACTAGCAATTACTTCATCAAGAAGAGTTTCAGAGCTACAGGCCCTCATGGCTGTAGAGCCTTTTATCATATTTTACCCAGTCAGGGTGTCTCTGAGGACAAATCCTACTTTTATGCCTAAGGTGGTTTCCAGTGTGGCTCTTAACCAAACAATTTATCTGCGAACTTTTTATCCAAATCCGCAGAGCAAAGGGGAGAGAATTCTGCATTCCTTGGATGTACACATACAGCTAAGATTCTACTTGAGCAGGACTAAAGCTCTAAGAAAAACTGAACAATTACTAGTGTCATATGCTGCAGGATCAGAAGGAAAGGCTATTTCAAAACAGACAATTTCAAAGTGGATAAGCCACTGCATCCGTTTCTACTACTTACACCATGGTAAACCTGTGCCCAAGGGCATTAGGTCTCATTCCACCAGAGCTGCAGCTACTTCAGCAGCCTTTCTCAGAGGAATACAACCAAAGACATTCTAGAGGCTGCTACTTGGAGTTGTGTTCACACTTTTACAAAGCATTACCAATTGCCTCTCTACTTTTTAAGTCCAGGGCAGGCTTTGCCACTGCAGTGCTGTAGGGCCTTATAGCCACACCTAATGCTGTTTAGCTCCAGCCTCCCAACCATAGCTTTGGGATTCTACCCAAATGTAATGACTGCAATGGTGAAACATGAAGAACATAGTACAGTTGTGTACACTTACCATAAATGTAGATGTTAGAGTGTATTCACTGTTGCAGTCCAGGTTACCCTCCCGCCATCCCCCTGTCATTCTGGAGTTTATCTTTCCTTCACTGTCTTCTACAACCTATGTGGTGTATTTGCTTGTAGATGAAGGTAAAGTTTATATTGATGCATGTCTGTGTGTGTGTGTGTGTGTGTATATATATATATATATATATATATATATATATATATATATATATATATATATATATATATATTTTTTTTTTTTTTTTTTTTTGGGGCACCTGACATTGGGGGCAAGAAAAACTAAAGAAAATGGCATCGGCAGCATCTTTTATACCCCTGACAACCTGACGTCATGGAAGAGGAGACAGCAACCGACGCAGGACCCAAGACTTTGGAATTCAGGCCGACTGAGGGCAACCTGCCAGCAGATGACCCAAATGTAATGACTGCAACAGTGAATACAGTCTAACATCTACATTTATGGTAAGTGTACACAACTGTACTTTTTCTGTCGGGTGCTTCCATGGTGACATTTTACTTGCTCCCTTTTTTTTTTTTCCTTTGTTACTCTGTTTTTGGGGCAACACTTTTCCATTATTAGTTTAGCTGGGCAGTAATATAGTCTATTTATTTCTGTTATATCACATACATTTCCTTTTATAGTCCTAATTACTGAGTTTTTCTGCTTTATCAACCTTCTAACATTTTAAATGTTATTTACTTTATGTAATCTGTTTCTTTCCCCCATCTTTATATGTCTGTCCATCCCTAATAAATTAGGCAGGATTTCCCTTAATAATATTTTATTCTGGATTGAGACTGTCATCTTTACTTTATTTCCTGGAGGTAATTTACAGAAAGTTCCAGAAAATTGTCCTATGAAATATCCTGTTCCGATGAACCCTGCTTCATATGGGATCTCTTGGCGCATTACCTGCATTGATGTCAGTTTCCTGCTCCTTCCCTTTGCTGTCCACCTTTGACCTGTGGCGCATTACCTGCATTGATGTCCGTTTCCTGCTCCTTCCCTTGCTGTCCACCTTTGACCTGTGGCACATTACCTGCATTGATGTCCGTTTCCTGCTCCTTCCCTTGCTGTCCACCTTTGACCTGTGGCACATTACCTGCATTGATGTCCGTTTCCTGCTCCTTCCCTTGCTGTCCACCTTTGACCTGTGGCACATTACCTGCATTGATGTCAGTTTCCTGCTCCTTCCCTTGCTGTCCACCTTTGACCTGTGGCACATTACCTGCATTGATGTCAGTTTCCTGCTCCTTCCCTTGCTGTCCACCTTTGACCTGTGGCACATTACCTGCATTGATGTCCGTTTCCTGCTCCTTCCCTTGCTGTCCACCTTTGACCTGTGGCACATTACCTGCATTGATGTCAGTTTCCTGCTCCTTCCCTTGCTGTCCACCTTTGACCTGTGGCACATTACCTGCATTGATGTCCGTTTCCTGCTCCTTCCCTTGCTGTCCACCTTTGACCTGTGGCACATTACCTGCATTGATGTCCGTTTCCTGCTCCTTCCCTTGCTGTCCACCTTTGACCTGTGGCACATTACCTGCATTGATGTCCGTTTCCTGCTCCTTCCCTTGCTGTCCACCTTTGACCTGTGGCACATTACCTGCATTGATGTCAGTTTCCTGCTCCTTCCCTTGCTGTCCACCTTTGACCTGTGGCACATTACCTGCATTGATGTCAGTTTCCTGCTCCTTCCCTTGCTGTCCACCTTTGACCTGTGGCACATTACCTGCATTGATGTCAGTTTCCTGCTCCTTCCCTTGCTGTCCACCTTTGACTGGACCTTCATACTGATCTCCTACAGAGTACTCCGGAGCATCATCATGTTGTAGATCTTCAGATGCTTCCTGCTCCACTTGCTGCTCCTTAACCTCGGGGACCCATTCTTCTGTCATGCTGTGACTGTGCCTGTGTTGGATTCTGCACACTAAATCCTTCACTTTGCAAACAATCCATAGCTTCAGTTTTTATTTGTTTAACTTCTGCCCCACTAATCCTGTTTTATACATTCCCCCTTTGCATTCTTATTTTTTGTATTGTGAAATGTTCCATAATTAGGTGCCATTGCCTGTATTTCTCTCCGAAGATCGTTAGAGCTGCTTTTTTGCATCAGTTAGCTTGGATTTCTCCTTTGCATATATATTACACCACACCTGATCTCTCTCTTTTTCCACATCCATATTTCTTTTTTTATCCCTTTCAAACATCTCTGGATTTTGTTGCACATCCTCTGTTTCTTTTTCCAGACAGCCCAGAATTCCTTTGTTTATGTAACTTTTTTTATAAATATGTTCTATGTATGAGTACAAATTTCCCTTTGAAGTAGTTTTTCTTGTGCAAGTATTTCTCTTTCCTATAACTTCTGTGTTAATCTTTCTAAATTCATTTTCTCTGGAAATTCTGGGTTTCTTGCATTAACAGTAACAATAAATAATTTTTTATCCTGAATAGTTCACTTTGTCATCTTTATGGCTGTCTTTTGGCTTATCATTTTTGTGGACTACGACTCCCTTCTACAGTGGGGGGGGGGGGCATCTTCCCTCTGAGCCTGGCCTAACCATGTTCATAAGATCATAGGAAATTACTAGGCTAATGGCCCTAGGGCCCTTGCAAGCCTAGTCAATTTTACCCTTTTTTCCATGATCAGCACCTCTTGACCCTTGTCCAAGAAGAGGACAGGTGGAACCCCCAGGGTGAATTTACAGTTACCCACCCAATCATCTAGATTGCATTTGAAGAGGGCCAATGAGGTGCTCTGTTCGACATGAAGTGGGAGTCTGTTCCAAAGGTGTGGTAACCTTTCTGAGACAAATCTGTCCCTCCAGCAGGTTCCATTAATTTCACATACCAGGTTAAGATCATTAGAGTGAGTAACCCTGTGTACCATTTGACTTGTGGATATGTAGCATTTCCAATAAAGCAGGGTCCGAGATTGCCTCTGAGTAGTCTGTAGGAAACAGAATAAAGTGGCAGTGATTTCAGATGATCCACACAAGACAGATGCTGAAGACCTTGAATTTCTTTGTTAGGAAAATTTGTGGTCTCTCCAATTGCTGCAGGTCCTTGGAAAGGTACATACCAAAATGGGTGTTGTAGTCAATTACTGGCCTAATGAGGGAAGAGTACAGGGAGGTTATAACTTTATTTTTTTTGGAGGCAATGCCCTTACTTATGAGATGAACAATATAGAATGCCCTTCTTACCACTGTGGAGACATGGCAGTCAAAGGCAAGGTAGCTGTCAAGCTGTGTGCCCAGGTCTCTCACCACTGTGTGCATACTTAAGGTGTTGCTATTGATATGGTAGTTTGCAGAAACATTGCCCTTACTGAAAGGGATGATAATAATTTTTTTGCTTATTTTGCACTGAACATACTGCTTCACAAGTGCTTTTGGATTTTACTTTTTTTGCATTGAGTTTAAGGCCATGACTTTGACAGTAATCATTTTGTTTGGGTAAGGCCCTCTTGTAGGATGTTGACATAATTTGGAGATTCCATGACCACTCCCAGTTTGCAGTCATCAGCAAACTTTGTCAGCCACAGACCTTTAGTTTTTGCTTGTACTTTGGAGAAATAGATTCCAAACAGTAGGCATCCCAGGACTGATCCCTGTGGAGCACCACTGGTTACAGGTCTGCTGTTGGAGGTGGCTTTCTGAATGTATGGATTCTATCAGTGAGCCAGTTAGCGACCCACCTAATGATATAAGGGTTGATACCTAGCCGGGAGAGTTTGTCATTGATGTCCGAGTGGGTGATAGTGTGCATCTAGGTAGGCTATATTCACAGATTTCCCATCATCCATGGCCTTGGTGACTGTCTCAAAGTCATCTACCAGGTTTAACAGGCATGGTCTCCCTTTGACAAATCCAAACTGAGTAGGGTAGAGTATCTTTGTTGATAAGGTCCATGATGATTCACTCTTTGATGTTGCAGATAATGCTGGTCAGGCTAATAGGCCTATAGTTTCCAGGGTCAGTGGAAGCACCACCTTTGTACAAAGGAATAACTGTGGCCATTTTCCATTCAGCTGGAATGAAGCCGGTGCTTAGAATATGATTGAAAAGAGTACCCAATGGTATTGCTAATTCTTGTTGGAGCTCTTGTAGGACGCAGCCTGGGATGTTATGTCCAATAGATGCTGTGTTTTTGGTCTTAGAGAGGGCATTTATGACCTGCTTTTTAGAGTTACAAGGTAGGAGATGGGGGTGGTAGGGATGTCATGGGGTACTTGTGGTGGGACCAGGGAAGTGTAATTTTCACAGAACCTGTTGGACAACAGGTTAGCTATGCCCACAGGCGGCTCAGTATATGTGGTATCATTCACTACCAGTTCAGCACAAATCTGGGCCTTTCCTTTTAGGGTACATATGTAACTAAAGAATGCCTTATGGTTGTCTTTAGTTGAGGAAGCTAATTTTGGATTGATAATTTGCTTTGGAGGACTTCACAAAAAGTCTTACTCTCTTGTTTAAGCTGAGGAGGGAGTGTTTCCAGTTTAGGCCTACCTCCCTCTTACTCTTGGATAGCAATTTCTTCCTCTTATTGTAAAGCCTGTTAATGGCAGTTGTCCACCAGGCAGGTTTACTCTTCCTTGAGGAGCTTGTTCGAGTCAGTGCAATTATACAGGTGTTTGTATAATTGTATAAAGCACTGGTGTAGAACTCTGCATAGTTGCCAGTTCCATCTGAGGAGGGAGGTGCAGTGAAGCTATTTATACCATCCTGTAAGAGGTTATAATCTGCTTTGGAGAAGTTTTTTTTAGTTTAGTTGCCACTGGGGGGGGGGGCTGTTGGTCAGGCAAGTGTGATAGTTGCTTCAAATGAGATGATTTGCGGTCAGATCTCACCAGGGAAGACCTCACAGTGGGGTTGCCACAGTGGTCCTCCATATTGGTAAGCACCAGATCCAGGATGTTGGCACCCTTTGTGGGGATGTTAACCAGCTGGTCCAGGGCACTGGAGTTAATGAAGTTGAGGAACCTTTGGGCACATGAGTTTGAGCACTAGTAATTTACTCCAGTCAATGGATGGGTAGTTAAAGTCACCCAAAACCATGGTGTTTGGATGTATCTTGATAGACTCAAGTAGATCCAAATAGGCAGAGTGGGTGCCCTGATTCATTGAGGGGGTCGTGCAGTTGGCAGTGACTTGAATAGGTGTCCTGTCTATGGTTAACTGCACCTGAAATATCTCCAGGGAATCGTGCTGTTAAACCAATCTGGAGGTGTATTTTTCTTTAATGAAAATTAATACTACTTCCTCCTTTAGTTTTCACACCTTCAGTTTGTGGTCTGAATGTGTGAATGGAGGTGTAACCCAGTATGGCTGGGGTGCTGCCTACGACCTTGAACCAGGTTTCCATGGTTGCACAAATGTCTGTGCCTTCCAAGGTGAGGGACTACTTCCAGTGAGTGCAGTTTTGTGTTAAGCCTCCTAGTATTTAGCAGCATAACCTTGAGGTTGTTTTTAGATGGGTTTTTACATTGAGAATTTTGTCATTGAGACACTACCAAAAAAGGCACTATAGGGGTGTCAAGAGCCTTGACAATAGCTGAAATCCCAGGGGTGATGGATGAACATTTCTGGCAAAGAATTGAGGTCATATGTGTGTACTAGGCTAATGGCCCTGGAGCCTTTACAAGCCAAGCCATAGGATTATATATTTATTTCATAGGTGTGTATTAGGCTAATGGCCCTGGAGCCTTTACAAGCCTAGTCCATAGAAGTGCCCTGGCATCGTGCCGCCCAATGTTAGATCCTTGTGCCTCTATCTAGTAGAGCCATTGGAGTGATTCCTGGGGTGAACTTTCTATTTCCCATCCACTCATCAAGATTTCTCTTGAGGAGGGCCAGTGAGGTGCTCTTTTTGACATGTATGGGAAGTCTATTCCAGAGCATGGGCAGTCTCTGGGTTATGAACTTGTCCTTCCAGCATGTTCTGTTGATTGTGGTAATGAGGTTGAGGTCTCTGGAGTGTGTGGTGCAGAAGGATTGGGATTTCTTTAGATGTAGCATTTTTAACAGAGCTGGGTCAGACATGGGTTTGTATGTCAAGCAGGGATCACCTCTTAGTAGACGATATGAGACAGAGAATAGCTGGAGTTTTTTTGAGTCTGTCCATTTAGGACATGTGTTTAAGGTCTAGGATCCGCTTTGTGAGATACTTTTGTGGCCTATCCAGCTGTTGCATGTGTCTAGTGAGGTGCATGCCAAATAGGGTGTTATACTCGATGATTGGCCTAATGAGGGAAGAGTAGAGAGAGATGATGACCTCTTTCTTCCTGGATGCAAAACCCTTGGTAATGAGATGTGACACATATAACTTTCTGACCACAGTGACAATGTGGTGGTTGAAGGAGAGGTTGCTGTCAACCTGTGTCCCCAGATCTCTTATAATGTCATCAGTGTTCAGTCCCATCGATGTGGTAATTAGTGGGAACTGAGTTCTTCCCAAAAGGGATGGTGACACATTAAGCTTAAGGTCATGGTTTTGTCACCAGTCTCTTCTCAGTCGAGCCTTTCTGTAGGATGTCTACATCTCTTGGGGAGTTAATCATTGCTCCCAGCTTGCAGTCATCTGAGAACTTTGTCAGCCAAAGTCCCTCTGTGTTGGCCTGGACTTCTGAGAAGTAGATGCCAAACAGCAGAGGGCACAGGACTGATCCCTGTCGGACTCCACTTGTGACTGTGGGTTCTATCTGTGAGCCAATTTGCAACCCACCTAGTGATATAGGGGTTGATGCCTAGTTTGGTGACTTTATCTATTCCTGAGTGGTGAATTGTATCAAATGCCTTGGCCAGATTGAGGTAGGCTGTACGAACTGCCTTGCCCTAATCCACAGCTCTGGTGACTGACTCAAAGAAGTCAACCAGGTTGAGCAGGCATGATCTACCTTTCACAAAACCAAATTGCATGGGTTCTAGAGTTTGGAGATTCCCCATGTCCTTGTTAATTAGGTCCATATCAGACTTGTCAGGCTAATGGGGCAATAATTCCCAGGGTCTGTAGTCACTTCCCCTTTAAGGAGAGGGATGACTGTAGCAGTGTGCCATTCGGTATTGACAAAGCTTGAGGTGAGGCTGTGATTGAACAGGGCACACAGATGTGGTGCCAGTTCACTTTGTAGTTCATGTAGAGCAAACCCAAGGATATTGTTGGGTCCTGTGGAAGCTGTGTTCTTGGCCTTGGACAATGCAGCTTTACCCTGTGCTGCAGTAATGATGATTGCCTGGCATTCCTCCAGTATTGTGATTGGACCTTTTGGGTGGAGAGAGGGTAAAGCTGGCACTGAATCTGTCTGCCAGTATGTTGGCAATATCTGTTGGCTCAGTATAGGAAGTACCACTGTGCAGTAACTCAGAGCAATCCTGGGTATTGCTGTGGAGATTCTTGATACAACTATAGAAGGCTTTGTGGTTGTTTTTAGTGTCTGCCGCAATTCTGCCTTCAGAGGTGGCTTTAGAGGTTTTGATGAAGTATCTCAACTTTTTGTTGAGGCTAATAGGGGAGTTTTTCCAGTCTTGAGACTTCACTTTTTTCCTGCAATAGTTTCTTCCTTCTGCTGTAGAATTTATTAATGGCAGGGGACCACCAGATTGGCTTCCTCCTTGGTTCTGTTGGGTTATGGCTAGCTCCATCCATTCATGTATGTGTTCGTACAGTAGTGTATGATTCAGCAGTCATGCATCTATTTTCCATTGACATGGGTGCCATGAAGTTAGCCACCTCTGTTTTTAGGAGCCCAAAGTCAGCTTTGGAGAAGTTTTTTATGGTGCTTCCCTTTGCAGGTAGTGTAGGTGAGAGGTGGATTTCCATGGTGATTAGTTTGTGGTTGGATCTAACCAGGTCTGTCTGTCATGTCATCCCAGGCTGACAGATATTGGATCCCCTTAGAATGACACCAGTAACAAAGCCAATTATTGAAGTCCATTTTCTGTTTGTATTGAGGCATCATCCTAGATGAAGGTAAAATGCTGATTAAGGCTAAGGACATACCTGCCTGAGACACACAATCTTAGAGCGTAGTCATGTGTCTGTTCATATAGTTCAGAGAGGTATGTCTGAAGTTGTTCACACCGACATGGACTATGACCGAGTCATAACAGTACCTGTTGTTGAGAGACTTGAGTGCATGTGTGATATGGTGTATCCTGGCACTTGACCTTGACTTTCTCCTTAAACAGCTTGGTGGGAAGGACATCTGTGTCTCTCACAGTGGAATCACCTATGACTAGTATGTTTGGTTTTGTGGTTTGCCTTAAGGGCTTGATAGGTGAGACACTGGTGAGCGAGCTGTTGTGTGTATTATGTTCTGCAGTGGAAGTATTGTATGTAAAGTGCTTGTGAGGTATGTAGTGTCTATGTATGTTTCTGGTGTGGACCTCTAAATTCATAGGTATATATGATGTGAGTTTTGGTGGAGTAGGTGGTGAGGTGTGTATGCTGACAACCCGCTACCTCTCATATGTACGTAGTGTGTGAGAGAGCATGGATTCCAAGGTTCTTAATATAGTTGCATCTCTCACATGTTGAGTTTGTGTGGATTAGGAGTAGAGGGTTGTCCATGAACATGAGGCAGTTGCTGCACTGTCTTTGGATGCCCATGTTGACCAAGCTGGCTGTCCATAGTGTTAGGTAAATTTATATGGTTTGGAAAAGAGGTCACACTCATGAATGGCTAGGGGGTGAGAGGTGTATTGGTACTTCTGAGGCAAGGCTTTAGTGTTCCACCTGACAGTAGAGCAGGGTGATGAAAAATCTCTGGAGGACCACAAGCAAAGTGCTAAGGGAAAATTTAAACGTTTGTCTATAAGCCACTATGTGGCGGTGAATGATATTGCACCACATGCAAACAAAAACAAATGTGGGGCTTAAAACAAGAAATAACCCTTTTAACTCAAACTAGCCAGTAAGGATGCTAGCTGTCTCTGAGCTCTAGCCCAGTCACCTTTGATTAGATGGGACCCAGATAGCACTCTTCTCCCACAAGGGCCTTCACCAACAACGATGGTTTGAATTTGATGATCAGAAGTTACAAAACCGTCCCAAAAACAGCAAACCTGGAATTGGGCTATGCTACAACTGAACTAGTACAGTATACAGTAAAATCAGGCAAGAAACACTTCAGACAATTCAGATAGCAGAATGCAAATACAAATTAAAAGTGCAATATAAGAGCAAACACAGGCACTTGGATCTTGCAGTATCTCAGTGAAGTGTTGGTTTTAGTCCTCAAGTGACATCAGTCTAGATTCAGTAAGTCTGAATCTAGCCTGTGCTGTAAAAAGCAGAAATACTAGAAATTCAAAGTGCATAAAATCACAGTCACAATGGCAAAAAAAAAAAAAAAAAACAGTTTAAATAAAGCAGCAATTCACCAACAATCCCAGCTTAGAAGGGTGTAGACCACAATCCCCCTACATGTAAAACAACTGATTTTAGATCCAAAGTGCTTAAGGCAGAACCAAGACACTTCAGAAAATAGACACAGTAGCCCTTCACCTAGCAATTCCCAGCTTAGAAGGGTACAGGCTATCCTCTCCTGCCACAAGAGTTTAGACCGCAAATCTTCCTAATGTAAAATAACTGGTTTGAAACCCAAGGGCTTAAGCTGGAACAATAGGTATAATTAGCCTTCACCCAGCAATTCCCAGCTCAGAAGGGCAGAGGTTACCCTCTTCCCCCATAAGAGTATAGACCACAAACCACCTTAATGTTAAATAACTGGCCTGAAGCCCAAGTCCTTAACCAAAACTGATTAGAGTAACAATGACAATTTATCAGGCAAATAACAGGCAATAATAGATGCAGCAAAATTAATGCAATTGAACACTTTAAGAACAAGCAGCAAAAGCAAAATAAAGTAGGAAGAAACACACATACAGTAAAAGCAGATGAATAAAGTGCATTTTTATTAAGTAGAAAGGGAGGAAGCAGAAGATAATTCAAGGTTAAGAAAATAAGGGAAATGAGCCTTCCCAAATGATTTCACTGTACTCAGTAGAATGAATTGATGTGGTGGGACTGGGAGGAGTGTCCAGTATCAAATTTATAGCAGAGGTGGGCAACTCAACAGCCACCAAGTTTTAAGAATACAACAACAGTTGGGTGGGAAAAATAAAATGCAGACAGAATCAGAACATAAATGGATTCCTGCAGTAAAGGTCACTAACCTTGGAGATATGTTCACAAAACACAGCCTTTGCAGAATACTGTTAAAGCAACAACCTAAGAGCCATACAGTAACAAGCAGATGGAATTTATTTAGCAAATGCAGGCTGAAAAGCAGTGATAAATTCAACAAATTAATAAATGCAGCACAGGAATGTTAAATATCACTGAAACAGAGCAAGTGCAAAAAATGTACATTTCGAGGTGGTCTTAGAAGCACTCCAAATCTTGTAGCCCGCCATAGGTGAACAGCCAGGCACAAAAGAGCAGAATCTTTCAAAATGTAGTTATTTTATTCCACCAAGATAAATGACTTTTTTAAAGATAAAACCTCAGGCCAATCAGATAAAAACACAAAAAGCTATTTGATCCCACCTAAATAAAATGGAGATAGAATCAGAACCAAAAATGATTCCTGAAGTAAAGTTGTCAACCCTGAGATATGTTTACAGTATTATAGATGCCTTGAATCCAAAACTACAGTACATCATTTTTCCAGACTTTTAAGACTTTAGCAGTGAATTCTTCTTTGTGCCAGCCACAGTGATAGAAAGTGGTTTCACAAGCTGTACATTGTTTGCTACAAGATTTCTTCAACTTGATTTTTTTTCCTGACCTGTTATCAGCAGGATTTCACTTTTAATTCTTCCAACCTGGAAGAATACTTTTGTTGCACTAATTCTATCCTCAGCTAACACTATTTTGGCAATGAAACCTAGACAAAGCCCTCACACTGGAGAAGTGAGTATTAGCTGACTTCTCCACTGGTTTCCTAGAGCTGAGCATTTGGAATTTCCATCCAAGTTGGATCTTCTCTGACTGAAGCACCCTGAAGATTGATCACCTGGGCAGGTGCAGTTTTCTAATTCCTCTGCTCTGTGCAGCAGAGTTAAAAACAAGTTTGCAGTGAATATATTCCTTCTCCCATGGCAGAAGTGATTTTCCTTTGGTTCTCCCCATATTCACCAGACATGGAGAAAAGGCTTGTCTTTACTGCCTCCTGGTGGTCAAGAAGACTGTATCATTAGGACCTCGAGTCCCTGAAAGTAGAAGAAACATTTTCAATGCAAACTAAGGACTTCCTCTTTATTTGGGTGATTGTTGAATGCTACTTATGTTGTGGCTTTTAATATGCATTCATTAATCCTGCTGTACCTTTCATTCAATGTGTCAGAGGTGATGGACGTTGCAGAGAAGCCTTAATATCAAAGACCTACTGAGCCAAGTAGAAGGTTCTCCATTTTGGTTGGGAGGTATGTTCTGCCTCACTTGACCAGTATCCTGGTGTTTTTCATTTTCTTGGGCACCTTTATGATTTTCATCTGGTATTTCATTGTGGTGATGTCTGTCTTCTGTTTCTGCCCTTAATGATGATGTGAGGTACAGAACTCATGCACATCGCAATGTGGTCAAGCAGTTTCATTAAATGGTTTTGCAAGTGTCACGCTCTCTCTCTTTCAAACACTTACTTGTGACAAAGGCAAACTTTCATTTATAAAAAGTAATCAAACCATATAAATAAGTTCACATTTACAAACATTATACAGCTCATATATTCTTCTATACAATATAATGTCCATATTACACAAATTGTTCGATCCCTGCCTTCTCTTGAACCTCATTCCTCCTCCAAAACATTTTATGTATGTATTGTTCCTACAATTTCCATGTTTCTATGCACTTTACTCCTACCCTTTTAGAAAGCTCCCATTTCCTGTTTTTATCCCTGTGTATTTATTGACGTTTAATTACCAGGAAAGTCTGACTTGATAGGAGCTCATTTTCAGTCAAAGTCAGAGGAGAAAAGCATTAAATTATTGCAAAACCTTTTAAGCACAACAATTTTACAATCTTCAAAAATAAAACAAAAATATCTGCAGTTTAATTATAACAAATTAATGATATAAAAACAGTGGTTAAGAATCAATACGAGTTGTATGACAATCATTTAATATTTATAGCAAATTTAGACTGTAGAGAAATTAAATTAAGTTAATCTAATACAAACAGGAACTGCAATATGAAGTGAGGGGAAACGGGCTTCTGGTATATTTAGAGAGAAAGTCAGGGAAGAGAATTTGATAGCAGTAAGGAAGTGAAGAAGGGAGAGTAAGGCAATATAAGGAATGCAAAGGTACTTCACATTAAGGAATATACTTTATCTTAGTTTTGAGCAAAAACAAAGCCATATTTTAGCTAGGAAATCTTTCTTTCAAAGTGGTTTTGAAAGATGGTAGGGAGGGTATTGACTTGATGGATACAGGTAAGGAGTTCAGGCCTTAACAAACTTGTAAGCGTACAGACAATGCCCAGCAGATTTGATAGGTTTGTAGACAAGCGTTTCTGGTCACTGGATCACAGTGATCAAATTGGAACATAGTTGTGTAGAATGTTTTTGAGTGCTGGACAGGCAGATGGATACTGGATAATTTTATAGGTGGTAAGAAGCTGTGTTTGTTGATGACGTAGTTCTAATCAATTCAGGGTTTTAGTGCTATACAGTGGTGGGTTCTGAAAGGGGTATTTGCTGCAAATTTAGCAACCTTGTTATAGCATTGCTCTTGTTTTAATTTTTGTGAAGCCTGGAGGTTAGTAAGGATGGGAGCACCATAAAGAAGAGTGGAGAGGAGATAGGTAGTGACAAGTGTAGTTTTAGTTGTGTTGGTGAGAGAGGTTTTGGTGAGTTTCTTATGATATTTTTGTATATGCAGGTTGAATGTAAGTCTATCATCCACCATCACTCCTAATGATTTGCTATGAGAGGTGACTTCAATTGTTGTATTATAAAGAGAGAGGACTTTAAACTTTGTTTGTTCATGAGCTTTGCAGAAAAAAGTAGTAGTTTGATCTTTTTTGGGTTGACCATGAGTTGTGAGTTATGAAGCCATGTTTCAGTGGCTATTAAAGCTTCCTGAGAAAAATTTTGGAGGTGTACCCATGTTGTCAGATGTGCAAATGAGTGTGGAATAGTATGTGCATTGTGTTAGGGTGGCCTGTTATGTGGATGTACAGCAGGTGTTGGTGAAAATGTTAAAGGGGAGGGGACCAAGAATACAGCCTTGTGGTGACTGGGAGGTAAGGAGAGGTCATGGAGTGCCACTTTATTAACTGATACCTATTGGATAGGTACCTTTTGAACCTCAGAAGGGTGGGTTGAGAGAGACCTAGTGAGGACATTTGAAGTAGAAGTTTGCTGTGCCATATTGTATGGAAGGCTTTACACAAGTTTAGTAATAAGGAAGAGACTAGTTTGCCATTATCCCTAGCTGTAATGGCAGTATCTATATAAGGTAGAAGGGCAGTGCTAGAACTATGGGAAGGATGTTGTGTAGGGAATAGGAGTTCTTGCAAGAGGTAGTTTAAAGTCTGTTAAATTTCCTCCTTTCTGGAGGGGGATAATGTGTGAGTTTTTCCAGAGATAGGGAACATGGGATTCTTGGTAAAAGTGGATTTGGTGTTGACATGGCAGTTGGGCAGGATTGGGATTAGATCTTTGGTTAGAGATGCTGTACTGTCTATAAAATAAGAGTGAACTGTATTGTGGTTTTGAGTGGTGGGTCACCGGGAGAGAGATTTGGGTTGAATTTTTGGCTGGGATGTAAGATGTCCAGAATTTTTAGGGTTGTGTTTCATATTGTTCTGAAAGTTATTATACTATAATTTTTCTGTTCATTTATTTGTTTTTTAGTATGATTGCAAAGCATTCTACAGTTTTCAAGATTTTGAGATGTTTTATGTTTTTGGCATTCTTTCCATGCGTTTTCTCTATCCTGCATTAGCATTCTACTCTCTTTGGATAGCCAAATTGCATTATTTGTTTTTAGTCTCTTCCCTCTATGAGGTGCAAGGCTATTTAGGATATTTAAAGTTGTACTGAATTCATTTAAACCATTACCTAAGGGGAGGATGTTTAGGAAGGTCCGGTTAATAGATGATAGTGTAGTAATGAATATTTCTGGGTTAAACTTGGAAAGGTTGCGTGTTTATTTTATAAATATGCTGTTTAACTAGATGCGTGAGATGTCTAGTCATATAGCTTGGGAGATGATCACTGAGAGATCTGTCATTGAACCTGTGGTGGTGTATTTTCCAGTTTAATCGGGAATTTGATGTTTTGATGCAGTGTTTTTTTCTGTGAATTTATTTTTATTTGGACTAGGAAACTTGATTTGTATGAATTATCATCCTTGTTTTTGAGAGTTTTTACTACTGTGAATGCATGTGGTAATATAGAATTTATGTTAAGAGTTGGAACTGGTACTTTTGGGAACTGTTGGATGTGTTTTTTAACCTCAAAACTATCTTTTTGGCACTTAGCTACTTTTAGGCTCTGTTACCTAAAGTTGAGGCTTCTTTCCCAGATGGACCTGGAACAGTTACTATTCTGATTTCTTCTTTCCCCTGTCCACAAAAAGAAGAAACTTGTCAGGGAGTTGGGTGTCAGGCTGGCTCTGGTTTTGCCTCATCTGCCAGTGTGTGACTACATTGTGGCTGAATTTGGCTCCTCAGACTGTTCATAATGTTCCCCAAGTTTCTCTGATGTAGCACCTACAGCAACGACCAGATGATAGACACATCCTGCGCAGCTTAGGGTTGCTCTACATCTAAAATGAAAGAAGGTTTTCAGTGGGATCAGAATGAAATTTCTGTTGCCCAGCTATAACTTTCAACTGTACAGATTTTTGCCTCACATTTTTGGTCCGTTTCTCATAAAATTGTGACTTTCTGGCAAATTAATGAGGGTTGAAGTCAGACAATAATGACAGACATTTGAGTTTTAGGCTTTATACCTTTCAGAAAATTCATGCTAATGCAAAACTTGTTATTCTGTCAAATTTCTGTTTGTAAGACCAGCTTTTTAAAAGTGCCCCTATTTTTGGCCCTTTGTCCCCCCATTATTTATGGCTTTCTCCAGATTTCTTGCTTTAAGTGGTTGAGTGAATGTGCCCAGCAAATGTATTATGATTTGTTATAGTTAAATATTCCTCAACCTGCAGCTGTCGCTCATGTTTTTCTGCCTTTCAGAAGGTTTTCCTGAGAGCTTGTAGTTTACCCGTCAGCCCTCCTGTCCCTAAGAAGTCTGATTATAAAGGGTCTTCAGACTTAAAAATACTTGATGTTATGTGGTCCTATCTCGCCTCCATTCTTTACTCACGGGTCCGGAGCCGAGAATCTGCTCTGACTCGGCCAACTAATTCTCTAGCATGAAGTCTCTAATTTCCTGGGCTAACCCGGTATCCCAAGATGCATGTCGCCCTAGCCCCAGATCTCGTTTGCTGCTCGTAGAGATAGGACGTAATCTCGCTTGGCTGTGGCTAAGTACCCTTTTCAAATACTTTTCTAAGTATTTTAGTAGTCAGTTGTATTGTAAAAGCTATTTTAATAGCTACTCTTCTATCTTTGACTAGTTCTTGTGAGCTTTTGTTAGGACTGTGTTTGTTTGTGGTATCCCTCTGTTTCACGGGCTAGGCCCGTTTAAGTTAGAGGACCTAGTCCTCTCCAGTGTTGTTCCTTTGTATTTTTTGTGCTGGTTTTGTGAGTTGTTGGTAGTCGTTTTCCCTCCAAGAAACGTTTAACTTAGAGTTTACTTGGCCGTTAGTGTGTTATTTTTCCCACCTTCCTCTTGTGTTGTCTCCGTCGGCTGGGTATTGTGCGGTTGTTATCATGTCTAAAGAGCATAAACCGTCAGGGTTTAAGAAGTGTACCAAATGTGGCTACAAAATGTCCATTACAGATGGGCATTCCATCTGTGTGTATTGTCTGGGTGCTATTCACCTACAAAAGTCCTGCAGTTTTTGCCACGTGTTTAGCCCTAGGGTACTGCAGGAAAGAAAAAATAAACTGATTTTGAAGGGGGGGTGATTAAGCCTGCCTTTGAGGAGGCCTTAGATTCTTCTTTGTCTTCTAGTGTTAAATCTAAGCCTGCTAAGGCCAGGAAAAGATCTCCGGCTCTGTCTGCCTCTTCGGAGAAGGTTTCAAAAGTGGATACTTCCTCCTCAGTTCTATTGTCCTTGGAGCCGCAGGAGAAAGTTTCGGTTATGGATACTACCTCCTTGACTCCATTGTCCTCGGGGCCGCAGGAGGTATCTGTTGTACTGGAGTCGACCTCAGCTCCGATATTATTGGGGCCTATTCGGAGTCGGTCACCCAGTGTCAGGCATGAGTCTCCAGGTAGGAGATCCCAATCCCCTTCCATTTCTTCCAAATCCTCTAGGCTCTCTGATTTGGATGTGGATAGGGTGGTCCAGAGGCTCCTGCAGTCGCCGGTGTTAGCAAAACTGTTTTCGTCTCCGACCCAGTCGGCTCTGGAGCCAGTCCCTGTCCTGGTACTGATGATTCCTCCTCCTAGCACCCATGTATCATTAGAGCCAGAGTGCCCCACACTGAGTGATGTCCTTGTGTCTGCTCCGATACCCCAGGTGAGTCTATCGGAGCCGGTGTCGGCTCCATCCATGTGTGCTCCGTCCTCTGGTTTTGGTACTCTGATTTCCTCAGTCAGAACCGAGGGGGGTACCTCGGGACTCCTGTTGGTTCCGAGTCTCCCCCTCGGTGCATCAGCTCGGGGAATCTCGACTCCGGTCATGGTCTTGGAGATGGATCGGTCCTCGGATTTGACATCACCTGGATCTGTCACTCCATCTCCATACACTCTGGCTAGAGCCTCTGATGCCCCCTATCCATGGATGGCGGAGCCCGAAGGTCTGGGGATACCCCCTTGAGCGGTCCCCTACTTTCTGAGGCCCCCTCAGTTGGTGCCTGAGGAGCCCCCCAGAAAGAAGTTGTGCAAGAGGAAGCACATAGACTCCCAGGACGAGTCCCTCACCTCTGATACAGACCTCGAGAAGTCAGAGGATTCCCCCAAGTCATCCTCCGATGATGTCTCTTTCTCAGACATCCTGGAGATTTTGAGGCAGAGAGGTGACTGGCCTTCCAAAACCCCCTCTGAGGAGGAGTCTGTATTCCTCAAGGCCTTCCGCCTCCTGGGTGTCTCCACCCTTCGACAAACTCCTGGATATGATTTGTCGAAGGGTGTGGGAGAACCCTGATTCCGTGGAACCGGTGCCCAGACATCCAAATAAGTTCCTTTCTGCTCCCCTGGGAAAAGAGTTCCTGACCAAAGGGGTTTTGGTAGATGCCTTGGTGGTGGCGGCAGCCACTCAGCAGGAAGTTGCAGAGGCTTCTTCTTCCATGCATCCTCCTAACAAGGAGTCCAGGAGTATGGACCGGTACGGGAAGTGTACCCTGTCTTCGGCGACCTTTATCTTGCGATCGCTGAATTACCTTTGTCATTTCACTCGGCTCTAAAGAGATCTCCTTGAGGAGCTAGGAGATACTCTGACTGGTAACATGCCTGAGACGGTAATGCAAACTGTTAACGCCCAGTTGTCTACCCTTGGTTCCATTGTCAACTCGTCCATGAGGCTCATATCTTATGCAGCCAAAGGGGCGAGTAGGGCAGCTAGCTCAGGTGTAGCTCTCAGAAGGCAAGCCTGGATGCACCTGTGTCATTTTGCGGAGGCCTTTAAGTCTTCCTTCACAGACGCCCCCTTTGATGGGTCCTCTCTTTTTGGGACCAAAGTGAAAGACACCCTCTCCAGATGCGAACAGGAGGGAAAGACACTATCTGCCATAGGGGCCCATTTCTATCTCCCTTCTAGGCTTTACCCCAAGGCTCAGAGAGGAGGGAAAATGTGGTTCAAGAAGTCTCAGAGGCCTTTCCCTACAGCTCAAGGTGAGTCCCCCTCCAGAGGCAGAGGAGGGGGAAATTATTCTGGAAGACGCCATCTTAGAGGCAGAGGAGGCCCCCGCAACTTGGGAGACTGTGATTCCTTTTGTGGATCTTCCTTCCAGCGTTCCTGAGGTGTTGCCCGACTGTGCTGTTCTGGAGCCAGTCGGGGGCCAAATTTCATTGCATTCGGAAGCCTGGGAAAGCATCACCCAGGATCATTGGGTGCTTCGAATAGTTACCGGAGGTTACGCTATTCCCTTTGTATCAACACCCCCTCCAGTCAGAAGAATCCCGGACGTCCCACCCAGTCAAGCGGGATCAAACAGCACTAGAAGTTACAAAGCTGCTAGAAAAAGGAGTCATCCAACCAGTCCCCTCAGACCATATCGGATCAGGAACTTACTCAAGACTCTCTTTGGTGCTGAAAAGAACAGGGGACCTGAGACCCATTCTGGACCTCAGTCAACTGAATCACTATGTTCTGAAGTCCAAGTTCCGAATGGTCACGCTTCAGTCCATTTTTCCGTTGCTGGAAAAAGGAGTATGGATGTACTCCATCGATCTCAAGGATGCCTACTACCACATCAAGATGGACAAGGCATCCAGGAGTCATTTACGCTTCCAGCTGGTAGCCAGTCACTTACAGTTTTGTGCCCTGCCCTTTGGTCTCACCACAGCCCCCAGGGTGTTCACCAAGTGTTTGGCAGTGGTGACAGCTTACCTGAGACATCAGGGATTCCAGGTGTTTCCATATCTGGATGACTGGTTTCTCACCGCCCCCACCAGGCATCTGCTCATGCAAGCCAGGGAGACTACCATAGCATTATCTTGGCAGGACAGTCCAAGGCACGTGGCAAGATCATGAGGTACATCTGCACATCAATGTTCTGGAGATGAGAGCGGTGTTTCTAGCGTTGCGAGCACTCCAAGACTCTCTACCTCTGGGAACGATTGCACATCATGACCCATGGAGGGGGATCTATAACTAGCTATGACTTGAAAGGGGGTCTTACCCACAGTAATCTTAACATGGGGTAACTCCATGGAATTGTCCATTTTAACTAGTTGGGAGGTGAATTTGTCTCTAATATATATATATATATATATATATATATATATATATATATATATATATATATATATATATATATATATAAACAGCACCTCCTTTGGTTATCAATGTTTGTTTTGCAGTCTGAAGTTGTGGAAGGCATTTTAGCCTTACAAGGCGGGGTACTCTGTAAGGCCTTGAACCAGGTTTTTGTGACTGCATAGACATCTACATCCCCCAGTGACAGAAATGCTTCCATGGTGTGCAGTTTTTAAGCTCCTAGCTTTTAGCAGCATGACCCTTATTTTGTTATGGTTGGCAATTTTGTTTTTGAGAGCTTGCCTGAAAAAGGCATTAAGGGAGAGGCAAGAGCCTTTACCGGCAACTGAAAGCTTAGTGGTGCCAGGTGCAAATTATCTCTGGCAAAGCAGCGAGGTTTGTCGATCACGTCATCCCAGGCTAACAAACTGATCCCCCTTTGAATGATGCCAAAAACTAAGCCAATTATTGAAATTGATCATGTTTTGTTTATACTGTAGCATCATTCTAGGTGAGGGTAAAATGCTGCTCAAGACTTGGGACATACCTGCCTGGGATAGGTACCCAGAGAGCTCAATCTTCATATAGCCCAGTGAGGTATGTCATGGGTCATTCACTCCAGCATGAACTATGACAGAGTCATAATGGGACTAGTTGCTGAGAGATCTGAGTGCATGGGTGATCACACGAATCCAGGCACTGAACAGGCAGCTGACTGTGTCTTTCTGTTTGTTTAACCTGGTGAGTGGGACATCGTGTTTCTCGCTATGGAGTCTCCAATGACAAGAAAATTTGTTTTTTGAGTGTTATGCCTTATGGGCTTTGTAGGTGAGACACTGGTGTTGCTGTTTGTCTTGCGTGCTTTGGGAACTTTGTTAGTTGTAGCAGTCTTTTGTTTTGGAGGTCTGTGGTGTTTTAAGTTTTTTGAGAGAACCTCCTTGCATGTTGATTTTTGTGTTTGATACATACTGTCTGAGTAGTGGTACTATGTGCATGAGTAGTGGTGGGTGAGCTGACAGACCTCTTCTGTTTTACTGTTTTGGGTGCTAGAGAGGAGAAATTCAAGATTCTTGGTGTAGCTACATCTCTTGCACTCTTTACTAGAGTGTGTTATTAGTAGAGGGTTGTCCGTGTACATGAGGCAGTTGCTACAGTGCCTCAGGAGACCCAAGGCAACAAGGCTGGTAGGAGAAATAGAGTAGTCCAACTGTCTATAATGCTAAGTTTTAAGAACTATTATCACAAAGGGGGTGCTTTCAGGACTGATCTAGGAGGTACACTGTAGATGGTGTGTTTGGCTGGTGGTTTAATAGGAGTTTTCAAGTGAACTTACAGAAATCTTCTCTCATCTGTTCTCCCAGAATAATTTTCCTGAGATGTCTGTTATATTCTGCTCAGGGAAGACACCATCTTCCTCCAGACAAGGTGGAGGTGTTTCAGAAGTTCTTCATGCATTTTTCCAGTCAAAACCAGACATCTGTCAAGAATGTCTTTGGAACTTCATGTACATGGCTACAATGATTTGTATGATCACCCAACCAGATTTCACATGAGAAAAATTCAATGGTACCTTAGGTCAATCTGGACTCAGAATCCACACTCTTATCTTTTCAGATTCCAGTTCTGTGGTTTGTAAGGAAGGAGGTCCTATGGAGAATAGACCAGATGTCCTTGCATTCACTGCTGCAGTATTCTTAACAGATGTGATTCCCTGTCGTGGAAGCCCGACATATGGCCAGTCTACCAAAGCCTACTATTGCGTTAAGGTACTCCAAACATCACACCAAACTCTCCTTGCATAGCATAGGGCATAAAGGTAATGCTCAGGCATACCATGTGCAGAAACTTCTTTGCTGCCAGTCTGAATATTTGTTTTTACCATCTGTCTGCCTACATCCATTTTTTGCCAGCTGTATACATTTTCGTGGTACTGGTAATGCCTATGCCTGTTTGCTGAATCCTAGCAAGTTGCAGATAAGTGCCCCATTGGAGATTTTTGTTTTTTCTTACCATTGTTTGTGCTCTTGGGGTTAATGTCATCCAGGAAGGGTAGGTGCCAGTATGGGAGACAGATTCCCCATTAAGAGCACCTTGATAAATGTCTTTTTTGCCTTGGAGCTTCATGACCATTTATCTTGTTTGGTCTGTCAGGCATTCATCTCAAAAACCCTTCACAGTAGGCCTTCTTCCCTTTCCTTGTATCTTGAGAACCAACATCTTAAGCTTCTTGCTAAAGATACAATGGAAGGAACCTCCCACCATGAGGGTCAACTGTTAAGAAAGGAGAAGATGAAAAAGGTACAACCAGAATCTTCCACTGTCCAACTTATGCAAGGTGTTTCTCCCAAGGTCATTAGGAACCCTGAGGCATGCCGAGTTGTCAGATTACTCTGATGCTACCAGGTTGGAGGCCAATGAGGATCCAGCTGGCAGTATATCTGAAGAGGCTTTGCAGGCATCTGTTTCGGACGTTCAGGGGGAACCACGGATAATTTTTTTTTGAAGGCCTATGGGAGGTCCACAGATTTTAGTTGAAGTTCCTACTATGGTTCTTGACTGCCATCCCGGGTCTGAGCCTTCTCAGTTTTATAGGGGGGCATTCCCTTAAAAAAGAAACAAAAGACTAAGCATGATGTCCTTCAAGGATGCATCTGCAGTCCTTACAAATGGGGTAGTCCTGTCGTCAGGCAGCCCTTCGGTCGGCCGGATTCCAAAGTCTGGGTCTGGCTTCAGCTGGTGTCGCGCTTCACCCGACGTCATAGCTGCAGTTCTTCGGGTATAAAGGCATCAGCCGACGCCATTTTCCTCAGTCTTTCTTGCCACGTGGCGCCCGAAGCAGAAGCTGTTCGCAAGTGCCGGTCGGTCAGAACCAGAGATTACTACTACCGAATACTACTTCGAGGACTTCTAAAAAGCTAAGTACCCCGTTGGGGACTCTTTCTTGCCTCAGCCGATGTCAGAAAAAGTGAATAACTGTTTAACTTGTGGGAAACAAATACCGCATAAAGATTTCCACTCTTACTGCTTACCTTGTTTAGGCCCAGATCACGACGTAGCAGCTTGTCTAGCCTGTGCTTCTTTTAACCGACGGACGCTTAGACGTCGGTCGGAATTTGCAGAGCAGTTTTTCGGCTCTGATTTTGCTTATATCATGCCGTCAGATCCTCCGACTTCACAAATAACCAAAAAACGCAGGGAAAAGGACCGACACTCGCGGTCCGCGGTTTCAGCCGAAACCGCGGTTAAGCCAACCACGAGTGTCTCGGTTTCGGCTGAAACCGAGCAAGCGGTTCTTCCCCCAGCCGAAAACTTGCCTTCTACCGAGGCCTCTTCTAACCTGGTGAAATCGGCTTCTGAAATCCAACCTGCAGTTGCGATTTCTCAGGAATTATCAGACACTATTCCCTTGGATATTTCAACCCCTGCACGTGGAGCTGCTAGGCCTCCTGCAGCCATGTCTATTAAGGCCTTTGCCAGGGCTAAAGCAGCTAAAGCTTCCAAAACTGTGCCTGTCAAGCCCCCCTCTCACAGGCCCAGCACCAGTTCCCATATGCTTTCTTTGGCAGAGGATCTCATTTCTTTAATTCGTGGATCCCAGCCTCATCCAGACAGGACCACTCATCCACCTCCAGAGAAGAGGCCTAGAGCAGAGCCCCCGGAGCCCGTGTCCCCAGATGATTCCTCTGATGACTCAGAACATACAGACCCTCCTGAGGCTCCTTATTCCCCTTCCGAAGACTCTGATGCTGAAGAGTCCATTCCTTCAGCCTCTCCACCTGAGGAATTTTCCTTTGGGGAAACTTTGCATGCTATGAGGGAACAATTTCAGTGGCAGGGCCAAGATTTCTCAGACTCCAGAAAAAGGCTTAGAACCTTTCTACATTTGCCACAGCATAGGCCTTTAGCTATACCTCCAGTTCTTTCTGTTGTAGATGATGCATTTAATGATGCTTGCACTGCTCCTGATTCATTACCTCCGCCCCTGCTAAGCCCGATAGGTTCTACAGGGTCCCGGACACTCATCACCATTTATACAAGGCTCCTTTTGCAGACCCAGAGACTATCTCCCAGGGCCCTAAGGTTGTAGCAACTACATCTGCTAAAAACCCCCTCCCCTCTGAAAGGGAATCCAGGTCCTTAGAGAGATGGGGTAAAAAAGTTTACACTTCTGCTACTCTGTCAGCTAGGGCTTTGAACTGTCAATTTCATATGATTCAATATCAAGAGTTTATGCTAGACCAGTTAACTAAAAAGCTGTCCTCTGAAGAATCTTTAGATAAGAAATATGTTCAGGAAATGGTACATAACATACAGCAGGTTAGTAACCATTCTTTAAAATGTGGCTATGATGCACTGGAGGCTTCCTTTAGATCAGCCATGACTGGCACAATTATCAGGAGACATGCATGGTTGAAAGAGCAGGCATTACCAGACCATGTCAAATCAAAGCTTTTAGATGCACCCATGGACAAGGTCAATTTATTTGGTTCTCCTGCACAGCAGGTACTGAAAAAGATGGAAGAGAAGGCGAAATCTGTACAAACGGTGAAAGATTTCTTACAGGTTCAACCTCCAAGGTTTAGCAGGAACTGGCCCTCCAAGAATTGGTCCTTTCCGGACTCCTCTAAGACACAGAGAGGCAGGAATAGGCGTTCAAGAGGCAGAAACCAATCCAGGGGTGCCTACAGGGGACGCCAGTGGCAGGGGTAACAACCAGCGAGGCACAGATGCAGCCACCACCACTACAACAACTCAATCACAGTGACTTGGCGGTGGCACCGCCTACCAGGGAACAACTGGAAGCACCCTTAGGCAGAAAGCTAACCTTATTTTCAAAGAACTGGCATTGCATAACAAGGGAAAAATGGATTTTGCAAACTATAGACCAAGGTTACAGGTTCCATTTCCATACTCTACCAGGAAAGAGAGGAATGCCAAACCTTCCACCTACTCAAAGGGCAGAAGCTCTAAAGCAAATATCTCCATTATTAAGAATGAGAGCTGTGGAAAAGGTACCATCTATGGAACAAGGAAAGGGATTTTACTCCAGACTCTTCCTGGTACCAAGAAAAGAGAGCAAATGGAGACCTATTCTCGACCTGTCCGCTTTAAACACATTCCTCATTGTTCCAAAATTCAAAATGCTGACCCTACAGCAGCTTCTTCCCATGCTGGGCAAGGAGTCTTGGCTGGTAACTCTAGATCTCAAGGAGGCATACCTGCACGTCCCCATATGACCAAATTGCAGAAGATACCTCAGATTTCTTGCAGGATCAGAGCATTATCAATTCTCAGCATTGCCCTTTGGCTTATCTACTGCCCCAGAGTGTTCACGAAATGCCTGGCATCAGTAATTGCTCATTGCAGACTTCAGGGAATCCAAATTTACCCCTACCTGGACGACTGCCTGATACAAGCGGACAACAAAAGCAAGATAACAGAAGACTTACAAAGAGTCATTTACCTGCTGCAAGCCCTGGGATATACAGTCAATATAAAAAAGTCAAGACTGATTCCATCCCAAAGAATAACCTTTCTGGGTGCAGAGCTGGACACATCAAAACAAATGGCATTCCTAACTGCAGAAAAGAAAGAGCAACTACCTCTCTACTTCTTGGCATTAACAAAGCAGAACCATCTAACTGCAAGAAAAGTATTGCAAGCCCTAGGCTTCATGGCATCCTGCATAATTCTGGTCCCTCATGTCAGACTGCATATGAGAAAGCTACAGTGGTACCTAAAGAATTTGTGGTCTCAACACAAGCACAGCCTAGAAACCAAAATTCCAATAATCCCATGCCTGAAGCAAGAGTTCCTATGGTGGGCTCAGGCCTGTCAATCAAACACAGGATTGCCCTTCTGCAACAGTCAACCAAGCCAAACCATCACGACAGATGCCTCAGACCTCGGTTGGGGGGCACACATGCTGGACAAGTGCATACAAGGCTTATGGACTCAAGACCAGCTGCGCCTGCACATAAATCTAAAGGAAATGCTGGCAGTAAAATTGGCAATCCAGTCATTCAGACCATTTCTCCAAGAAGGTCAGTTGATGATAAGGACAGACAACACCACAGTTATGTGGTACATCAACAAACAGGGAGGCACACATTCATACCCTCTATGCCGGTTGGCACTGGACCTATGGGATGTGGCTCTGAGCTACAACATTCAGTTACAAGCAATTTTTGTACTGTTAAAAGAAAACATTCTAGCAGACATATTAAGCAGAACTACCACGGATGCCCACGAATGGATGCTGCATCCGGACATCTTCAAAGCCATCACAAGAGAATGGGGATTACCACAAATAGACTTATTTGCATCCCCACTCAATCACCAGCTAAAGAAATTCTGCACAAGGACGTACCACCCACTTGCTTGGAAGGTGGACTCCTATCTTTCAGTTGGAAAACCTGACAGCATACGCATTCCCACCACTTCCTTTGATGCACAAGGTGCTTTTGAAGATCAAAGAGGAACGTCCAAGGATCATTCTGATAGCTCTAGACTGGCCAAGGCAACATTGGTACCCATTACTGAGGAGCATGTCTCGGGAACAAATATGGGCACTACCCTGATCCCATTGCTGTTAACACAGAACAACTACAACATCCTGCATCCAAACCTGAAAACTCTGCAGCTAACTGCCTGGAACATTACATAAGAACAATTAACCCAAATTTATCCCAAAGGGTTAAAGACATAATCCTTGGACCTTCAACAAGAAAGAATTATGCAGCAAAATGGAAAAGATATCTCATTTGGAGTACTGCAAAGGGAGAAGATGTGGCACTGGTAAACATAGCCAACATCCTGGAGTACTTGGCAGAGCTCTTCCATACAGGCCTGTCCTATTCTTCCATCAAGATACATGCATCAGCTATTTCAGCAGAATACAGCTTGGATCCTCCTGTCTTCTCACATCCTCTGCTCAGGCAGTTTCTGAGAGGAATTAAAATGTAAAACCTCCCAGGAAACCACCATTGCCAGCATGGGACTTGAACTTTGTGCTAGAAAAATTGACACTTCCCCCCTTCGAACCAGCAGCAACAGCAGAATTACAATACTTATCCTGGAAGACTGCTTTCCTGCTGGCAATCACCTCAGCAAGAAGGGTCTCTGAACTACAGGCATTAATGGCAGTGCAACCCTTCCTGATCTTCCATCAAGATAGAGTGTCCATGAGAACAAATCCTACATTTATGCCTAAGGTGGTATCCAGAGTGTCTTTAAATCAGGCTATCCACCTACCTACATTCTTCCCCAACCCACAGAACAGAGGAGAAAGACTGTTGCATACCTTGGATGTACGTAGACAATTACGCTACTACCTGGACAGGACCAAGTCCAATAGAATAACTGACCAGCTTCTGGTAGCATATGCAACAGGAAAGGAAGGAAAACCAATTTCAAAACAGACAATCTCCAAATGGATAGGAAATTGCATTAGATTTTGTTACTCCTACAATGGAAAGAAAACTCCAGAGAACATCAGGCCTCACTCCACAAGGGCTACAGCCACTACCACAGCTTTCTTACGAGGAGTGGCTACCAAGGACATTATAGAGGCTGCTACTTGGACCTCCGTGCATACATTTGCCAAGCATTACAATTTACCTTTATACTCTAGATCCCGAGCAGATTTTGCCACTGCTGTTTTGCAAGGGATCCTAACTACACCATAATCTCTCCTTTTTCCTCCTCCCCTAGTTTAGCTATGGTATTCTACCCATTTGTAAGGACTGCAGATGCATCCTTGAAGGACATAGTACAGTTTTGTACCTACCATAAATGTAGATGTCCGATAGGAATGCATCTGCAGTCAGGATTACCCAACCACCTTCCCCTCTGTGGTACTCCTAGGGTATTTGCCATCCTTCAGCTAGCTTGGGGGGGATCTATTATGGTGTATTTGTTTGTATATATGTACATACATGCTTATTTTATGTGTTTGCTCTCTACTATTTGGAAACATTGGCATTTATCCAAATTTAGCCATCCAAGAGGGCACCTGGCATCTGGGGCAAGAAAGACTGAGGAAAATGGCGTCGGCTGATGCCTTTATACCCGAAGAACTGCAGCTATGACGTCGGGTGAAGCGCGACACCAGCTGAAGCCAGACCCAGACTTTGGAATCCGGCCGACCGAAGGGCTGCCTGACGACAGGACTACCCCATTTGTAAGGACTGCAGATGCATTCCTATCGGACATCTACATTTATGGTAGGTACAAAACTGTACTTTTCTTCTGCTCCTAGGTATCCACAAAGTGAGTGGCAGGCCATTACTCAGGTGCTATTTACTGCTTTAATTTCATTAAAGCCTTTTCATGGGGTTTCGGTTCCTGCTCCTCCTTGGTCCTCTATTCCCCTCAAAAGGCCTAAAGAATAAGATTCTTATGAGGAAGAGTCAGATTCTGATGATGAATCCCTTACTCATTCTACTCGTATTCTTTCTCCTTTGGATTATGAGTCAGAAGAGGAGGAAGAGTCAGATTCTGATGATGAATCCCTTACTCGTTCTACTCGTATTCTTTTTCCTTTGGATTATGAGTCAGAAGAGGAGGAAGAGTCAGATTCTGATGATGAATCCTTTACTCGTTCTACTCATATTCTTTCTCCTTTGGATTATGAGTCAGAAGAGGAGGAAGAGTTGGATTCTGATGACGAATCCCTTACTCATTCTACTCGTATTCTTTCTCCTTTGGATTATGAGTCAGAAGAGGAGGAAGAGTCGGATTCTGATGACGAATCCCTTACTCATTCTACTCGTATTCTTTCTCCTTTGGATTATGAGTCAGAAGAGGAGGAAGAGTCGGATTCTGATGACGAATCCCTTACTCGTTCTACTCGTATTCTTTCTCCTTTGGATTATGAGTCAGAAGAGGAGGAAGAGTCGGATTCTGATGACGAATCCCTTACTCGTTCTACTCGTATTCTTTCTCCTTTGGATTATGAGTCAGAAGAGGAGGAAGAGTCGGATTCTGATGATGAATCCCTTACTCGTTCTACTCGTATTCTTTCTCCTTTGGATTATGAGTCAGAAGAGGAGTTATAAGTCCTGATGGTCCTTTTGAGGAAATTTCCTTTCAGGACACAATCTTGATGGAATTTTGTAAGTGAGATTATGCTCAGATCTCTGATATCCGTAAGAGGGTACTATGAGTTGTGCAGCTGGACTCTCCTTAACCGTGGCTGTTCTTCCTGTTTTGGATGCTTTGCTGGATACTTTTTCCAATGCCTCTGATACACCTGATTCTCTGCTCCCTGCTCCCAAGAAGCCTGATAGGTTTTATAGGGTGCCTGAGGACTGTTATTTTTGTATAAATGTCCTGCTATTGACCCCTCTCTGGTATCTGTAGCTTCTGATAAGCTATCTCAATTGCTTCCTTCGACCAAGTTTTTGCCTTCTGACAAGGATAGCAGAACCATGGAAAGGCTGGGTAACAAGGTTTACACTTCTGCTACCTTGGCTTTTAAGGCTATTAATTATTAGACCCATATGTGAAAGTATGTGTTCGCTCTTCTTTCTGAGGTCTGTCAACCTTTTTTTTGTTTTTTGATTTTCCAGACTCTGATGGTCAAACTTCTGTTCTTTCCTTGGTAGGGACTTCCTCTCAAGTAGTTCATCATTCTATTAAATGTAGTTATGATGCAACAGATGCCTCCTCTTGGGGCTGCTGTTTTTGGTTTAGTGATGAGATATTCTTGGTTTAAGCTTCAACTTCTTCCTGATGATATTAAGGCTAAGTTGATGGATGCTCCTCTGGATACTAAACTTTTGTTTGAGGAAGCAGCTGTTGGTTTAAGTCCCTTCAGGATAAGGGTAAGGCTTTAAAAGACCTTAAACATTTATTTGTCTCTGTTGTGCCTACATTTCAAAGAAGCTATCCCACTAAACCAGCCTTTGTTCATACGCAATATTGCCCTTCTACTAAAGGCAAAAAGTGGCAAACGGGCTCCTCCTGCTAAGGCTACTCAGTTTTCAGGGATCCTAAAGCCTCCCTTTCCTGACAAACCAGGTGCTGTATGACTATCCATCCCTTTCCAACCACATTCCTCTTTCTCTTCCTGTTTGCCTTCGGATCACTCAGGATTCTTGGGTTCTGTCTATCATTCGTCAGGGGGTACTTAATGGTGTGGAAATCCCATCCTCCTTTTATAGGCATTTCTCAGCCTCCTTGGGAACAACTCTCATTTCTTTCTTTTACATTCTTCTTCCTCTGGGTTCCATTGCCACCAGGGAGTTCTTGAGAGCTCTTGGTTTCATGGCATCCACCATTCCAATGCTCCCTGTGCCAAACTTCATATGAGAAAGTTTCACTGGTTTCTGAAGTCAGTGTGGCTTCAACATGCTCATCCTCTAGACTTTGTATTTCCTCTTCTTCCTTGTCTCAGACAAGAGCTTCACTGGTTGAGTCAGCAGTTGTCTCTGAATCCAGGGATCCCTTTTCATCCCCCTCTTCCCTCTCAGGAATTGTTCACAGATGCTTTGGACATGGAACGGGGAGCAACATTTGGCTCCCCAAAAGTACAGGGTGTGTGGTTACTGCATCAGCAGAACGTGCACATCGGTATCAAAACGATGAGACCTCTTCTGCTGGCTCTTCAGGCCTTTCATCTTCTTCCCTGTCTGGGGCCTTTCAGGGTGTTCACTATCAATACTGCAGTGATGTGGAATATCAACAAACAGGGAGGAATAAGATCTTATCTTTGCCAGTTGGCACTTCTGGTATGGGATCTTGCTGTGAAGTATCATGTGACTCTTCAGGCAGTTTATATCCCTTACATAGGTTCATAGGTAAGTACTAGGCTATCTGCCCGAGGGCATCTATCAGCCTAGCCAGAATGTGTTGGTTTTCGCCACCCCCTTAGATTAGTTCCCTGTGCCTCTGCCAGGCAGAGCCACTGCAGTGATCGCCGGGGTAAATTTTCTGTTTCCCAACCACTCGTCAAGGTTTCTTTTTAAGAGTGTTAGTGAGGGGCTCTGCCTAATGTAGATTGGAATCCTGTTCCAAAGCATAGGGAGTCTCTGGGACAGGAATCTATCCCTCTAGCATGTCCTATTTATTGTTATGGTGAGGTTTAGATCCCTAGAGCATGTGGCTCTCTGGGATTTTTTTTTATGTGGAGCATGTCCATCAATTCTGGGTTGGACATGGCCTTGTATGTAAGGCAGAGATCACCTCTGAGTAAGAGATATGCAGCTGAGTACACCTGGAGTTTCTTCAGTCATGCTGCATAGGCATCTGTTGTGGCCAGTAATCCTCTTGGTGAGGTACTTCTGTGGTCTTTCCAGCTGTTGCAGGTGTCTTGTAAGGTACATCCCAAATGGGGCGTTGTACTCTATGATGGGTCTGGTGAATGATGAGTAGAGGGGCACAATAGCCTCTTTTGTTCTAGATGCGAACCCTTTTGTGATTAAGTGGGTCACATAGAAGGATTTTCTAACCACCTAGGCAATATAATTATCAAAAGAGAGATTACTATCTACTTGGGTCCCCAGATCCCTTATTACATTTTCTGTATTTAGGGGACTACCACAAATGTGGTAATTCACGGGTACTTTGTTTTTTCTAAAGGGGATGACTATGCACTTTTTGGCATTTAGTTTGAGGCCATAATTTTGACACCAGGTATCCGTCTCAGTAAGATCCTTCTAGAGGATGTCTGTATCAGCCAGAGAGTCAGTTATAGCCCCCAGTTTACAGTTGCCTGTGAACTTGGTCAGCCATAGTCCTCCTGTGCTTGCTTGTACCTCTGAGAAGTATATACCGAACAGGAGGGGTCCCAGGACTGAGCCCTGGGGGACACCACTTGTACCTGGTTTAGAGTCGGACCTAGAGCCTGCAACTCTCACCATGTGGGTTCTATTCATGAGCCAATTGGCAACCCATCTCGTGACATAGGGGTTTATGTTCAGGCTGGTGAGCTTGTTTATAATACCAAAATGGGGAATGGTGTTGAAAGCCTTTGCAAGGTCTAGGTAGGCTGTGTGGACCTCCTTTCCCTCATCTAAAGCCTTGGTAACTGTCTCAAAGAAGTCCACCAGGTTTAGGAGGCATGATCTGCCCTTAACAAAGCCAAACCAAGTAGGGTCCAATGTTTGGAGGTTCCCAATGTCTCTGTTAATGAGTTCCGTGATGATGTGCTCCATAGCCTTTCAGACCAGGCTAGTCAGGCTTATAGAGCGATAGTTCCCGGGGTCTGTTGTGGCTCCACCTTTGTGGAGTGGGATAACTGTTGCTGTGTGCCACTATTTGGGTACGTAGCATGTACAGAGGCAGAGTTTGAATAGTGTGTGTAGGTGGGGGGTTAGTTCATTTTGGAGCTCATGTAAGACACAGCCTGGGACACTATCCGGTCCCATTGAAGCTGTGTTTTTGGCTTAGGATAGGGCTGTTTTCACCTGTTATTAGTGATTGCTGGGGCTGTACATTCTTCTGGTATGGTTATGGGCCCTTTAGGGGGTGAGGGGGGGGGTGAAGTTTGCACTAAACCTGTCTGCCAGAATGTTGGCAATATCAGTCGGTTCAGTGTATTTTATGCCATTCTGCACAAACTCAGAGCAGATCTGAGAGTTTCCACTTAGGTTCTTGACATAGCTAAAGAATGCTTTGTGGTTATCTTTGGAGTTCTTGGCAATTTTTCTTTTGAAGCTAACCTTGGATGATTTTATGAGGGATCATAGTTTCTTGCTGATACTGATCAGAGATGTCTTTCTTGGGATTTTACTCTCTTCTGTACTACTTTCCTCCTCCTATTGTATAGCATGTTTATGGCAGGGGTCCACCAGACTGGCTTCCTTTTCTTGGAGGAGTGAGTCTTGGTTTTTGCTTGGGATAGCACAATCCAAGCATTCTTGCAGGTACTCATAGAGTGCCTTTGTAAGGGATTCAGCAGCTTGGACAACATTGTCCTTTAGCATGGGGGCTGTGAACCTTTCCACCTCGGTCTTAAGTAATGTGAAGTTTGCTTTTGAAAAGTTTTTCACCATGGTTTCCTTGATTGGAGGTGGGAGCAGAATGTGAATATCCAGACTGATTAATCTATGGTCTGATCTAACCAGCGAGGGGTTGACCTCCGGTGTAGAACACCAGTTGCCTATGTTGGTGATGACCAGGTCCAATATGTTGTCACCTCTGGTGAGGGTATTGACCAGTTGATCCAGGGCATTCGAGTTTATAAATTCTAGGAAGTGTTGGGCAAGGGAGTTAGTACTTGAGTAGTTCTCCCAGTTAATATTTAGGTAATTGAAATCACCCAATATTAGGGCATTTAGTAGGACCTTCATAATTTCCAGTGTCTCCAGAAACGCAGAATGGGGGTCCTAAGTCATGGTGGATAATCTGTAGCAAGCTATAATCTGAACAGCAGTTTTGCCCATTGTTAATTGCACAATCTATAATTTGAACTGCAGTTTTGCCCATTGTTAGTTGCACATGGATGATCTCTGAGGCATCGTGCTGCACCACTAACCTGGAGGTGTGGGTATACTTGATGAATATGGATACACTCCTGCCTTTTGTGTTTTGGTCTGGGTTCTGCGGCTGAAATGTATGGTATGAGTTATAGCCTGGTAGTGCTGGGGTGCTCTCTGGAGCCTTAAACCAAGTTTCTGTTACTGCACAGATATCGATGTTCTCCATACTGAGGAGTGCCTCGAGTGCATGCATTTTGTGGTTTAGACTTCTGGTGTTGACTAGCATTACCCTCAGTTTTTGATTACTTGTGCTATTTGTGGTGGTGGGTTTGTCTTTTGAGCCTTGCCTAAAAAAGGCACTATGGGGGCAGCAAAAGCCTTGGCCAGTATTCGAAAGCCTAAGGGTGACAGGTGCAAGCCATCTCTTGCGAAGCAATGTGGCTTGTCGAGCATGTCATCCCAGGCAGATGGACACTGGATCCCCTTTAAATGACACCAGAAACTTAGCCAATTGTTGAAACTGATCATTTTTTCTTTATACTGTGGCATCTTTCTTGGTGAGGGCAGGATGCTACTCAGGGTCATACCGGTCCAGGCTACATGATCAAAGAACTCTTCCATGTCTCTCTTCATGTAGTCCAGGGAGGTACATCTCAGGTCATTCACACCAACATGGACAATGACAGAGTCATATTTATACCTGTTCTGGAGTGACCTGAGTGTTTGTGTTATGTGGCGGATCCTGGCGCCCGACAGGCATTTAACTGTAACCTTCTTCTCCAGCCTAGTTAGTGGGACATCAGTGTGCCTGACTATAGAGTCGCCTGTAACTAATGTTGGGTATGTTATTTTGCCTTAAGGGCTATGGTTGTGTGGCACACTGATTATGTGAAGTATGTGTTTCATGGTTTGTGATGGGGTGTGGAGGTTGCTTGGGTGTCTACTTTGGAGGTCTCTGTTGCTTTTACAGATTTTTATTTAGAGCCTCCGGGTATGTTTTCATATATTTATGTGTGTTATTTGCCGGTGTTGGTTTAGTAGGTCTATGTGAGACTGGTGGTTTGTTGCAAGTATTTCCCTTCTCCTCTTGACTTTCAGTTCCAGTCTTGGATTGAAAGAGCTTTGCCTCCAGTTTGGCTGTATAATTGCATCTCTCTCATATATTAGTGTTTGGTGGTAGGAGGAGAGAGTTGTCTGTATACATGAGGCAGTTGTAACATTGCCACAAAATGCCCAGATTCACCAGTTGGACTGGAGAGGACACCTGAAACTGCCCTTTGGACATGCCTGAATTGGTAAAGTGAGCTGTTTTATTGATTGGCTGGTAGGGACGAATAGAGAGCCTTGTCCTTCTGAGACAGTATGGGGGGGGGGGGTCTAGTGCTAGGGTTAATTAGTGCTTACTAAGAGTTTTGAGGAAGTGCTGGCCTGTGAAATGAATGGTTTGAGTGCTTAAGTTGAAAGTTTGTCTAGAGTAGACTTCGTGGAGCCAGGAATAGTTTAACCCTAGATAAATGGCGCTGCCCGGCGTGCAAAACCAAGCAAATGCATTTTTTATAGCAGGGTAAATGAGAGAGAGAGAAATTAGCCCAAAATGGCCAATAAACTATAACTTCTGGGCTGAAACCATTCCTCCAGGAACAGATAGGCTGCTCAAAGCTCGCCTCTCTCACAGGTGAACAGAGAAACTTCCGTCCATTCAAGTAAGGTATGGGCAACACAGAAACTTGTAATACAGCCCTGAATTCAGCAATAACCTGAAAACTGGACTATACTAGTTCAGAAAGACAGGAAACAAGTATATATATATTTTTTGTTTTGTTTTCAGAAAATAAAGCAGTTACAATAAAACACTTTAAATGCACAGAAATGGCTATCGCACTTTAGTATGTAGCCTATAACAGTTAGATTATTTAAACACAAAAATTACTTAGTTCAAGTGCAGGCAGCAAATAAGTAGAATATGTAGCAGAAACTAGCTTTTTAAATCACAGAAATGCTAAAAAATTGGCCTTTTAGGCGAAATTAGTTTTAAAGACGGCAAGGAAATGCAGAAAAATGTGTCTCTGCTATGGTCAGAACATTGTGGCAGACACTCTGAACAGGTCCATAACACAGTCCCACGAATGGATGCTTCACAGGAATGTGTTTCTGGACATTATCCACCAGTGGGGTACTTCTCAAGTGGATCAATGGATCTTTTTGCCTCCCCTCTGAACAGACAGCTTTCTCTGTTTTGTGCCAGAGTCCCAGGTCATCTAGTGTGGAAGGTGGGATGCCCTCTCATTTTCTTGGAAAGGGATGTTTCTTTATGCATTCCCTCCCATTCCAAAAGCCCAATTAAAGATTCAACATGATGCTCCCACAATCTTGGTGACTCCCTTTTGGCCATGACAGCACTGGTTCCCTCCACTTCTGCATCTAGCCCAAGGCAATCATTACAAGTTACCTCACAGGGTGCATCTCATCACACAAGACAAGGGATTTCTCATCCATCCCTACCTGCCCACGCTTCAACTGACATTGTGGGTGATAGGATTTAGATCCCTAGTAGACCCCTTTTTTTCTGAGGACATGCTGCAAGTCCTGCAGGAGGCCAAGAAACCTACTACTAGGAAGTCATACTTATCCAAATGGAAAGGTTTTCTATTTAGTGTCTTTCTGTCGTAACCTAGACCCACCTACTGTAGATGTTCCTTTGGTTCTCTTATTTTTGTGAGTTGTTCAATGCTGGCTTCTCCTCCTTTAGCTTCTAGATTTGAGGTTAAACAATTTCTTAAATGCATTCTTAATATTAGGCATCCCAGAAAGCCTGTTCCTCCTTCCTGGGATCTTAATTTTGTTTTGGAGAGGTTGACTCAGGCTCCTTTTGAGCCTGCTACTTCAGCTTCCTTTCAGCATTGTTCTTGGAAGACTGTTCTGCTGTTAGGTCTTACTTCTGCCAAATGGATGCCTGAGTTGCAAGCCCTTATGCCTTGCCCTCGTTCTTTTATCTTGCATGAGAACAGGGTGTCCTGGCACATTAATCCTCTTCTTATTTCTTAATCAGTCTGTTAATCTGCCTACATTTTTCCCCTGTCTGCAATCTGAGAGAGGGTGCTGCATATTTTGGACGTGCATAGTCAACACAGAGTTTATTTTGATAAGACTAAGGCTATTGGAAAATCTGGTCAGTTTGTTTCTTTTTATCCTAGATATTTGTGACTAGCTGTATCCAAACAAACTATTTCATCTTGGATTTCTAAAGTGATTTACTTTTGCTACTCTTTTCTGGCAAGAGCCTTCTTTCTTCATTTCCGGCTCATCCTGATAGAGCTGTGCCGCCTTCTGTTGCTTTTTTCAAGGGCTAAGGTACTAATTCTGCTCTTGAATCAGCTACCTGGACTTCTGTGCAGACTTTTGCCAAGCACTACAAGTTGGATGTTATCTCCAGAGTTAGGGATGGTTTTGCTAGTGCTGCTGTTCATGTTTTTTAGGGAACTGTTCTGCTCTTTCATCCTCCCAAGTTTCTTCTTGTGCTTTGGCACTCTCCCATCTGTTATGAATACTGCAGCAGTAAATGTAAGGACATAGTCCTTCTGTTCACTGCTACAGTATTTACTCCCTCCCTCTATCCCCCTAATCCTTCGCTTTCCTATCCTAGATGTACAGGTTTCCTCTTGGTTCCATGGACTGATGTTTCTACGGGGTCAATCAGTTCTGTAGATGGTATGCCTGAACATCACCTTTATGCCCTACGTTACACAAGGAGTGTTTGGATGACATTCAACATACATTAAAGCAGCAGTAGGCTTTGGTAGACTGGCCAGATATCAGGCTTCTGTGGCAGGGAATTCCATTTGTTAAGAATACAGCAGTGAAGGCAAGGACATCTACTGTTACGGTACTTTCCCTCAGAATCCAAGTCTCCCATTCTCTGTCCTGCTTCCCCTTCATTCTTTCACAATGGATGCTAGAGACCTGGAATGGGGAACTGTGTCCAAAGGGGTGAAAGTGCAAGATGTGTGGAATGAGCAGGACAGATAAGTTTCTAAACATCAAAAGATGATGGCAGTAACAAATGCTTTAAAAGATCTAAATCATCTCTAGTTTCTTGGACCTCTGCACGTTTTCACAGACAACACCACAGCTACGTGGTATATAAACAAACAGTGGTTACCAGATCTTTACCCCTTTGTAATATTGTTATGGTAGTCTAGGTAGTAACAATTCAGCTCAGTTGGACTCTCTAGGTTTCACACATTCTGTCAGAAGAAAACCTTGTTCTGCTTAGTTTTTCTGCTACAAAGACAGTCATAAATTGAAACTGCACTCTGTGGTCTTCCAGGAACTGATCCATGTGGTGAACACCTTTGCTTCCTCTTTGAGTAGTTAAATTCCTTGCAAACAAACCTAGAAGACAGATGCTTTATTATTTCTGTGAATGGGAAGTTTATGCTTTTTCCCATTTTCACTTCTATCCAGGGCTCTTCTAAAGGTGTAGAACTCTCCAAAGACAGTGGTGGTCACTCCCTTTTGGCTCGGGGAACAGTGGTTCTCCCTTCTTTTTGAAACTAGCCAAGGACAGTTACCACAAACTTTCCCACAGACTAGACTTACTCAGATACTGCTCGGGTGGTTTGATACACCCCCAACCTGAAATCTCTACAGATGACTGCTTGGATGACAGAATCTTGATTCCTTTTAACCACCTTTTTCTGAGGGCATTCAGCAGGTAATGAAGGAGGCTTAAAACCTGTTACTATAAAGTCATAAATGTCTAAGTGGAAAAAGATTTTCTAGTTGTGCCACACAGGACCAGGACCCTTTAAGGCCTGGCTTCCTCTGGTTTGTTGATTATTTGTGAGAGTTATTGCTCTCTACTTTTTCTTACTGCTCTATCATGATTCATGTCAGCCATTTCTTCTTTACCCTTGAATCCCCCATTTTCCCTGTTGCCAGGCCAAGAAGTTTTTGAAAGATATTTCACTCATCTGTTCACCTAGAAAACAAGGGTCTTGTACTTAGGAACTGAATTTTGTGCTTGAAAAACTTTTTTCATTTAAACCAGCTTATCAGTCTGATTTAATGTTCTTAATATAGAAGGCTGTTGTAGTCATTGATCTGACGTTTTCTAGAAGAGTACCTTGGTTATTGGCTCTTATGGTGAGTCATCCCTACCTCATTTTCTTCAACGACAGGATTTTTTTGAGAATTAATCATTCTATGTCTAAAGTGGTCTCAAAGTTTACCTTGAGCTAGTCTATCAATCTCCCTGACTTTTTTTTTAGAACCCCATGCCAAGGGAGAGAGAATTCTTCATGCTCTGGATGCCGATAATCAGATCAGATACTACCTAGACAAATATCAGTCTTTTGGGAAAGCTGATCAGCTGTTTCTTTCCTATGAAGGAAGGAGAAAAGGACAGCCAGTGTTAAAGCAGACATTTTCAAGATGCTGTTTATTTTTTTGTTCTCATTATAACAAGCCACTTCCAGGGAGGGTTAGGGCCTATTCCACCAGGGCTTTTACTTCTGTGACTTTCTAGAAGGGGATAGACTCTGAAAGTATTCTAGAGGCAGCAACTTGGTCCTCTGTACGTACTTTTACAAAATACTACCTGTTATATCTCTGTTTTCTCTCTTCTAGGCTAACCTTCCTTTCCTACTCTACCCCATTTGCTGCTGATCTCCCCTTGTATATCTCTGTATCCCTTTTCTGTTCCATCCTATTTAACACCAATTTCCTTACTCTGCTGCTATTATCTCCGTTTTCTTGAGGAATACACAGTAAAGCTCTTTAGCCTTTCTCCTGTCTCTCTTTTGCCATACTTACTGCTTCTCTGATTGTTTTTCCTCATGTTTCTCCCGTCTCTCCTCATGTTTCTCCCGTCTCTCAGGTTGTAGCCCCACTCCATTCACCCTCACTAATGCTCAGGCTCCCTTCACTCCCCTCCCCACCCCACATTTCCACCCACCTCCACTTCAATTACATTTATACTTTCCATCCAATCACATCCACTTTCTCATTCCTCCAACTCCTCCTCCAACAATTACCTCACTGTATTATCCACCCCTCATCCCTACAAACATATTGTCAAACAAGCATTCATCTTCTACTCCCTTAGGTAATATTGCATCTCAACCTACTCAATCTACCACACCCCTGCCTCAGTCCCACTATTCCCCTTCTTATAGTCTAAACATAATGCTATATCTACTCCTATCTATAACTCTCCTTGTATCCTCACATTATCCACAGCTTACCAAAGCCCCCCCACCTTACTTATACCCCTAGTTCCACCCTTCCTTTTCTCACATCTCTTCAAACTCCCTCTTCTTCACAGCAACTTCCCCAAACACAAAACAAAATCCTTTGAACCTAACCCTCTTAGGTTTCTTCTCTCTGCCTCTATACTTACCCTTCTTCTTGCAGGTGATACATCCTAACCCTGGACCTTTCACTAACTCTTCTCCTCCTGTTATTCTTATAACTTCTTCCTCTGCTTACACCCCCTCCCTATCTCATACCACCTCATCTACCAGGTACCTCAAAATCTTTGCACTCAATATTTGCAGTACCCTAAACAAAGTCCCTGAATTACACTCCTGGACAATTCTACACACTCCAGATATCCTCTCTATCTCCAAAACATGGCTAAAACCCCACATACCAAACAAAGAAATCCTACCCCCTGGCTATAATATCTTCCGCCAAGGCAGACTAATAAAAAAAAGGTGGAGGGGTAGCTATACTTTACTCAGAACACTTCTCGTTCCACCCCTACCATACCCCCCCAGCTTTCATCCTGCCAAAATTCTTATAGTCAACTGTAACTTAAACAAGCATAAAAAGATACAAAGATGAACTGAACAGACTAGTGAATAAATCCAAATGAACCAGGAATCCAGGACACCAGTTAGAAAATATAAAAAGAATCCATTTTTATTTTGACCAACAGTTTTAGTGCTTTCATCTCATTGTAGAGACTTCATCAGAAACAATAAACCACATTTAATTACACTTTATATAACCCTTCAATCAATGACATCACACAATTAATTAAGAATTTAAACAAACATCTACCTAAAAATGTATATCCAACCAAAGTATATATATTTAATACATATATACCTATTGTATTATATAAAATAACTTTTTAATAGATACTGACACATTGAATTTTATTTAAAAACATAATCATATAAAACTTGTAAGATTTAATGAATAAATGCATATATGTAAAAATATTTTATGTAAATATGTAAACTTAATCATTTGAAAATTCTAAAAATTCTTGATCTTAAAATAAGAAAAAATGTATATTTGTATTTATGTATATATACATGTAGCTATAAATAATTCAAATATTATTAGCCCTTTCTACTTTCTATTTTTAGAGCAAACGATGATTTATACAAGAAGCTGGGTAGTACACCCAGATTTGTTAAAGTGGGTTTTAATATGAAACAACTTTTGGAATATAAAAGACCTAATACTTTTCCAAACAAACAAGGTACAAAAAGATGTGGTATGTGTCATTATTGCTCTTATATTTGTGTTGAGCCTATTTTAAGGCTAAACAATGTTATGAATAGTAAGGTATATTTACAAAATGGCAATTGTAACACCAGGGGGGAGTGGTTTACCTGGTTTTGTGTTGTACTTGCAAATATTTCTATGTAGGTAAGACCGAACGATTACTTAAAAACAGAATCTATGAACACCTAAATGATATCAAGAATCATAAGAACACTAATGCCCTGTATAAACATAGTGTATCTTGTTTAGAATTCAAGAAATTTGTTTTTGGTATTCTGGACACTGTTAAAATAGACATTAGGGGTGGGGATTGGAAAAACCTGCTAAAAAAGAAGGAAAGTCAATGGCAGTTCAGACTGGCTTCTATGTTTCCCCCAGGACTAAATGAAACAGTGTCTTTAATACCATTACTTGTAGAAAGGGCTAATAATATTTGAATTATTTATAGTTACATGTATATATACATAAATACAAATATACATTTTTTCTTATTTTAAGATCAAGAATTTTTAGAATTTTCAAATGATTAAGTTTACATATTTACATAAAATATTTTTACATATATGCATTTATTCATTAAGATTTAGTATATAACAATGAATTTTAACACAAGTTTTATATGATTATGTTTTTAAATAAAATTCAATGTGTCAGTATCTATTAAAAAGTTATTTTATATAATACAATAGGTATATACGTATTAAATATATATACTTTGGTTGGATATACATTTTTAGGTAGAGGTTTGTTTAAATTCTTAATTAATTGTGTGATGTCATTGATTGAAGGGTTATATAAAGTGTAATTAAATGTGGTTTATTGTTTCTGATGAAGTCTCTACAATGAGATGAAAGCGCTAAAACTGTTGGTCAAAATAAAAATGGATTCTTTTTATATAAGCATAAAAAGATAGCCATTGCTGATATATATATATATATTGCACACCTTCTGGAAATAATATCCCTATACTCAAACACTTTCTTGCCTGGATATCTCAAACCATCTCCTATGAAACCATTATTCTAGGGGATTTTAACATCGACTGGAATACTCTGTCCTGTAACTTCCCCAGTGCTAACATTAACCTATACGGCTTCTCTCAACTCATCACCTCCCCTACTTGCTCTAATCAACAATCTAATACTAGCTCCACTCTTGACTGAATACTTACTCACCCTAACCACTATCATAATGCCTCCCCTCTCCCTGACACACTCGGTGATCACCACCCAACTTCCATCCAGCATCACCTGTTTCAACCCTTCTAAATCTCACAAAATAAGGATCATTGAAATCTATCTAACTTTAACCCTGATATATTTAACCAAACACACTGTTCAATAAATTGTGATTTTCTGTTCAACTTCTCCCTTGAAGAAGCTGTTCTTTAATTCAACAGTATCTTCCTTAACACCCTCAACTCCCTGGCTCCTATCAGAAGAATTTGGGTTAAAACCAACTATGCTCCCTGGATAAGCAAAGAAACTGTTTCCCTCATGCAGAAGAGAGACAATGCATGGAAAATCTGGAATAAACTCAAAATTCCCCTCTAGTCTCCAACACTACGAAATACCACAAAAAAAAAGTCACCCTTGTCAAAAAAGTCCTTTTATCTTGACCCACAGAGAAGCCCCCACTCTAATCCTAAAAAATCTGGAGTACCATCAACAAGCTCTTACACTCAGGGAACCTGTCTCCCCCTAACCCATCCCCTAACAGCTCTCCACTTGAACCTGCCACTCTTCTGAACTCCTCCTTCATAGACTCCATACAAAGCTTTATTAAACCAAACAAGGATACCTGCCTTCACCCCCCCCAAATACTCCTTTCTCCTGTCTCCCCCTAACCCATCCCCTAACAGCTCTCCACTTGAAACTGCCACTCTTCTGAACTCCTCCTTCATAGACTCCATACAAAGCTTTATTAAACCAAACAAGGATACCTGCCTTCACCCCCCCCAAATACTCCTTTCTCCTGTCTCCCCCTAACCCATCCCCTAACAGCTCTCCACTTGAAACTGCCACTCTTCTGAACTCCTCCTTCATAGACTCCATACAGAACTTAATTAAACCAAACAAGGATACCTGCCTTCACCCCCCCCCAAATACTCCTTTCTCAAGCAAGCCTATCGCCACATCCATCATTAGATCTCTCCTCTTTAAACTAAAACCCTGCTACCCTTCTTCTGACAATCTGCCTCCTCTATACCTCAAGCTTGCAGCCCCCTCTATTGCCTATCCAGTCTCCATACTTATCAGTAGGTCGAGTTAGGAAAATCTTGTTCCTAATATCTGGAAAAAGTCCTATATTATACCCTTACATAAAGGAGGTAACCTCACTGACCCCTCCAATTTCAGGCCTATTGCTATTCTATCCCCTCTTTCTAATATTTTGGAAAAGTGTGCACACAAAGAGCTCATTTCATATCTCATTCATGAAAACCTCCTCACCCCAGCACAACAGTTTCCATCCACATCGTAGCACAACTACTGCATTGCTATCCTTCGCGCACTCTATCTCTACATCTCTTAATATTAAACTTGTGTCATGCCTCTTCCTTGACCTCTCTAAAGCTTTTGAGACTGTTCTACAACCTCCTTCTCTCTAAACTTTTTCCCTTTTATTCTCTCTACCTCTACTCTCTGCTGGTTCTCTTCATATCTATCGGATAGAGCTCAGTCAGTCAAATGGCATTGTGTCATTAACCTTTCCTCCCCGTTCAAACTGGTGTGCCCCAAGGCTGCATCCTGGGCCCACTGCTATTTATCTTTACTAATAATCTCTACCAATCCTGCCCCCACTTCACCCTCATACAATATGCCGATGAATCCATCATCATCATGACCTCTGACAGTCTACCCCACATACTCACTTTCACTCAAGACACCCTTCACTCAGTTGAAAGATGGGTCACAACTAACCAACTCCTACTCGACCCAAATAAAACAAAACTACTTCTCTTCTCTTCTTCCCCAAATCCCTCCAAAACCTCAAAGCCTCCTTCTCGGTCTGTTCTCTAAACAACACTACTATTAAGGTTGAATCTCACCCTAAACTTCTCGGGGTCTTTATAGATGACAAACTTAAATTTGACATCCACACCAATAACTACATCAAGAAGATGCACCAAAAACTAGGACTGCTATACAGAAATGAAAAACAACACAAGAATCTAAATTATCCCTAGCTCAAGACTACCTACTACCTACCCTATTATATGCCGCCCCAATCTTCACTTATCTCCAAAAAATTTGTCACCAAATTTGAACTTACATACAACAAAATTGCTAGATTTGCCACTAATTTCCCATATCACTCACATCACTGCCTCTCCTTAAAACCTCCAGTGGTTAGAATTCCATAATCTACTCCTCCTGCCACAGCTTCTTCTGACACATACTATCCTGCACCAACCTGCAGCCTAGCCATCACTAGCAACCCTTATCTCTCCTTATATCCCCAAACAGGAACTTTGTAGCTACAACCAACACCTCCTTCAAATCTACAAACCAAATAAATCCATAGGAAAAATTCTATATAGCCACTCAGTTACCTCCTCTTGGATCCAACTTCCTCTGCATATCAGAAGTATCCGAAATTCTTGCAACTTCAAACTCACTATAAAGGAATATCTCCTGGCCTGCCCCTGTAAAGATCCTACTTGAGCTCTGCCCAACCGTCCCCTCTTTCTCTATCCCTATTTCATACAGATATCTATTCCTACTTGTATTTTATTTCTGTTTCCCAGCTCTCTTACTTTTGCTCCTACTAGACTCCTATCTTCACTTTACACTTCTACTTCCTATTTCTCCCTCCTCTTATATTCGATACCCCCCTTTTCTTTCCCTTTGTGCCAGGACCTTTCTTTCTGGAACTGCAGGCCTCACTACTCTTATACTTAGGTTTGCAATTTTTCATTCAAACAATATATATGATGAATATGTGATTGCATGGCTCATACTTCTCATCTGTGCTCATTTTTCACCCTGTTTTTCTTTCTCTTCAAACATTATATAAAATTAATCTGTTTTTGCTGTATGAATCTCCTCATAATTGTATGCTTAAATATTTAATTGAGTGTAAAAAATGTATTTCTGTACTGGAGCTTTTCTCCTGGGGGTCTCCGCTGAAAATGGGCATCTGCCCAGCCAAACCAACCCTGTTAATAAATGGCAATAAAATAAATAAATAATTCTACAAATAAGATTCCTTTTCCAGGTCAAAAGCAATCTTTTCTAGGACCATTCTGCAGGAGTTTGTGGCTTTTTAATTTCTTTCTCCTTCCGTTTTCTTATATAGGGTATGGGGATCTACCCAAATAGCTCAGGCTACTGCAACAGTAATCTAAGGCTGAAGATGGTACAGTTGTGTAAGTAAACTTACTGTAACAGTAGATCACTGTTGCAGTAGCATTCCCCTCCTTTCAGACCCCCTTTCTGTAACTGTTGTTTTATTACCAGAGTGGTGTTTTACAAATGCACACACACACATACAGCAGCAAGCACACTTGTCTTTGTGACCACAACAACGTGCACATACCTGGGAGAAACTCCTTTACCTTTAACTCATTCATTCCTGCCAACACTGTGACCACAACAATGTGCACACACCTGGGAGAAACTCCTTTACCTTTAACTCATTCATTCCTGCCAACACTGTGACCACAACAATGTGCACATACCTGGGAGAAACTCCTCTACCTTTAACTCATTCATTCCTGCCAACACTTGAGGTGTGAAATTCTTTTTGTGTTGCCAAGCTGTGGAGCAGTTACCTAGACCTCTGAGTTCTACTGAAATTAAAAGACAGAAGTTTCTTTTAAAATGAAAAAGTAAAATACTGTTTTTGCCTTCTTTATTCAGGTTAATTCACACATTTCAGCTACTTATTTGCAGTACTGAATACCATATATTTGTGACAGTAGTGGTGTGTAGGACCCTACATTTGTGACTAGTGGTGTGTAGGACCATACATTTGTGACAATAGTGGTGCGTACGACCCTACTTTTGTGACAGTAGTGGTGTAGGAGAAGTTGTGACAGTATAGTGTGTAAGACCATACAGTTGTGACAGTAGTGATGTGTAGGACTATACATTTGTAACAGTAGTGGTGTGTAGGACCCTACATTTTTGACAGTAGTGTTGTAGTAGCAGTTGTGACAGTAGTGGTGTGTATGACCATACAGTTGTGACAGTAGTGAAGTGTAGGGCCATACATTTGTAACAGTAGTGGTGCATAGGACCCTACATTTGTGACAGTAGTGCTGTAGGAGCAGTTGTAACAGTAGTGGTGAATAGGACCTTACATTTGTGACAGTAGTGATGTGTAGGACCATACATTTGTGACAGTAGTGGTGTGTAGGACCCTACATTTGTGACAGTAGTGGTGCATAGGACCCTACATTTGTGACAGTAGTGATGTGTAGGACCCTACATTTGTGACAGTAGTGGTGCATAGGACCATACATTTGTGACAGTAGTGCTGTAGAAGCAGTTGTGACAGTAGTGGTGCGTAGGACCACACATTTGTAACAGTAGTGGTATAGGAGCAGTTGTGACAGTAGTGGTATGTAAGACCTTATATTTATGACAGTAGTGGTGTGTAGGACCCTACATTTGTGACAGTAATGGTGTATAGGACCATATATTTGTGACAGTGGTGT